>NC_135503.1:121130565-121498690 GCF_052857255.1 Amblyomma americanum
CTCTCTCTCCTTCATGAGCCCTCAGTAAATGTGGCCGCAATCGTATACCAGGCGACCTCCATAGGATTGGACTAATTCCACCCACTAACCCCGCTAATCTACCATAAACCATCTCCTGCGCTGTCCCTACATCCAAAATTTTTGGGCTCTGTTAAAATTTCTGGGCGTGGTCCAGCTGCCAAATTTTGGGAGCCCTCAGATATTCCTGGACCAGGTTGCCACCCTGCTAAAGTTATTTGTCGCCTGCTACCGCGGGCATCTTATGTTGACCTCACAGAGTCTCGTGACCGTTTTCGACCAATCGTTAATCCAATCCCTACTTGCATCGGTCAGCAGGTTCCTGACAGTCCAGTAGTCCAGTTGCCACCTGACACGGTGGGCAGGTTGTGACGACATCAGAAGCTCACGGCACTTCTCTCGACGAATCGGAGAATTTCATGGCAGGGAAGCCGCAATTTTTTTTTTTTTGTGAAACGAAATCTGACTGCTATCACATTAAAGGCCGCTGTACGATCGTTTTTAAGCCGCATACGGGCGCGTCCTTGCGACCGTGCGCACGGGCGCGTGAGGGCGCGGGGCGGATGAGGTGTTGTATACGATCAAGTTTGCTGCATGCGACTGAGCGGACGACTCCAGCGTTCTGATTGGCGCGCTGCCCACTGCCGCCCGTGCGGCAGCACAGGAATTTGCCATACAAAGCATGATGATATATCTTGCAGTACGAATACCCCAATTAATTGTGGCTCACTGGAGGCGTGTTCAGGTATGAGATTTTTCATAGTAGGTATAACAGCGATCGGCTGCGATAGCCATGGATCTCGGCGCAGCCGACCCTGAAGTCCGGGAACGAAGCCACAACAAACTTCGCAACACCGCAGCACAACAAAACCGTAACACCGCAGCTTTGCAGCACAGCGTCGAGGAAAACGATTGAAGTGCACGCTATTTCTACTTCACAAAGTGAAAAAGGGCATCCCACAGCGATAGTGACACAACTGGTTCGGTCGCTAGTCGGCAAGTCTCCTCTAAAACCCGCCCATATATGCAACCGTTCTCGCTGCAGTCTATGATTTTTGGCCCCTACTTTTTGAAGAGTGCCCCCATTGAAAGTTGAGCTATACCCAAACGTGCAATAAGAATTTCAGAACGACAAAGCGATTCGTATCGCTAATTCACGCAGCCAAGGACACAGGACTAGAACAAGATAGGATAGGAGCACAACGAGGAAATTCACAAAGCTAAGATCAGGTGCCCCCTTTGTCAAAAGTAAACGAGAAGCAGATGTTTGCTTCTAAACCGTATAACGGAGCCGTTACGGCGCCCCTCAAAACTGAAAGGTGTCAGAACGTGAGGACAAGGACTCACCTTAATTTGCACCGATTCAGAACTTAATTAAGGGCTGCCATAAGTGCTTCGCTACGCGGCTATGAAACAAACCACGTGTGCCCGGTTACTTTTGGCAAAGGGGGTGCATGTTAACAATGGTTGTCGCTGTCATGTAAACAGGCCTTTTTGCTGTCTCCCCACTTAACTGTTATTGCAAAAGACTCTTGTCTATTCATTGATATAAGAAGTGCTTGTATTAATTACGCATGCATTAAAAATTTCGTAGTTAGCACACTTCTGCCGAATTGATATTCATGGTGGGTAGAACATTGCGACCAGACGAGAAGAGAAAGACACAGACAAGCGCTGACTCCCAACTAAAGTTTTTATTGAGAAGAACACACATTTTATACCCCAAAAAACACGTGACATATCAGTGACATAGCAATTGCGATGGATTCTCATAGGTCTACTATTGCCTTCACCCAGCATGCATATAATGTTCATTGCAGGCAGTCACAGGCGCATAAACGTAGCACATGCACGTGTGCATGTGCATTTATGCTATATGCTTCTAGAGGCTTCGAGAATGTCTCAAACGAGCTTGTGCAGCTGACCTAGGAACCGCTGTTTAGCAACTGTTCAATAGCAATAAACCCGAGTTGTCGAGCAGATCGGTGGCAGCACTGTATTGAAAGCAACGACAAATATTCGATCAGATGCTGATTCAACGAGCACAGTTTCTATCCCGCCTGTCATGGCTCATGAAGCACTTCAAGGTCGCTGCGTTTTGCTAATGGCAATGGCAACCACGATAGTGCACTTAATATTGCAAGCGTTTTTCTAAAATACAACTTCACTCGATGCTGCTATGTAAAAAATGACTTTTAATCACAGCAGTTTACTGAAAAAAATTTCGTCTTTAATCCCGATTTGCTATTATGGAAAACCCTGTCTACTGTATGCACAATTCTGATCTGGAACCAAAGTGTTCACATCAATAGGGCACAACCGTATATGCGTTATTTGCTTTGAGAAGCGTGAACATCTGCTATGGCCAGTACTTTTTCTTTGCCATCACATCAAATGAAATGCTCATGAAAAACAGCTGCACTAGTCCGCACACATTAGAGATTTGTGTAATGTGGAACACGTGTGAATCAGTTGCGACAGAGGTATTTCTTCGTACATAAGTTTTCCTGGTCTGGTGATAATTTGTCTCAACTCAAACATAGTACTACTGCTCTAGCTCAGCTCATGATCAGATGGAGAAAATATAGATTCATCTGATTTGTTAGACAAATATATATTTATTTATTGGGGTTATAGGCCCACATAGCCGGCAGGAAATACAAAGAGGCACAGAGCTGACCGATGTTTTCGCACTGATTACGCAGTGCCGCCGGCGTGCCATCGTATTCCGGCCACTAATAGTCGCAAAATGCACTTTTTGAAGCACAATGCGGCAGAACGGTAGCAACACTTCGGTAGTCCCGGCAGAAGAAAGCTCAACGGCCGTGCAGCCGAAGTCTTTTCGCATACGTAAAACACAGCTTTCAGAATGGTCACGTCGAACTCACGGCGGTTCTCTAACACAGTGCACGCGACCCACGATCAATATCGCTGATGGGTACGTCGCAGGAACCACGAATTGCTCTCGCGACCACTGCAACCGCTCCAACGAATGCGACTACCTGTAGAGATCGAAATTCATTTCGTCACGCCGCACACAAGCAGTTCTCAAACACAGTACACCTGCTTGCACACGAACCACGATCTGCTGTACAGCTCGAAGCTCATTTCAGCACCCGGAAAACAAGGCGTGCGTAGTCAGCTTTTGAAACGTGATTACACGTGCAGGCGAAATCACTGACTGACTAAAAAGCACTTGTTGCGACCGCAATCACTTCCACTATGCTCACACTTGTCACTCGGCTGTGAAGCTTGCTGTATGCACTGGAAGTTCATTCTGAGGAGCTGCTTCTCGCTTCCAATATTTGAAGCTCCTGGCACGAATAAACACTTTTAACTGCCCCAAACGGCTTTAAAGAAACCCTTCGCTACACCGGCACCCCGTACATATTGCGTAGACTTGAGCGTAGGTTTGAAGGCCGCTCAGTCAACTCAGAGTAGGCGGCGACAAAGCAACTTGGGGGGACTGTCGCTCCACGCTGTTGCACACGGCGAAGTCGCTGTCAGCACTGGTAATAGTTACATGCGGCCAATATTATGTGTTTCTCGGCATTGCTGCCGCCTACTAGGCCTGGCTGCGCACTCCGCTCCGCGGGCGGCCATCTTGCGCAGGTAGAATTCCGGAGGGAGGGGTTGGGGAGGGGGCTGACACGTCACGTGACAGCAGCCAAAAGCTATGATGCGACCATCCGCTCGTGCGTCCGAAAGTTGAAGTTGACCAACTTGGAGCGCCCGAGCGGATGCGTTCACGAGCTTCATTGTTCGGCCAGTGCGCACGGTCGCAAAGACGCGTCCGCATGCGGCTCAAAAACGATCGTAAAGCGGCCCTAAAATTGCGAAAAAACTCCTTTGCGAGGACGTATTCTGGAATTGCTAAGGTGAGCAACTGCTCTCTGAACAAAAAGGAGTAAAAACGGAGTAACATCTCCTACAGCGCATTCTCTTTTATGAAAGGGACTGCGCCAGAGGGCATATTACTCCCTTTTTACTCCCATATAGCCGTAATAATATTCAGAGTGTGGTCCAAAATGGCATCCCCACCACGTTGGCGGAATGCTAAAAAACCCGTGCTCTCTTCGGGAGCCCTTAAGCACTGCAGTTGCTGGCCGCCACACAAACTGTTATCTACCTCCGTAATCGAGGCCTGGAAATTTCCTCCGAGAAATGCGCACTAGTGCCATTTACGCGCAAACCCATGGCAAACTACAGTGTAATGATAAATGGTCAAATAATACGACGGGTCCGATCGTACAAGTTTCTAGGTGTCATAATCGACAGGGACTTGTCATGGAGCCCACACATATCATACGTGAAAAAACGGTTGACAGGCATCTGCCACCTGTTCAAGTTTTTCGCTGACAAGACCTGGGGAATGTCGCCTAGTGCCATGTTACAACTGTACAGGGTGCTTTTTCTAGGATTTCTGCTATACAGCTTGCCAGCAATAAACAGCACAGGCAAAACGAATCTACGCACAATACAAAGTCTTCAGGGTCAAGTGCTCCGGATCTGCCTAGGCCTGCCTCAGAGTGCTTCAACAGTGGCTACGATAGCAATCGCTAGAGACCACCTTGTCAAGACCCACATTGAAATTGAAGTACTCAGGACCCATATAAGGCATCTAGCCAGGAATCCTCGTCACCATTTAGCCTCTCTACCAGCGGACAGGCCACACACATCTTTCAGCCAAACGATAACTGCATATGATGAATCATTGCCACCTTGTTTCACTCCAGCTGCGAGACCTTCGATCCCTCCATGGTGCCTCGCTCAGCCAAAAACAACCTCGCAATACCTGGTATCTCGAAAAAAGCTGATCTGTCGTCACCAGCCCTTAGACAGCTCACGCTACTACATTTGTACGAGAACTGCCGGGACTCAACGCATATTTACACTGATGGATCTGTCCTTCCAAGCAGCTCCGCGGCGGCAATCGTCATTCCAGCGAAAGCTACAACAATCAAACCTAAGACGACCCACGCGACAACATCGACGGCAGCAGAGCTCGCAGCGCTCTTAACTGCCCTTCATCACATTGGTGATAAACCGCCACACAAAGGGACAATATTCTGAGATTCGAAGGCGGCACTGCAGTCTCTACTGTCACCTCTACGACGCGGACCGCACGAACAACTAATCTTCCATATTACAGAGACGTTACACCATATAAGTGATGCCGGCCACGGAATAACGTTCCAGTGGCTTCCAAGTCACTGCGGGATTATCGGCAATGAACGGGCGGATCACGCTGCCCGCTCAGCCCATACATAGACGCGCCACGTCCCAATTCCTCTTTCTAGAACTGACGCGGCACGGAAGCTCCCCCTACTTGCTCGGCAGTGCACCGAGTCGCAATGGAATGAGCCACATTTAAGAAATACGCGACTGTACTCACTTGATCCAACAATAAGTCTTCGAGCGCCATCACAGCTTCGCCGTAGAGACGCCACGCTTTTATATCGACTTTGGTTGGGTGTTGCCTTTACTAAAGCCTATGCCTTCCGCATAGGGATGACCGACACCCCAACCTGTGACCACTGCGGCCATGAAGAATCAATTGGCCATATATTGTGCTCCTGCCCGCAGTACAGTCCACAGAGGGCATACCTTAGCCACGAACTTGACCAACTGGACGACCAACCGCTATCCGAAAAAAGAATTCTACAACATCGAAAGGACCTACCGTCGCAGAAGAAGGCCCTGCAAGCGCTTTTGCGCTTCTTACAATCTACCGGCCTGTGTGAAAGACTTTAACTGGAACGCCTTGTGTGTGTGTGTCTCCATGTGTGCACGTTCCTTTTTTTTTCCTCTCTGTCATCTTTCTAACCCCTATCCCCCATCCTCAGTGTAGGGCAGCAAACCGGAGACTCACATCTGGTTAACCTCCCTGCGTTTCCTTTTCATTCTCTCTCTCTTTTCTCTTTTTCTCTAACTCCCAGCTTAAACCCTTCCCTTTGGCCACGATTCGGGTGTGACTTCATCACCATTATTCTAAGAAAGTGGGTTGTGTTACTAACGCAGAAATTTATTTTTGGAGTTCATCTCATACTTTCTGAGCTTGCAATGATAGCAGGTTTTAAAGCTCGCCGCGTCCCTCGCCCTCTTCATCATTGGCACCGCCGCAGGACTGGAGCGCAGCCGTTTTTGCCGCATTCATGGCGACCTGAAGACATTTATCCAAACCTACATTGGAAGGAAGCGATTGAAGGGGAAATAAATAAAGGCCTGACATAAAAAAGGCAATGTTTACGTTGTCTCTGCCTGATATTCACGACTTACACAGCATAAGGTGAGAGTACTCAATTGTTGTTTCTTTTGGGTTCAATCTTCCACAAAAAGTCCACAAAGTACATTTCTGCATCAGCAGGTTTTAGCAGAACGAAGACCTTGTGAATTGTTGAAGGACGACAACGTTATTTGAAGCACGGCTTTGCGTCAGTTTTCAAAGGTACGTCATTGAAAATACATTGTATTGTTTCTGTGAAATTAGTGAAAGACAGCGCACTTTCTTGCACTCAAAGGCGCGCTGGCCTGATCACGAGATGGATCTTTGCCCATCCCGGTAGTCGTCGGCAGACGCTGTTCTTTCGTTTCTTCCTGAAACTGCGCTATTTTCAGTTCCTGTTTTCAGCCCGGAAACGTACGTACTCGAAGACGTAGTTTGTGCCTGCGTTTCTTTCTATTGCCCCCTTCCAAGGCGACAGCTGCTGGGGCTGAACAGACCCAGCGGATGGCGCCTGTGTTCGCGTGATAACATGCGGCGCTTGGAAAGACGAAAGGCGTGAAGAGGGAAATAGGGAAACAGTGCGCACTCCCACAAAGACAGTAGACAGGCACAAATGCAAAAAATAATAATAAGAAGTGCCGGCAGCCAAGGTGGTGGGGAGAGGGTGAGAGGAAGATCTAAAAGAAAGAAAAAGAGAAAAAACATGGACAACTTCAGCTACAACAAGGATGGCTTGGAGCATGCTGTGAGAATGCCGTGGCCTGCAGCTGTTCCAAGCCTGTGCGAGCGCTGTTGTGATAACCCAGTCCTTCCCTTTACGAGGTGAGCTGAAACCGTGCTGCGTCAGCGACACGTGCTAAGAGAAAAGCTAGGCTTACGACGATCAGGTTGCGCGTCCTTTCATCTATTTCCTCCTTTACCGAGGGGCCAAGCGTTCCCCTTGGTTTGGCGTCTGATTTCCAACATACATCGGCGGCACGCAAATCGCGCCTCGCCAGCGGTCTCCGCATGGCACACCACCGTCGTATTTCACGCAAATGTAAAAGCTAGTATGTCCTCCACCATTTTGTGTTTGTATTCGAGCCACGGTACGGGGCCCGTTTGTCGAGATCTTGCAGACGATGTATTTTAAGCCATGAAAAGGCCAATTTTCTATATTCAGCGTGTGGGCAAACACAATTTCGGAGCATTTCACCCCACTTGGACCGAGCACCAGACCAGGGAAAAGCTCAATACGTTCAATATATAATCCTCGGTATACCGCAAAATGAAAACACCTAAATACCTGTTCTGAAATTTCGCATTACGAAGTATTGTAATCGTCAGTGAATTTTTTTACCCCAGCCCTATTTCTTTTGCCAATTTAATTCCTTCATCCCTTTCCCCTCGAAGAGGGTAGAAAACCGCAAAATCACTCTGCTTAACCTTCCTGCCTTATTCGTTTGTTTTACCTCCCAGAGGAGGAAGTCATTCTATACGCCAGAAACGAGTTCATAAAAGGTCTTCACTGCACGGTTCTACTCATTTAACGCAAGAAAAATACTTGGCACAATTGTGGTCCCCTCCAAGAGATGTGGAATTTTAGTTCACATGGGCAGCTGCATGACAAAAGCAACCGTGCTTGGCGCCCTGTTAAGCTTTAGCGTAGTAAAGGACGGCGTCCGACTTTCAGAACTGTTTTGGGATATCAGGACAACTACATTACACTGAAGAAATGCGACAAAGAAAAACACTGAACGAGCGCTTTTTTGCGCTAGCACGATGCATACCGAGCGAACGTTCATCGACGAGAACCGTTATGTTGTCATCCGCTAAGACCAGAACTTGCATTTGTTCTTCAGACAAATCAGGCGCATTGTCTTCATATTACTTCCTTAGAAAAGGAAATTCCGGCAGAGTGGCGCAAGACAGGCTACGCTATGGCATGTGATGTGGGCGACACACCCTTATGTGCTTGGCATTGAGCGTATCTCTGCTTGTTTTTTTTTTCATTACTTCTTTGTACCGGGGGCGCAGGGCCTATTGGGCAAGGTTAAAGCTTTTCGAAGGATCGTTTTGTTCTTTCCCATGATATTTCCACAGGTTTTTTACGTTATGCAGAGACGATACATACGAAAAACACGAAGAGATCTTGCGTGAAATTATATATGAAGAACCGTAAAGTATGGTTCAAGAGCGTAAGAAGCGAGTAGAGTGTCATGGACCCCAAGATGCGAGTAGGCATAAGGGTGTACCTCTATCACGGCAAAGCAATAATTGCATTCCTTCATCATAACCTTGAAAAAGCTAGGTGACTATAAATGGAGTTTTGCAGGCAATCTCGGACCATGGAGAGCTCCTTCGCATCATTCATGAATAAAAAAGGAGGTAGTAGGTTCATCTTGCCAATATATTGATTCATAAGACAAAACGTTGAGGGGGCGAGGGGGTAACGAAGAGAATTGGGACGAAACTGTGGACAACACAGTGAGCCATGGAAAGGAAAATATAAAGAGGAACTACCAAGGTAAATTCCAAGCAGGCGCAATGCAGCAGTTCTGGAATTTTACAGTGTTAATGTACTTAAGCCAGTTTTACAATCACCTCGGGTACGCACAAATGACGTACTTAATTTTTTGGTTACATGAATATTTGGATATTTACAATACTGCACAAGGTCGTCATTAAAGGCATAACATAAGGTGAAACAGCACAAGCACAGTAACACTCTACATGCTTAGTAGCAAAAGAGCGAATTTCTTGTAAACTGTTGGTTCTCTAGATGCATCGCCCGCACCTTACGTTCCGAATGACGGTAATATTAAGAGGGAACGTATGTGAAAAGAGAATCGGGGCCATTGTCGCGATTCATAAACTGCCTTCAATGAGCCGTTTTAGGCAAACATATGGTACAGCTGGACGTCCACAGCAAACTCAGTTAAGATACGAATCGGCGGAACGTTAAAGAACGCAGGCACGCTTTTTTTGTAATTTGTTGTCTCGTGGACAGACACACCGTGTTCCACGCGTCAAAGAAACCGCGAAAAAGCCTGATTGAAACGACTGGTGGGGCGTGTCATCTCACCTCGCATGATTTCTTTTCTAGTCTGCGCTAATATAGTGAAACATCCGGAAGTGAATCGGACTTTTTTTTAATAGTGTTAGGTCTTACTCATGCGTTTCACGACTTCGTGGGCTCTGCTACCACCCTTCACCACAGTACCCTCTATGGCAGCAACTACTCTTCACGTTTCGAGATTTCGTGAGGTCTCCTACCACCCCGAGATCAAAGCGCCATCTGTGGCTGCCACTAGAAAACAGCGCATATCGCACTGGGACTTGCAGCGCGATCTACAATAGCATTGTAGAGACAACCACCGGCCGCGTGCCATTGATGACAGCGCGGTCCAATATGGTGGATAGAGGTGGAACTATGTGAGTATGACGTCAGGGGACGAAATGGCGGCATAGTTCCGGTTTCTGGAATCCAATATGGCGGCCATGAAAATTCGTTGTGCCCTCTCATCTCTTTCCCCTCCCCCTCACCAAATGGTATTCTAAAACGGGTCGGAAAATTCTCCCGTTACGGGACCGCTATACATGCATCCATTCGTTCCGCTATATATACTCCGACAACAACGGGCACCCATCCGAGGACAGTTGTATACCGGATTTGGTAGGCAAATAACACCCTACGGGTTGTGGTATAGAAATAAAACCACAATTACATAATAGGTAAACACTGTATACATGCAATTACTTATAGAAGCGTTACCATATCGCACCGCCAGCCGTATTCTAGGTAGACGTGCATCGAAATTTCTCTGATAGATGGCGATAGGCGGCGATCGTTCCGCGAGGCGGCGTGTGTGCACGCGTAGCTAACTCTCGTTACTTAAACGTCTTCCAGACGATGGCGGCCTTTTTTTACCTTAACTAGAACTGCTCCTATTTTGCGTACCGTTCTCCTTTTATTGGAAACAGGCAATTCTTGTGTCTCTGATGTTGCTCCGATTGATACCATGAACCGTGCTGCGTACTGAACGCCAACATAGAGCAGCAATGGGTAGAAAAACCCGCTTCCAACAAAATCCGATTTCACGCTGCTGTTGTACACGATCCGCACTCTGTTTCTTCTGTCGAATAGTTCCCATTGCTCCAAGTGCTTCGCAGCAGGCGAATGAATTCAAGCACCGCTTGTATGCCACAAGTGGAATTCTCTAAACGGCCCGTAATGTTTTTAAAAGTCAAAATGGCATTTTGGCACTGTACCATCTGAGGCATACAGATTTTTTTGCGAATGTGCGAGACGTACATCGCGGTATATTCAATTGAAGCGGCACCGTTAAAATCTGCCAGGCATCGAAATATTTGCACCCATTTTTGTTGTTCTGTTTATTTCAGCAGCGCCTTCTCAAAAAGCTTTCCAAAAAAGATGAACAAGTGCAACCCTCGACATGCCTGATCAGTTTAACACGTCGCCTGCTTTTTTCTCCGTGGCAGTATACGAAGATATTTCTCTCGAGTTACTCAAAAAGGATTATTCCACTTTGCCCAAGTTCTCAGACTACTGCTACCCTTTCATTCTGCATTTTCTTAAGCTGGATAACCACGTTTTGGTAAAAAATAAAAAGAGATGGGAGTCGCGTCCTGCTACAAGACCCTATCATTCATCCTCCTGGCTTTTGTGCACAACTTCAACCATCGCTCACCTCTGACCTTTCTTCAACGGGTAAGCTTGCTTCGCCAACAAAAGCAAAATGCGTTTTCTTCACGCGTACGCGGATTTATTCAAAAGAGAGGCTGACAGGTGCGGCTCAGTCAGACTCCCATTCGGTGAAGGGGGAAGAGCGGAAAGCAAGGAGACCAGCCAGTGAGGCGCCACGATTCAGGCAGAAAGAATAGAGGAGCTCATGGCTCCCATAGCTTGGGCACAAAATATCTGCGGGCTAATCCGTACTACGCTTCGGTTATACTCGGCGACAAACCCTCCAGGCAATGAACAGAAAGGTATAGGAATGGAGCGTCGATATCTGTCGCTCTTCCAAACAGTTCGGCTGTAGGACGGTGCGCCTGGCTTCCTGGCACGGTGCTCGCTGCGCACTTGCTTCGCGTTGTCGCTGGTAGTGTCACTGGAAGCTTTTCAGTGACTCTAGAAGCTGCTAAGTCGCTGGTGTAGCTAGGCACCATGTATGGAAAATTTTTATAAACCAACGTGCTTACAAAATCCGTCGTAGTCGAAGGAACAACTTCTGGCGTGGATTTCTAATGTTGAAAATTGGCAGTCTAGTTAGAAATATGTCTTAAATAACGACTGTTGTCACTATAGAGTATACTCCCATTAATATGGCCTTGGCTAAAAAGATTTATTGTGAGAATCTTGGTTGGTTTCCCACATGATACAATGTAATAAAAAAAATCCTCTTAAGACGACCTGTTTCGCGTGTATATCGGTTAACACAAACTTTCACAGCGACCCCACAAACCACGGCGGCCCCGCGCAACGGCACTCAAGTTGCGTCCGCACAGCACACAAAAAAAAGCAGCCCCACAAGATGGCTTCCGAGCAGTTTGGTTGCATTATTGCAATCAGATCTGGGCATCATGCATTCGTCGCGTGCCGCGTGCTGCTTTAAAGAGACAAAAACAGGCGTACGCGTTAAATGCACCCGCTCGTTGACTGGGAGCTAAAAAGTCCGAACCCGCAACACTGATTTCTGCGGCGCAGTGGTGACCAAGTATCGCAGCCGCGCGCATTGCCTTCGACGTACAGAAAGATGCTTTAAGTGCCTGTTCGTAGAGTTGGCAGCAGCTATGGTGTAGAACGAGCGAGACAGACACAGTTGGGACAGGTTGGAAACGCTCGGAGCAGGATGGGAAGCATAAATCAGAAGAAAAAGCCCACAAATAGCAGCCGCTGTGGAATACCGTGAGAAAAAACTGTGTTAGACGTCATGCTTTTGTTTGCGCACTGCGGAACCACTGAACATTGTAGTGTCAATTTCAGTCACACTGACCTTAAATTAAGACATTCTTGCGTGGTGGAGGTAGCGCAACTTAAAACCATGCTAATAGGACGTCTGATTAGGGCCGCTATTATGATCTACCACTTCTAGAATTTACGTTTCAAACTTATCACCTGTATAAGTCACGCTGTGGATAGGCAGTGGTTAAACAACTTTCAAATCGATAACAGATCAAAGCATCGCTAGAGAAGAGCTACAACACATCTGCTAGTTTACATACTCTGCCGTCAACATTGCCTACTGACAGATTCTATTACAGGCGCATTTCCGGGTAGAGATTAAGTCGACAACTATACTTCGGAAAGCGAATCGTAAGCCACTCTACCACTAATCTAAATACCTACATCACTTAGGCAGCGTCGCAGCCCACTGTATACTATTCGAGTGGATTCCAGCCAATTGTGGCACTTTGGTGAATAAAGGAAGGTAAAGGAAGGAATCAAATAAACTACAGTAAAGAAACGTATCAGAACACATATCTGCACATGTCTGGACTATATAACTTCCGAACAGCTAATTTCCATGTTTCAAAGTTCCGTACAAATTATGGCCACCAAATGTAGACATTTGTGATACCGCGAGTTCTAAATGCTTACCCGGGCTACTTTCTATGGCAATGGAAAAACGAAGTGACCAAAGTTATAAAAGTGCCGTGCATGATATGGTACTTTCGTGAGAGCGCTGTATAAGTAAACACCTTTGTTTCTTTTTTGGTGAGCAATTCTGTATATTGCTACCAATTTAACTTGCGTTTTCTGTTCGAAGTCGGTTGCTGTCAAATGCTTTGAATGTTTGTTTTAATTTCGTTGTTTTGTTTTTGTATAGGAGGGCAGGCCTTAGTCAGGTGTTGTATAACGCCTTTTGCCTGCTCGTCCTTGGTTTACATATGCATTGTAAACCAAAAATAAACCAATAAATAAGAGGGTGTTTGGTTTATAGGGCTTTAACGTCCCAAAGCGACTCAGGCTATGAGAGACGCCGTAGTGAATGGCTCCGGAAAATTTAGACCACCTGGGGTTTGTTAATGTGCACTGAAATCGCACAGTACACGGGCCTCTAGAATTTCGCCTCCATCGGAATTCGACAGCCGCGGCCGGTAACGAACCCGCGTCTTTCGGGTCGGCAGCCGAGCGCCATAACCACTCAGCCACCGCGGCGGCTAAAGAGGGAGGCTATGCATGCCGACATGGTCACCATGCGTCGAAATTTTGCAAACGGGTCACGCCCGAAATGGCGAAAACATATGATTGTGAACAAAAGGGATCGGTTCTAGAGCTTCCCACCTCATCATTATGAATTTCTGTAGTTTTTTGAGGAACACCTGAACGCTAGGCTTACAATTACCCTTCCTCGCCATCTGGAATATGCCTACAACAGCCTTCGACTGAACGTCGTGCTTACAAGCAACTTTCGATACCACTAGGGTCAAGCGAAGTGTCCCCATACTGACAACTGTGGCTGAGTTGAAAGTATGCAGCCTAATCTGTTATCAGGCCATGCAGAGGAGCAAGCATACTACGGGCACGAAGTGGAGGCCCTCACATAAGTACAAGCGTACAACTGTGTTTTACCGACTCGGCCTGCCCTTCGCAACAGTTCCGAGCACTTCACTTTCAATTCGCCTATCCGGAGGATATTGGACTGACTGGCAGACTTTGTCTTGTTGTATCCCCTTGATATGTATTCCCCGTCCATTGAACTTTCTATCGACTCGCTGGACTTCTTCAATAATTTATATACCTTCTTGGATTCCCCTTCGATGTGCATTCACCCCTTTTCGATAAAGGAACATTTTATTGTATTTTATTTCATATTTTCTGAGCTATTCTTTTAAGACACTTCTCTGCCAAATCCACTCCCCAACTCAGGGTAGCATGTCAATGTTTTTCAAACGCCGGCAAATCTCTCCTTTCTGCATAAAACACCATATCTCTCTTTCTCCCGGTGAACTTCTTTCCCCTCACCGGCAGTCTCTAAGTGCTGTTTCCAAATTCGTGTGTGCTCGCCGACATGGACATAGGCGGGCCGCCGCGAGACGAGTTGTGGATTGATTGACAGTGGATGCTATGGTCAGCGCAGAAATTTTTAGCACAGTAGCGTAGCTCTCGCGCAGCAATTTCACGCTTTATACGAATAAAAAAAGACCTTTTAGATAAGCATTAACAGCGGTTCATAATTCTTTTCTTCCAATTGAGGCTGTTCCGGCGGTTACGAGCTGCCTTTTGGTGAGGCTTGGTCCAACTTTCTCGTCCTACTGCACATAAGCGCCGATGCTTTGCCGGCAGTGGCAAAGCGCCAAGCCTCCTTCTTGAGGCTGTATACGTCGAAGAAAGAGTTTTGTGACATACGGCTTCGACAAAAGGCAAAGAAGGTTAAAGGCTTCCTCCTGTGATGGAAGCTTGTAAAAATGTTTTCTTCTTGCTTGCCAACTCGAGTATTTTGCGCATCGAAACAGCGCCATGAGGTTTCGCGAAAAGTGTAATACGCGACGCTGTTCTAGGGGTAAACTATGTAGGCGTCAATGCCGCGTCGGATGTCGTAATTGAAAACTGCTGCGGTGCCCCTCTCTCCGCCTAAAAGAAGGGCGCACCCGAAAATGTGCCTTAAATATTGCCCGAACTTAGTGTATATTATTTGTATTAATTTATGGTGGATCGATCCACACTCGACCGGCCCAGAAAAGCGATCGTAACTTTAAAACTAATGCTAAATTTTAATTGCACATGGATGCAAAGAACACAGCAAAACGCTTTTCGAATAGAATTAGCATTTAAAAAAAGGAGGTTGGTGAAAATTTAAAAACTTGTATATTATTTTTTCGTGATTAGGAAGTGCCGCTTTTTTTTAATAAAGTTTCAATGATTCGCTTACGTGCGAGGTATTTTTAATACGAAGAATGACGTTCATCTAAACGCGAGTGGAGGCCGACCGTAACGCGTATAATATATCTTTTCACTCTTTACAACTGGACTGAGCTCACTTCATGTTTTGGTGGACATTTGTAAGTTAAATTAGCAAAGAAGGTCAGGCCAGAGCCGACGACAGCACCAGGCTGTTTTGAAACTGCGCGGAGCTCAATATAGTACACCTACTTCGCCCGGAATTCATTTGCTAATATAATAAGACGCAGCGTAATCGATTGCGCTACTTTTTTTTTGCAAGACACTTCGGACGCCTTAAAATGTCTCTCTTATAACTGGCGTACATTTCTCGTATGGTTTAACCCTACTTTCTCAACATCTCTTAAAATTTTTACGCAGACTGTCACTAAGCTGCAAGGGATGCTACAGTCGGCACCGCTGCTGCCGGCAAAAGCGCTTTTTTGCATCCGTGGTAGATCCCACCAGCCTTAAAGGTACGCTGAGAAGAAATTGAAGTTGTTTGCATTAACAGAATAAAAGGTCCTAAACATAAAAACACCGCTCTCTCTGTCAACAAAGCTCTTGTAAGGTAGAAAAAAGCAAGAACTGAAATACAGGTATTGCTGCCGCAGGCCAATATCGCAAGTACAAGCGTAATGACTAAATGGGAGAAAAGATACCACAGATCTCTAAGGCTGACAAAGGTGCTTGAAGGTTACGTGCTTGATCGATATTGAAGTATATAAGTTTTCTTTTAAAACCACCACTGCACTTTTATGACACGAGGAAGACGAAAAAAGACAACCTGAGTGTTGGAAGTCAAACAAAACCTGCTGTTGGCTGCCCAACAGGCGCACAGCTGTCGCGGTATGTTTTGGGGTGCATCACGTCTATGCGTTCTGGGCGCCCACATGGTTTTTTTTATGAGCCTCGATTAACAAGGGCGGAGCCGCAGAGGACCTCCAAGTGCCCCTCTTCAGACAAAGTTCGTGCAACGGCCCGCAACTGCGACAAGGAAATAGAGATGTGTATAGTCAATGTTCAGCGCGCCTCCACGTTAGCAAACGCACCGCTCGATGTGTTCGCATCGTCAACGTACCAAGAAGCTGGGCTGCATAACCAGCCCTTCGAGGACATTTATTACAGAATTTAAATATTCCCCCACGTGCCAGTCGGTACACATCAGTTGTGACGGCGCCTCGCCGGTGACAGCGACACTCCGAACTTCTCGGCACTAGGATTTCCTTGCCAGACCCGCCACCTCAGCCCTCAAAAGCATCGCACGCTGAGACGGGTTGTGGTAGCTTACTGCAGGCCGCAGTTCTTTGCGAGACGTTCTTTGTCTGAGTAGAGAACGGGATCCATCGTAACGTTGGTGCAAACGTCAACGAAGCGACAATGGCTGATAGGGGCCCTCATGGTCCGGCCGGCAGTAGTTTTCATTTCGGCCGCTGCTAGGAGGAATCTCAGCGCTCGCAGCCAGCAGTCACGGAGTCCTCGGCATAAGTGCCGCTTCCCGCCGCTTTACGCCACTCTTTCGTCATCAGAGTCCCGAGTGTGAATCGTAGCGGCGGGAAAAAGTTTTTCAACATCGAATCCAAATCTCTTGGAAATAAATGCACATTTCGCGGTCGTAATAGGGGCAGCAAAGCCACAAAATGCCCAACTATTGGATTTTACAAACAAAAATAATTTGATAGTGTTGTCCTCAGTGTCTCTTTAAATTATTGACGGCAGTTTTAAAACCATTTTAACGCTCCCAACTGTACTTTTAAGAGAAGTCTATTCATCTGGGTTAATGTCGTACTCTGTACTGCCACTCCACCACCGCCGAGGAGGCGCAGCGGCCGTTATATCGCTGTTGTCAGGGTTTGCGGATGACGTTTCCAATAGGACTCAAAAAAAATTACGATCTCAATTTTCCTGTCGTGTTTCTCAGCGCCATGGTTGGACATCCCTTTATTTTAGCAAATATTTTTCGATTATCGCCAAAACAAGACAGTCGATAAAAGTCAGCGACACCTTCAAACTTTATTTTTATTTTTTATTTTTATTTATTTTTTCCTCAAAGGTCCCTTTCGGGACATTACACGAGGGGTGGGGATAACACGGCAAAAAATATTATACATTAATGAAAAATGGACAAAAATTATGTTGATGAATAGGCTTTCTCGATAGTGGTCTCGAACAGTCTTAAAACAGAACTTGAACAGAACATAAAAGAGTGCATAGCTGTGCGCGATGTGTAGCTTGCCTGTTTTGAAAAAAAAAAGTTTTAAAAAAAACCAGGATCTCGATTTTCTTCAAAGTTAAGCAGACTGCCAGTGTTCATTTGCCAAGAATACAAGCCAGGACTAGCATTGCCATTTTAAATATATGCAAGCTCCAGACATTGCCTGAATCACCCGAAGCACGTTGTTTACTCGTCGCCACGATATCATCAGTGTCGGGTGATGTATACGCAGCAGAATTATTGCGCTAGGCTGAGCAGCAAATTCTGTGTATTGCAGAGCTGCGCGTCGTACGACAACAGAGCCGCAATAAGCTGCTATGGGAGGCCAACAAAGAAGAATGAATTTTGGTGGAGATGACTACCAAGCTGGTGATTTGTGAAGGCATAAATAAACCTTCTTTCTTCAGTGCAATTTTGTAATAAACGTTCTTTGTCACATTAAATCTACTTTTCACAGAATAGATGTTTGCAATAGTTAAGGCATTATTTTGGGAAGCCCAAATGCAAGAAGTACCAATCTTACCCATTACTTTATAAACAATGAGAGATGCCTGTACCAGAATTGACGAAAATCACTGGGGAACGCTGTTGTACTGGATATCTTATGACCAATTAGGCATAAAAATTGGACAGGAACAGCAAATAAACTACTGAAAATGAAAACATGCTACTGAACTATCAACCCTGACGTTGTTTCTAACGGCCACTCAAAAATATGGATTGCAAGCAACGGCATACGGCGCCTTCGTCGCCAACGGCCCTAACGCCCGTGAGTTTCGTTCGGCGGCGGTGGATTACCTTTCAGTGTGGTGTGTTCGGCCTTGCGCGTTGAAGCCGTTCGTGATGAGCCTCATCACACTGCACACAGATTTATAGGATTACTTTTATAAGCGGTGAACGGCATTTTAATTGTAGTTTTTGCGCCAAATTTCTTGTGTTCACGCGCAAGCATCGACGCTGAAAATCCCTCAAACCGGTGACGCGCCGGGACCATGTTCCGACACATTGATTGCTTCAATCAGTGGCTCATTGCATGTCACCAAACTGCGCGACATGCGCGTTTTCTGTATATCCTCTCTCTGCCAGCGCTTAAACAAATATAAACAAGCGACAGGCGTCTCTCTGTTCGGCGTCCACAGTGACTGCTGGCAACGGCTCGCCGCGCACACTACTGTATCCCAAACCTTCGCGGCAGGCAGCATACACACGCTTTATCATGCGTACTTTAAATAGATCCCGATTTTTGTACTCCCAACTCACACTATTGACAAGTGTCATGTGATTACTTCAAAACAAATTAATTAAAAACTGAAGTGGACACTTATTCTCTGTTTTAGGGTTATAACGCGATAGGGTTTAAGGGGTAATCCCATACATGCGGAATTGTTCGTTCTCTACTTTACATTCATCGATAGCGGGAAGTCCTCATACCACTCCGTACGCAGTCGTGCCAGCGGTTAAGCGATGCGCCGCTCGCCAGGCCGGAGGGTGTCCCAAACACAGGCACTGGTAGTGCTTGTGCCCCCCAGGTTGCTCTTCCCGAGCAGCCTCCCGTGGCCAATCATTAGTTTAAGTGCCACCTGTGATGATGGTCAGTTTGCTCACAATCTGGTGGGCAGGTGAGCACGGTGGGCACCTGCCACTATGTGCAGGGAAGGCAACGTGTCCTACGTGGCAGGTGGCCATCTGCTATTTCGCTCACAACGCCGCCACTGACGACGACGACGCCGGATGTTCTGAACAACTGGAGCTTTAACGCTATCACATTAAAATCCCTCGTTAGCGCAGGTACGCTATAGGGCATTTGGAATTGCGGAGAGAATAAAAAACGAAATTGCTCATCCCGTACCGGCGCTAATGATAATTTGAAGGCCGTATTGTTTGATAACTGTAGCCAACATTTTCTCACTGACACAAAATTGGCAAAATTTATACAAGTATAATTTCTTGTGTACGCAAACATATGTAGCTCTCTCGCGTTGGATCATTATAGCAAGTCCACGTAGCCGGTACGTCGCTGCCTCGGTCGGGCAGTGCAAGACACGGCAACGTGCGCGTTATCTGCGCCGGTTAGTTTCCATCCGGCTTAGGCCAACCCCTCGCAGTTCGCGGACGGGCGTGTACGTACTGCTTGTTTTGTCTGTCTTTTTCCATCTGAATGTCACCCCTCACAGGCCGAAGCCTTGACCTTCTTTTGTATATTGGTAAATTCTCTCTCCTACAAGGTGCCCCCTTGCAGGACAGAAGTTGTTGGGGTCCGTGCCCCTTCTTTTGATTGTATCTTACTTTTTCTAACTTCTTCGGCCTTACAGTGCCGAAGGTACGGAGCCTACGTGACCTCTCGTCTGTGTATCGACCACTTGGTGCGCTTGTTGATATTAGTTTTTTTTTACTCAACTCTGTGCCTGAAGCAGTGCCCGCGAGTATCCTGCCCGTTGACAGCCGATGGCATTAAATGAAGCCCACTCAGTCCCCCCAGCCTCAGTGCGCTCCTCCCACAGAGCCCTCCCGGAACCCCGAGGCGCCGCCGCACAGCGCTTCAAGACTGCCCGAGGGCTCAGGAAGTGCCGTTCCCTTCGAGAGCCGCTCTTCCCGCATTGACTTTGTGAGTTGACTGCTGCCGCGCTCGCTGGTCAACTTTATGCCCGTTTTTTTTTTTCAACTTCAGCTCAATTTGAACTTTTCCGCACTTGTATTCTGTAATTGTAATGCTTCAGTTGAATCCGCATGTGACCTGATAGAGTGTAAAATTGACTGAATTGTTACTATCGCTAGTGTGGCATTTTTACTACCTATGAATGTACGCCAATAGTGTAAACACGTGTAGAAAGTACTCTGCAGTAACCTTGCACACCTTAAATGCGTGTAAAGGCTTACGTTCGATTCTCCGGTGTACATTGCTGAGAATACCTTTGTTGTTTTTGCTGACTCACATCGTGGCTGTGTCCTCATTCCAACGCCGAACATAAACCGGCTAACGCTGGGCGTCCAACTCCACCCCTTTTGCCTCGGAAGGTGCCTCGCACTTCTGACAGGTGCATGTTTCAAAACAATCAGTGCGTACCCCAGTGCGTGCGTTGACATTTTATATGCACCATACAAAATGTGCGCTCAGCTTATGTATAATGTGGGGTAACCCTAGAGGTGCACTGCGAATGTAGTGTCATATGTTTCGACCATGTCTCCTGCATTTCTTCTGGCTCAGTCCTAAAAACATGTCGTCTCGGCAAAGTAACTAAATTCCCAGTTTCCGATAACTTTCAACTTCTCTGGCGTTTTTGTTTCCATGAAACCTGGAAGCAGGCTGTGCGTAGACCGTAGCACCGTTTACAGTCGTGTGTAACGAGGAGATTGCAGGATAGCACTGCTGAGGTTTACACAGACAATTTAACTCCTACATATTCGTCACGCATACAGTCTGACTTATTTGTTTTCATGTTACAAGCATACCACCCCATTTTCTGCTTACCTGGATATTCGGTTTAGTCAGAATTATGCGGAACGACGATGTCCACTGTGTTCCATCGGTTCCTTGCTATCTTAATACACCATACATTTCGGTGATGGAGATTTATTCAGGCTCTCTTCGTCAACAAGTCCTGCCACTAAGCACATCTAGACCAGAATCCAGAGCCGCTCTCGGGCGCGGCCATTTTCCGCCGGCTGGCGCGCCGCGGTGCGGGCGTTTCTTTGTGGACTGCGGGGCGGCGGCAGCTCCGCGGCCGCGCCTGCACATAGCCGCGATTTACTTCCTTTCGGGCGTTAGAAAAACGTTGTCCAGCATACTTCCAGAGCGTGGTTGTGTTGCAGGAGGTCTTTGCTTTATCAAAGGGATAAAACTGATGCGTTAATCATGACATATAGTTCGGCATGCACGTTAATTGTGCCGGCGATTAGCACGCGCTCGCGCTTATATCGCTACCGTCTTGGTGTTCCATCACAGAGAAAAGTTTTTTGGTCAGTATCAAGTATTATGTGCACAGCGAGCATGCAATTTCAATTCCAATGCACTCTTAATCCTGCCTGCCGGCCATAAAGCACCCACCACAAATGGGGCTTTCTTGTCGCCAGCTACGTGGTGCGCCAGTTACATCAACAAATTATCGTTGTGAGCACAACTGAGTCACAGGGCTAACAGAAAACAAATTTTGTCATGATTTATGCTGTCTGGCGCACAAAAACGTATTCTCGTTTAATTTATCCAAGATTGAATCAATATCAGCAGAGAGGCCAGGTTTCACAAATTCTGCGGACCGAAGTAGCGTTTTTTTTTTGGAAGCTCTCGGCGCATGCGACAGCGTCGCGTAGCCGTTTGGCCACATGTCATAGTGTAATAAAATTGTGTATATATTGCTGTGATTCAGGTAGGTACCAACAACAGAGAGATACTACGGTCAGCTCTTTACCCCACGGACCCATCTGAGATACATACGGAAATAGAAACTTAAATTGGTGGAGGTCGAGCTTACATCCCCATGCACGAAATGTGTTTAACGGGAACAATAGCAAGCTCAGTGCACGGATGTCTAAGACGTACTGCCGATTGAAAACACGCGCTTCGCCTGGACAACCTTCGATCTGCAGCTGGCCGATCCGGTTGCCGCTTGCATATCACTGCACCATTCAGTCAAATCAATAAATATACATTCTGATGCATAAAATTATCATAGCTGGTAGCGTACGTAAAAAACGGCAACAAACGGCACGCCAGCGCCTAAATGTGCTTGTAAGTACCGGTTTTCAATCCACACCGTACCTGGTCGACTACCCTCGCATATGTGTGTAACAATGTGTAACAGTGTGTGTCAGATAACCGTAGAACGGCATGGGAAAATGTGAGTAGTGATGCACAGCACATACCCACATACGTTAGGTGATAGAGCGCATCAACGACGGAAGCGAAGAACACGTAAACACACATTCTACACGCCACCGGCGCGACCCAGCCGCAGTCCAACGTGCCGCGCGCGCCGACAGATGGCGACTGGTGTAGAGAGTATGAGCGCTCCCGCAGCCTGCGTGCGAGGGTAAAAGAATCTGGTCTATAGAGAGCAGGCAACAGGGTTTGTTTCTTAGCCCTGTGGATGAGCACTTATATGGCACCCCTTAAGCTTTAAATCTCTGCTAGGTAAGGAAAGCCCTTCTCCTCACTTTTCGATATCTTTTAGTATTAGGTGAGCTGTAAGGCCTTCATTTTAATGCAGAAAAGCAAACCACGTTGCCTGGTTACCCTTGGCAAAGACTGCACCTCCTTCGGGATTGCACCACGGCGCGCTCACAGCTCGAGCCCTGACTCCATGAACACTTCCTGCGCGTAAACGCCGCGTGTCTTCGAGCCTGCGCTATGCCGGAGCCGGTGTGCACACGTGCGGCAAAAGACGCTACCAAGCGTGAGCGTGGCGCCCAGGTCGCCACCCCAAACAGACGTCTGCCCCAACTCTACCCGCGCCTCGCATGAGCCGTAACCGGCAGGGCGGCGCACGCAAGTGGGATGACGCGCAGCTTCGTTCACAAGCGGGGCTTCCTTGAAATATTCTTTACGGTTAAAACCCACAAGCCTGGAATGCCACTACGATCCATCGTGTCGGAAAAAGGGACTTGGCAATGCGTTGTCAGTTGCTACCTCCAAAAGCACCTTGGTTCTTTGGTGGAAGATGATCATTTCCTGGTTCTTAATTCCTCGTACGTTGCGCAGCAACTGGACGCTTTGCCCTCCCTCGTGTACATAGGTTTCTCCATCGATATTGAAGATTTGTACTACTCTGTTCCTCATCACGGACTCCTAAGTGCTGTCAGAGAAATGAATGAATGAAAAATTTATTGGTTCCTTTAGGAAGTAGTAGCGGTAGAGGACGAAGTCTTCGTCTTGAAGCTTGGGTCCTCCTTGGCCGTGGGTGGGCCCCTAGTCCAGGGCTCCACTGAGTCGGACCACTTCGCTTGCGTGTGCTATGAGGGCCCTTTGGACCCCTAGCTCGCAGCTGGTGAGCCGGCTCTCCCATTGCTCTGCACTTGGTGTTTTGTGTTTGTGGAATGCTTCATTTCTTCCGCACTCCCATGTGACATGATATAGTGTTGGTTTTGCTCCGCACCACGGACAGTTGGTGCTATACTATGTGGGGAACATCTTGTTTAATATGTATAAGTTTGGGAAGGAGCCTGTTTGCAGTCTTCGCCATCCTGTGGCTTCCTCCTTGGATAATGCTTTATGTGGTGGGGGGTATTGGAATCTTAGCCCCTTATATAGCTTTAATAATTCTGAATAGTTGTCCCCGCAATTAATCTGGGGCCCCTCGGGGTTAATGACGTTCCTGCCCGGCTGATCATTCCTCGAGCTAGGTTTTCTGCCTCTTCGTTGCCCCTGATCCCAGCGTGACTCGGTATCCAGATTATGTTGTGTATCGGTCGTCTCTCAGGGAGCAGAGCTGTACTGAGGATCTTGAGTGTCGTGCTGCTAATTCTGCCTCTAGTATAGTTCCGGCACGCCTCTTGTGAATCCGTTAAGATATTAAGGGATCTCCCTGTCCTATATCCTTCATTCGCTGCCAGGGCGACAGCAATCTCCTCTGCCTCCGTTATGTTTGATACTTCGGCTGTGAGGCTTGTGATGTGTTCTCCGTGGTAATTTACAACTACTGCTACCGCGCTATTTTTGTGTGTTTGGGGGTATAGGGAGGAATCAGTGTAGACTGTGTTGTCCCGATGCCCCATGTTCCTCTCATAAAATTCTGCCCTAACCTGTCTCCTGTTAGCATGGAGGTTTGGATCCATGTTTCGGGGAATAGGTTGTAAGCATAGCTTCTTTCTTAGCGGGTCTGGCATTGCGGCCCTGCTATTTTGTGGCTTTTCTATTTCCCGACCTAGCTTTGTCAGGAGCGCCCTTCCAGTCGTTGTGCTCCTAAGACTTCGTATTTGTGCCTTGAGCTGGCATTCTCTTAATTCTTCGAAGGTGTTGCTGATGCCGAGTTGCATGAGCTTGTCGTTGGATGTATTTCTTGGGAGATGAAGAGCTGTTTTGTATGCCTTCCGGAGTATTGTCTCCGCTTGCTCCTTCTCTGCTTTGCTAGTCACATGGTACGGTAATGAATATGTTACCCGGCTGACCACTAGGCTGTTGACTAGCCTGAGTGTGTCCTCCTCCTTCACGCAATACCTCTTGTGCGCTACTCTGCTGATCATCCGGCCTACTTTTCCTGCGCTTTGCTTAGCAGGCTGAGTGTATGACTGCACTTCCGGCTTCCTTGCAGCCACATGCCGAGGATTCTGATCATCTTTTGTTCCGGGATGTTCTGGCCCTCTAGTTTTATTTCCAGTGGAGCATCCGTAGGGTGCCTACCCACTCTGAGGAGCTCAGATTTTTCCGAGGAGCATTTAAGTCCTCTTTGTTTTGTGTATTCTTCAATGCAGGTGGCAGCCTCTTGTAGCGCCTCCTGCTTCTCCCCCAGTGAGCCTTGGTGGTCGAGATGGTGATATCGTCTGCTTACATTGCATGACTAATCCCTTGGACTTGGCTGAGTTTCTTGGCGAGGTTGACCATCGCAATGTTAAAGAGTATTGGCAAGATTACTGAGCCTTGCGGAGTGCCCTTGCATGGCGTTTGAAAGGTGTCATTCCGCTGGTCTCCTAGGCCTACCGTCGCTGTTCTGTCCGTGAGGAAGCTTCTAACGTAGTCATGGACCTTCTTCCCGCAGTTGGTGGTGTTAAGGCCTTCCATAATGGCGGCATGGGATACGTTGTCAAAGGCCCCTTTAATATCGATGGCCATGACAACGTTCTCCCCGTTCTTTGGCATTGTTTCGAGTACCTCTTCTTTTAGTTGTAGCAAGATGTCTTGGGTTGATAAATTTGCCCTGAATCCGAACATGGTGTTGGGGTACCATTCTCCGTCTTCTAGATGCGTTTGTATTCGTCGGGTAACTATTCTCTCGTACAGCTTGTCTAGGCATGACGTTAGCGAGATCGGACTGAGGTTTTCAATTTGGAGTTTCTTGCCGGGCTTGGGGATCATGACGACTACGGCGTGTTTCCACTCCGCTGGGACCGTCCCTTCTTCCCATTGTTTGTTTAGGTATAGGGTGAGTTGGCTGATTGCATCGTCGCTTAAATTTCGGATTAACGAGTTATGAATCTTGTCCGCCCCGGCTGCCGTATTTTTCGTTGTTGCCCTTATGGCCTCGACGACCTCTTCTCTTGTGATGGGTCTGTCCGTGGTTGGGTTTTCTTCGCCCTGGTAGTCGCCTTGGTAGCCGTCTACCTTGTCCTTCCCGCAGCATTTCTCTCGTACTGCCTGGAGCAGCTGTTCTTCTGTACCTTCGTACTGATGAATTAGCCTTTGGATGTATTTGCTGCTTTCCGCCTTCCTTTTGCTCGGATCCATGAGGGTTCTGACGATCTGCCACGTTCTAGCCGTGCTGAGGGTGCCATTCAGCGAGGTACTAAACTGCTGCCACCCTTGTCTTGCCAGCTGCGTTGCATATTCCTCTGCTTGCCTGGTGATTTCGGCAATCTTCTTCTTTAGCTTTCTGTTTATCTTTTGGCGCTTCCACCGCTTGGCCAGGCCTCGGCTTGCCTCCCAGAGCCTGAGGAATCGCTAGTCCACTTCTGGTGCTTGTTCTGTTCGATCCACATCTTTAGTGTACGTAGAGATCCCTGATTTGTCTTAGCTGCTGGCTCCAATCTTCTGCCGAAGTTATGTCGTCCTTAAGTTGTTTGCAGTGGGTGCGGAAGGCATCCCAGTCAGTTAGGTTTGCCTTGCCGATCTTCCTTTCGATGCTTTCTGCCTCTGTGCTGACCCTAATGATGTAGTGGTCGCTGCCGAGATTTTCTTGCAGGTTCACCCATTCGACTTGCTTAGCGCCCCTGACAAAGGTTAGGTAGGGACATGTGTCCACGCTTACGCTATTACCCTGTCTAGTAGGCTGACTTTCATCTGCAACTCGCAGCCTATGTTTTCCGCTGCTGTGCAGATGCCGCGCCCCTTTTTGTCTTCGATCCTGCTGCCCCATTGTGGGCTTTTCGCATTAAAATCCCCTGCTATTATTAGGGTATTCTTCCCTGCAAGCTTCTTTTCTTCCGCAAAAAGCTTAATGAAGACCCCTTTACGTTTAGGTGGGCTGTACAAATTTACTATAAAAGTGCTTTTAGCTTTTCTTTTTCTCTTGGGAATCACTTCAGTTATTATGTGGTCTAGCTGTGTGTCTTCAAACTCCTTATGAGCTATGGTTGTGATTTTGTTGCTAATGAGAGTTGCTGTTCTTCCGTTCTCCTGACATGAGTATTCTTTTAGGGTTGGGGTGCAATTTGTCTCTTGTAGAAGTATTAGATCTGGTGGGTTTCCTGTAGTGTTAATGAATTGCTGTAAGAGCTCTTGCTTACGCCTGTAGCTCCGGCAATTCCACTGCCATATCTCTAGTTGTTGTTGTCCTGCCATGTTATCGTATTGCTACTGTTGTTTGTTCCCTGGGATTCTGATCCAAAGCTGCGCTCATTGTAGAGGCGGTCCCTAGCGTCATTTACTGTCTTCTGTGTTTTGACTCTTTACATAGTAGCGGAAGCTCTGATCATGCAGGGCTATCTTTTGATTTAGTTGCTGTATCTGCTGCTGCATCTGCTGCATTTGCTGCTGCATGAATGTCTTTAGATCGTCTATTGTTGAGTTTCCTCCTTCATTAGTTTGTAAACTTTCTACACTCTGTTGTGGGGGTGAGGGTGCCCTGACAGGCGAGCAGCCTGCCTTTCGCATCTCTTGCATTTCCGCTATTAATTCGCTTATTTGTTTCTTAAGCTGTCTGTTTTCCTCTCGGGTCTGCTCTTGTTCCTTCCTGATTTTATTAATTTCGGCAGTAAGCTTTTTTTTTATTTTCTGTTTGTGTGTTTGTGTTGTTGTGCGGAACAAAAAGCGTCTTGGGAGGGCCGGCTCCCCAGCTCACCTTGACTCCGCCGCTCTTCTTCTGTTGCTGTTTCGGCTTCACCCAGGACAGCTGGCCGCCCAGGGGTGGGTAGGACTCGTCCCGCTCCCGGCTCCGGCCCTGGCCCTGGCTGCTACTGCGCCCCCGGCTGCGACTCCTGGATTCGCTCCGGTAGTCACCTTGCCGCTCCTGGTCCTCGCTCCGGAACCAGCGCGGTCTCCGTACCCCGCCTCTGCTTCGGCTGCGGCCGCGTCGCTGCTGGCTCTGGGGTCCCCATCGCAGTTCGTTGATTGGCTTCAGTCGTTGTGTGCAGTCCTTCGTGCCCGCCGCGTGGGAGCCCCCGCATAGCAGGCACTTGGGTGTACATTGATGTCGTTCTTCCGGATCTTTCTGGCCGCATTGTCTGCATGCCTTGATTCCCGGGTTCGGACAGACGTCCGATCGATGTCCGTGTTGGCAACAAACGTAGCATATTTGCCACGTCGGCCTATAGGGGTAGCACGACATCTCTCCCCCGTAGTACAAGACTTGCTTGGGGAGGATGGGGCCATCAAAGGTGATGACGGCTGTGCTCGATCGGCCTAGCATCCTTGCCGCCAGGATGTTCACCCCTTGTGTGCGGGTTCATAAATTCGCCTTGAGTTCTTCGCCCGGGGTCCCCGGGTCCACTCCGTGGATGACCCCGCGCAGCGTTCCCTCCGGCGCTGCCACGTGTGCGTTGATTCCGTAGCTATGCTCTCCAAACTTCAGTTGCGTGATGCGCCTGATTTGTTGAGCAGCGCTTTCGTTATCGGTACTGATTATTATGATATTCGAGCCGGTGCGCAGTCGGATGATGAGATCTTCTGCCTTGCATCCGTGTCCGGTAGCCGCGACCACCGCCCGCGCCACTTGATGCGTCTGCAGGTTCTTCACTGCCAGTCCTTTCGGCCGAAGGACTACTTTTAAATCATCCCTGGGAAGCGGAGGCAGCCTTCTCCTCGGCGCTCCTTCCCCCTCTCCTTGTTTAGGTGCAGCTGGCGTGCCACCTGTGCTCTTCGCCGCGCCTAGGAAATTTTCGTTCCCTAGCGCTTTTCCCGCCAAATCTCCTGCTTGGCTTCCACGTTGGCGTTTCTTTTGCCTCTTGGACATGGCTATCTCCCAGTCCGCGTCCAAAACCTTGTTATGACTTGCCTGTAGCGTTGTTGTCGCTGGGGTGCTGCTTTTTAGGGCTTGAAATGCTGTCGCTGGTCCGTGGGCGAGGGTCTCCCCAGTAGCGTCTTGATAGTCTTCGTCCATATTTTCTAGGGTTTCCGCCATAAAATTTGTCTGGTCTTTTAGCGGTGCGCGTTCTACGCTGGTATTTAGTGCATGGGTCATCGCTCCGTCGCCTCTACCGCTGGCCGAGGCCGGGAGGGCCACAGAGCCCCGCTACTGTGTTAGGCCTAATAGGCCTAGCTTCGGTCGGCCACGTGGGAGATCTTCAAAACCGTATAAATCCAAAAATATTGGACCCATCGGTTTAAAAGAGGTGTCCTCGTGGCCCGCTTAGCTTTCGGCGTCGCCTCCCACCAAAATTTTGGCAGTCCAGTCTAGTTAACCGCTTCAAAAGTCCCGAAAACTGTAGAGCGCATGTGAAGTGCGTCCGCTCTCCTCGGCTGCTCGCAGCGCCCTCTGTCAGAGAAAAGATCTTCACGACAGGTGAAGTTCAATTTCAAAATGCTGCAGGGAGTAGCAGCGACAGTTTTGTAGCTTTGTTGGAATTCTACTTGGGCTCGGAAGCCATATCATTTGAAGAAAGCTTCTTTGTTCAGAAAAAAGGTGTTTGCATAGGGTCTTCCATGGCGCCTGTAGTCTGTGACATTTTCTTGTCAGCCGTCGGTTACCAAATCAAAAGTCAACTTAGTGACCCACATCTTGTATCCAGTTTTAGATACGTGAACGATTTTTTGGTTATTTTGAAGAATGTTCCCGAGTCTGTTGTAGCTGCGGCGGCAAGAAGTGTGTTATCCGTCTTCACCAATAACAGCCAGGGCCTCACATTTACGTGGGAGTTACCAGTGAATCGCGAACTTCAGTTTTTAGACATAAAATTGGTATTCATGAAGGATCACCTATGCTGGACGTACAATCCCAGATCAAAGAAAGGGCTCTTACCGTTTGACAGCGCACATTCCAAACACTTAAAAAGAGCAATAATCGCTAATCCCCTTCAGAATGCCTTGAGAAAGTCGTGCCATCACATGATGTCGGTGAGCTTTAGCGACCAAGTTCAGAGGTTGCAAGAAGCCGGTTACCCGCCCCTTTTAATTTCAGCTGTCTCCGAAATGTTAATCCAGAAGTTGAAGCGGCCTCATGATAAGAGACTTCCGTAAGCACGAAAGACATCTGTCCCTCTCATTCCTTACATTCACAAAGTTTCCCATGGCATAAAAAAAGTCGCAAGCAAACATGAGGTGCAAGTTGCGTTTTCGGCCTCATCAAAGCTGTCAAAGTTTTGTACTATGACTAAAATGGAGAAGAAACGACCGGTTTGCCCTATTAAATATCAAAAAGCAGTTCACCAAATGCAGGTCCCAAGTGTATCAGATTCCTCTATGCTGTGGTCTCGTTTACATAGGGCAAACCGGTCGATGTTTCAATGAACGTGCCAGTGAGCGCTTGCGGAATGTGCAAAAAAACATGGAAGCTTCCTTGCAGACCACTGCAAAACCTGCAAAGAGTGTCGTCTGGAACTAGACAAAACAATTTTTTTGAAGAGCGGTAAAGACAAGTTGGAGCGAGAACTAGTAGAGGCATATTTTATTAAGAAAGCGGGAAGCGCATGCGTTAGTAAACCGTCCATTTCAATCAGTGACGCTGAGGTGGCTTTTCTCTAAGGGTGTCTCAGGTTTTTACGTGTTGCAGCTTTCTCTGCATAGTTTGTTGCTCCTGTGTGTGTTTTAACAGCCAAACGAGAATTGTGTAGAATCCAATACTTTTAGTTCTTTGACGATGAGAGGATTTCTCGAAGGTTTTAAGTTTTCATGTCCGTAATTTTTTCCCAGTTTGTTGGTCATTCATTCATTATCACACGATGTATTAAAGCAAGAATTTTGATATCGCGATCTGTTTGCCTTGGCCAAGCGGGGTTCTTTGTTGTGAGGATGAATTGCTTTCCTCTTGGTTTTGCGCTTGGTAATCTTTAGACCTGCTTGCTTTTATCAGGGGTGTAGTGATGAATGCATGAATGTATCTTACGGTCTGTAAGGATTAGCACCTACTTCCTGAATTATGATTATTGTTTGCAATCTCTTATTCTTGTGTGATAGGCTTCTGCTATACGGCTCGGGTGCTTCATAAAATGCAATGGTTTGGGCGAATAAACCTCTGTTGCAAGTTGGCGCCTGTCCTGTTGTGTTCGTGTGCCTCTTTGGTCTTTGTTGTTTTCGCGCCGTCCTGACATCATCAAAAAGCTATGCACCAACCAGCCCAAACCAGAGTACTTCTTGGGCTTTTTCTTCTTTTTGTCTCCTTTCGACGGAACCCCCTTCTTAAGCTGCCTAAGAAGTTTGTCCGCTGCCCTGGAAATGAGTTGATCAAGGTACCGATTCACATGTAACCTGCTTGCTTGCGCCAAAATGCTCTCCCCCGTCCTTTCATGCCAAGATTTCCCGAGAGCTGATTGCGCTCTTGATTCTTTATTCATTCCTGTTGCGCTGTGAGCAAAAAAAAATGACGCATTTTGTTGATCAGGGCCCCAGGTAAAGTCGGTGTCGGTCTTCAGTAGGTCAGTGAGAGGACGAGCGATAAGGGCAAAATCTTGAATAAAACGGCGAAAATAGGAACACAGCCCAAGAAACCAGCGCACGTCTTTCTGGGACTGTGGACGAGGAATATGTTGTAACGCTTCAATTTAACTGGATCAAGGCGTGCACCGGAGGTATAGAGGAGATGTCCAAGAATGGTGAGTTGCAGGTGACCGAGTTGGCAGTTGGACGAGTTTAGCTGTAGCCCAGCCGTACGAAACACAGTCAGAATGCTCCTGAGAAGTTCAAGGTGGGAGGCAAATGTGGGTGAGAAGACTGCAACATCGTCGAGGTAGCAAATACACGTAGTGCACATAAATTCGCGAAGGAGCGAGTCCATCACGAGTTCGAAAGTAGCTGGCGCATTACAAAGTCCGAACGGCATGCCTTTGAACTGGTATAAACCATCAGGTGTGACAAAAGCTGTTTTTCACAGTCCGGCTCGTCAACGGCGATTTACCAATAACCGGAACGAAGATCAATGGAAGAAGAGTATGGAGATGCGTGGAGGCAGTCGAGAGCGTCATCGATCCTAGGGAGTGGATACACGTCTCTTCTTGTGATGTGGTTCAGGTGACGGTAATCGAGGCAGAAACCACAACTGCCATCTTTCTCTTTAACAAGGACGACTGAAGAGGCCCAAGGATTGGACGACGGTTCGGTGATGTCCTTAGCGAGAATCATTTCGACTTCGTTTTGTATCACTTGGCGTTCAGTACTGGATACACTGTAAGACCGGCGGTGCAGAAGAGCGGCGTCACCGGGGTTGATAAGATGCTGCACAATAGTCGTACGAGCTAAAGGACGGTCACTGAAATCAAATATGCCCTGAAAGGATGCCAGAAGATGGGTAAGCGTCTGTGCTTGGTCTGCGGTGAGATCGGAACGATCATATTGACATCGTGGTCAGGTTCCAAAATAGATGTTAAATGACAGTCCGAAGAGGACGATACTCAGTTTGTGACAGTGGAGATGACTTATAAATCGGTCGGGTACAGCGTGGCGAGGCACATGCCTTCAGAAAGCGTCTGGACGTACGGACTGAAGTTGAGAACAGGTAGACATGCGTTGTTTGCCGAGACTGAGACAACCGTATGTGCAAAGACAGCAATCTTTGTGACGGGCAAATCAAGGACATGAATGATGACGTACTGGCTGTTAGGAAGAGGTTGGACAGATTTAAGGAATACTTAAGTAGTGGCTTCAGGTGGCAAGCGGGTGGACTCGGCAGTACCGAGACCGTGCACAACTGGGGAAGGTGGTTCTGAGAAGAACGGTAGGTGGAACTCAACAACACTTGTAGCACACTCAATAAGGGCGGCGTGCTCACTAACGAAATCAAGGCCCAGTATGAGTTCATGAGGGCAGTGGTTGAGAACGGTAAGGAGCACGGTGGTTTGGCGATCAGAAATTGTCACACGAACAGCACACAGGCCGAGGTCTAGTGACGTTGTATCATCGGTAACTAGAACAACGGCTGTAAGAGCAGGTGTCAGTACTTTGCGGAGGCGGCGTCGTAGGTCGGAACTCATCACAGAAATGTGTGCGCCCGTGTTAACGAGAGTAGAGACGGCCACTCCATCAACTTCTATGACCAGTAAATATTGCGCGGGGCAGGAAAAACTAAATGAGAATTTTGCGGCCGGGCCGTCACTGCAGCATCACCTCTAGACGCTGCAGAATCTAGTTTTCCCCATGTGATCATCCGTGTTGGCTGGCAGAGGAAGCGCATAGTCGTTGCGGTGAACAGGACTGGCGGCACTGTAGGGATAGTGAGCGGCTGAAGCGGGGCGACGAGATGTCGGTGGCGGGGCTTGATGGGTCCAAAGGTCGCGAGAAAGAGCTTGAGCGTACAGTGACGGGGAGATAAGCGGGGCTCGAGTAATGGGGCCGCTGGGAGGAGTACCAGCGACTACAGGAATGACAGGCGATGTGGCCAACACGGGAACAATTGAAACAGAAGGGCCTGTCGTCAGACGTCCTGTCGCACGACGGCTTGAATAAATGGAAGGGTCAGAGCCTGGTCGGCCACAGGAGTTGCTAAGGGAGCCGGACCAATTGCTTTAAGCTCACGGCGTACAATGCGGGTGACGTTCTCAGGTGAGGTCGGCTGGTTCTGAGAGCAAATATCTTGGCAGGAGGAAGACGCAGCCAAGCTGGGCTGGCGTGCAATATGCTGAGTGGTCTGTCAGCTTTTTGCGTCCTCGAAACGGCGGCCTTCTTTTATGATTTCGGTAATCTTGTCGCAGTTTTTGTAGACGAGCAGATTGAAGGCGTCGTCTGCGATGCCCTTGAGCACATGTCCGACTTTGTCAACCCCGCTAATCTCTGTATCCACCGTATAGCACAGAGCCAGCTCATCCTGAATATAGGAAACTCCGTGGATGACTGGGCGCGAACTTCTCTTTTAGCGGCAGGCTGCCGGCCGAGTGGTTTGCACAAAAGCTCGATAAGTTTCTGCCTACAGTCATCCCAACTGGTCAGTGTCATTTCGTTGGTATCATGCCACTTGAACGCCGTGCCCTTAAGGTAAAAAACGATGTTCGCTAGCATGAAAGTTTTGTCCCAGCGGCTGTTAGCGCTGCACCGTTCATACTTGAGAAGCCAAGTCTCGACGTCGGCGCGTCGTCCTCCCACAGAAGGGTCCGGGATCACGAGGGTGAGTGAGGATGACTGATGACACAGATTTTGCTGAGTCTTGGGGTGATGCATCCGTCACTGTCGCCGTGGAAGGTAGTGTCCGTGGTGTAGTTCCGTCTTGCCGCACCTACAGCAAGGATGTTACGGAGAAATACTATTTACATTTATTTACAAACGTTATGGGGAAAACTTAATAGTGAAAAGTGAATAGGGAACACCAACGCGAACTAGGACCCACCTCTTCTTCCCCGTTCGTCCTTCTCACGCGACAGGCCACTTCGTCCTCCTTTCCTATGGTAACAATATTCTGCGATTCAAGATCGGTTTTACAGGTCATACGCACTTATGTTAAACCATGGACATGCGAGCAGCTATTTCAACAGATAGTGGTTTTGTTAGCTGAGGCCTTTCACTGCGGCCATATCAAAGCTTCGGTGGATACCGAGCCATTGCGGCATAGCGGGAAACGAGCGTGCTGATGCCGAGGCTCGGCTAACTCACGCTGATAGGGCTCTCATTAATATAGCTTTTTCCAGATCTGACATTGGAGCCTTGCCGGCGCACTTACTGCCAGCCGCAATGCAGTCGCACTGGAATTATTCGAGTCATCAACAAGACCCCATCTATAAGCTTGCCGCCGGCTCATGATTTCGAATGTCATCAAGGATAATGCGATGTCAAGGGACTTTATTCCAGTGGTTATGGCTTGGCGTTGCCTACATCAAACACTACCTTCACAAGATAGGTATAGAAACTAATACAAATTCCATACAGTGCCACACTCCAGAGACTATTGGACACCTTCTTTGTGAGTGCCTGAACTACGCTGATGAGAGAAGCATACTGGAAGCGACCGTTAGACAATTCAACTCTCGCCTTCTCGCTGAAGAAACTCTTTTAGGCACCAGAAATGCGTTGATGGGTGGTGTGCGACGAAAGCTGTGCTCAGGTTTTTATGTGAAACAGGCTTCGATAGCCGTGACCGCCTGTGCACGGCCTACACGGTTTACACAGCGTACCGCGTTAGTGCATACACAGTCTCTGACACCATGTGTGAGTGTGTACAATCGTGTTTTCATAGGGCCCCTACTCCAGTATGTGTTAATGACATGCGTCAGTGTGTTTAGCACATGATTTTCACATGCGTCTAATCACCGCGATGCGACCGCCAGTCAGTGTGTGTGTGTGTGTGTGGACATCACCCCATGAAACTTTGTATTATGCCATCATCAACCATCATTCACTCTTCACTTGTCTTCCCCTTTCCCAATGTGGAGTACCAGGCCAGGGTCTTGTTCCCATCGGCTGACCTCTCCTCTTTTCCTCTCATTAAAATTCTTTTCTCTATATCTTCGCATCCGCGCATTTTCTTTATCTTCTCGCGCTTCTAAATATCTTCGAGCATGGCTGTGGGCAACACAATAACTCTCGGAAGAAAGGAACTGCGAAAAGAAAAGTTGTTTAGAGTGGACAAGAAAATTACCTCGCTCGCGATTTCCAAGAGTTTGAACTTCAGTGCATGCAGCACATATTCGCTTTGTACTCACCTGCTTGAATTTCGTTTCCTTCCCGTACAAGTCGCGGAACCATTTGGAATTGCTGACTGCCGTAGTCTGGCGATAACATGAGTGATGAAATCTGGCGTTATCACGGTAGATACAGTGGCCTAATACCACAGCGTCTGATTTACACAGAAGTTCTCGAGCCATTTGGTTTCGCTCTCAGCGTGAAGACATACAGCCAGCATGCCACTTGCTGTGTTAACTGCCAATCACAACTCCACGCAGCATGCGCCACTGCGGGCAATAAACGCACATTAAGTTGGGAAGGGCGGGGGGGGGGGGGGTTACAGATTCCTTTTATACGTTTAAGCTGAGCGCGTTGTCTTCCAGCCACATAGGTGCGCACGGGTGCAGCGCAACTGCGCATGACCAAGATGTGGTATGTGATCGCTGGGCGATCATGACTTACGGGCGGCGAAAGCAGCGCGCAGGGGATTTCCGGCGCGAGAGCTGCTGGGGCGCGGTCAAGATATCGCCGGCCAGCACAATCCGCCGGGATGCACACGGACGACAGGGCGGAAGAGAATGGCTGTCGTGTGTGACTGCTGTGTCAGCAGCCTGGTTTCTTGCACCGCTTCAAACCACCCTTCCCTGTGCTGCTTCGTCCTAATCGCGCCTCGCTGTGTTTCTTTTGCCGCGCTCAGGTGTTGGCTCCCGTTTTGTTTTAGTCCGAGCATAAGCTCTCGAGAGCCTAGACCGCGTGCTCTGCTCCGCTGCTACGTTCACTGTTGTGCCTTTCTGAAGGCGTTGGATTGGTCCGGAATGAACCTCGGTCTTTTCTGTTGAGTGTTTGCGTCACTCGAGGGTGCTTCCGGGTTTACCTACGCTTCTAAGAGAGCTGAAATCCTCGCTTTCAACTGACAAATGTCTCTATCATTTATTATTGCAGTCGGCGAGGCCAATGTCATCGATATAAATCAGAAAATTAGCCATATCAGGAAGAAGTGGTCACATGGATAACGAGTCAAACTTAAAATTACAGTATGTCTTTACTTGCCGTCCAGGACACGTCTCACTGCGAGTGCAAGGCGAAGACAAACTTCCATGCTGCTAGGAGGCAGTCTTTGCCTCTGCCTCTGCCACCATCACCCATCGTCGTGTATAGTGCTCTACGCTGAAATACCGGAAATATTTTGAGTGCCCGTCACGGCGTCTTTATGTCTCTGGCGTTCGGCTGTTGTTTTGCACGATGTCAGCGCACATTTAATAATTACAAGTGGTCTAAATTTATTTGCAGCCCTCCACTACTTTATTACTCACATCCCTTGTGTCGCTAAGAGATGATAAACCCAATTTACGCCACCAAAGCCTCCTCAACAAAATGCTGCAGTGAAAGCGTGCTGGGGTCATTCTCACATGTCCTGAACCGCAAGCAATCTGCTGTGGACGGCTCTATGAAGCGTCTCTGCGCTCTGATTACATGGTAACCATGCAGCAAATGATCCTGGGTGTTAAACTGAGTGGAATAAGTTGCCACAGTTGCGTCCTCCTCGTGAAACACTTTATGTACAAATTCAAAGGGGCTGTGGTGTAGTTTTTTACGCGCCATTTTTCATGTGAATGTCACTCCCAAATGTTACATCCACCGGATTAAAAACGTTTGCCGCATTCGATTCAAATAAAGTGTACAACCACATCTAATATAAGAGACGGTTTATTTTGTTCATAACAGCATGCCTTCCAGTCCCTTTTATTTTGCCGTGGCTTTCCAGCCCTTCACTACGGCGGCCTTCGTAGCCTGAGTTGTTTTGGGACATTAAACTCCCATTAACCAAAGCAATCTCAATCGGATTGCGTTTACACACGACCTCATAACTACAACTACAGCTTTTTTCAATTTCAAGCGATGTTCAACAGTCTCACAAGGAAACAGCAATTCATAAGTAGTCGCGAGGTACTGGAAGTGGTAAAGGACTTAAAGCACATAGTGGCCGCTGATCCGGATCATAACATGGAACTACAAGAATAAGAGTGGGGTGGAGCGCATATGGCAGGTTCTTTCAGATCATGAATGGCAATTTACCAATACCCCTCAACAGAACAATATACAGCAGCTGCACCTTACCGGTGCTCACCTGTGGAGCAGACACGTGGAGGCTAACGAAAAGGATTCAGCATAAGTTTAGGACAACAGAGCGAGCTGTGGAAAGCAAAACGGCAGATGTAGCGTTAAGAGACAAGAAGAGGACAGATTGGGTCAGGAAACAAACGCGAGTTTACGACATGGTCGCCGTAGTCAAGAAATGAAATGGACATTAGCATGGCAAGGATTACAATGCGAAGACACATTAATTGATGATCTCAAAGGGTAACGGAGGGGATTCCAAGATCATGCAACCCTGGCAGGGAGCGGCAGAAAGTTAGTGGGGGGGGGGGGGGGGATTAAGAAGTTTGCGGGAATACGCAGTTGCCGTAGGAATACGCTAATGCTGGAATACGGTGCCCCTGCAGTGGGTGTAGTCAGGCGGCGGCGGCGACTGCTACTTGCTGCTTGCTGCTTGCTGCTGCTGCTGCTTTCATACCACAGATTGAGCACCTGCCATTATGTCCTAAGCATTAAAGGGGCCACTAACTGGTATGATAACAGATGAGCAAGAGAAATGGCTAAGCATGTTCGAAATTCGCCTATGCAACAAGGATGTGCACTTTCTGGTGAGGGCAAAAGGCAGGTTTACCTACGCCTCCTCAGTGATATGTATGTGCAACTTCATAGGTGCAATGCCTGCATTTCGATTGAGGCTTAACGCAAAAGGAGCACTCATGCTGCAATATGTTGGCGTGATCTCGTGGTGCCCCAATTCCCAATTCTTCCCTGGAGCAGTGCGAAGCCGCCCTGGCAAGCTACAACTTGGCTGACCAGCTTCACCTGATCGGCTGGTCAACAGCAGTTTCAGACGCCATAGGGCTCCTGGAATAGGTGGCCCTCCTCGGCACACTGCTCAACACTGACCAACAAATAAGTTTTACTGTCTCTCTGTGCACATTAAAGAACCGCAGCTGGTCGAAATTATTCTGGAGCCCTCCAGTATGGAGTCCCTCATCGCCCACAGGTTGCTTCAGAATGTTACACCCCACAATTTAGTTTTTCTCCTTGCTCTCTTTTTATCATCCTTTATGGCCCCTTTAGGGAGTATGATAGAACATCTGGCAAATAGCAGCAAAGACACATGAGACTAAACGAATAAAAATAATTTACTCTCCTGCTTTCTGCAAAAGCTCTCACACTACACATGCCTTGTACATGTCAGCAACAGAGTCTTTGAAAGATTCAAAGATTTCTTCTTCACAAATCAGATCTACACATGTAAATTGCAGGTTATCACAAAAACAAAAAAGTGCGCTCCCTTAAAACCACAGATAGCCGTCTGCACATTTAGCTGAGTCATATATTCTAACTTTGGCCTAAGCATTTCACTACTGCTAATAGAATTTCGCAGCTTTGCACGTCACTTAATTTCCAAAAGGACCTCCTTGCCCTCGCAGCACTGGCAGAGAAAGGTTACCCTGCCATCGGGCGAGCAGCCAATAAATGACAGATCACAGTGCAAAATCAGGCCAGTCTGCTGCAACTCGACTTTAAGGCCCTGGGCTTCCTGCCACTTCACATATGTGTTGCGTACAACATCTTCCTTGGCACTACCAGCTCGCATGGCAGGGGTGCTTACATGAGATGTTCTGAGAATGAGGATCAGAAATAGAGCAATATTTGGTGTGGCCTTTGCGCAAAGATATGTTTTGGCGCGTGTCATGCAAGCGTGTGCAATGCTTGCAGTTACAAGGCCATTCCTATATTTGTGCCATGCTGGTGCAGACTGTTGACCGCGTGTTAAACGCTGAATCTCTTTCCGGGCAGTCTTTGGGCCATACGTGTCACATATGTACTCCAACACGCCTTCTGGAGTCTTGCAATCCGGGTCCTTTGCCTCTTCTTTGAGCAGCACCAGAAGTGGCGAAGGGCAGGAATGGCAGCGGGTCTTTTGTTTCTGCACAAATAAGCACATAGCAACATCAAAACAGCTGTTCTTGAACATCAGAAAAGGGCAGCGGTACTAGTGAATGAACACTCTCTTTTAAACACTTGTGCCTCAAAAATAGCCAGCTACTTCCTACAACAGTGCAATTAATCACTTCTTGTCAAGCCACTGCAATCAACTCATGACGATGCAAGGAATTCCTTTGTTTAGCCTCTTAATCAGCCATTGATCTATATCAAACAATACCGAGCAAGGGCATTTATGAACCATCTTGCTTTCGTTTTCTCAACATACACCTCTGCACTCAACTTACTTTGCGCTCATTGACTGGTGTTCGCCTGGTGCCAATTATTCAATAACTAGCTTTTGCCTAAAAAAATTGTATATATACCTACAGTACCCTCTAAACATTCCCTTCCTTCATGTTGCGCACCAGAATGAGGAAGTTTTTCTTTCACCTTGCGGAAGCTCTAAATGATTTACTTTAAAGGTGTACATTTAGTAGATCTGCACGAAACGAGTGGAGTAACATGAAATTATTTTAACGCTTGCCAGGTTTTTTCTTATCTGTTTTTTCTGCGTGTGTTTTTCCAGTACCTGCTAAAATCATATTCAGCGCATGTTCAAAAGCATATTCCAGTACCTGCAAAAGCAGAGCCAGTGCTGTGTGTGTCCCTTCTGTCCGCGTTCATGTCTTTTGCACTATTTTAAGAAGCATATTCAGCTTTTCATAATGTCACAAAGCAAATTACTTTTCCTAAAATGCTTCTGAGCCACAAAACAACATATTTAAAATAGTTCCAAGAGCTATGACATCCGTTTTGCCATCTAAAGAGCTCCAAGGAAGACAGAAAACTTACTAATTATGAATGATACGAATGATACTACACAAGCACACTACACCAAAAATGTCCCACTGAAAGCGCAGTGCGGAGAAATTTAACAGTGGCAAACAGGTTACCATACTTATATTGTCACCGACAAACGGTCGAAGCACTCAAACCAGCTTTAATTAGGCGTGCTTGGAGTGCAAGACAGCAGAGAGCTAGAGCGAGGAAGAAGACGAAACCTCTAGCCCCTTGAGTGCGCAAGGCATGGCAAGTCCCATCTAAAAGAGTTCGGCCGCGGAATATGCAGAATATTGCGGCACTTTTGCCTCACTGCAAGAACGGAAATTTCCTTTACATTCAGCCACAATTCTTCTGAAATCAGCAGGCCATAATTGCCTCATGATGACAGTTATGATAGTGCTCTTACGTGTTCCGTTATGAAAACAGAAGCTATGCTACACAGACTTCACTGAAAAATTTCTTCATTCCAGTTATGGCATGTAAAACAATACATGATACGACGCTGGCTGTAAGCATGTGCTCATCATTACACGAAATGAAAGTTCCTGCTACTACACTTTTTATGTGGGCAGCTTATTACATATTTATCCTAGAATTTCTTATTACATCTTGCCAATACTCGCTGCTTATTCCTTGAGCAGGCATTGAAGAGTTCAGCTGTCCTGGCTGCTTTGGTTTTCTGCAAAAGAATACAATATTGTTGAACACTTGGCAATAATGAAGTGCACCTCACTATGAACAAGACGTGTGTAGAAGCAGACATCTCTCTGCTTTTTTAGTCAGTTCACATAATTTTCTTGAATACCACGCCAAGGTCACACTATATGATTAATCATGGTGCATAAGCATTACGACATACAGTGCAAAGCAGTTACAACACCCAAGGCCATCTGTGTCCTCGCTTGTCTGTGGTCATCACATTCTGTTATCTGCAAGCATGCTAAACCACGCTGCCTGTACATTTCTTTTATTGCTTACAGTAATATCTGTGCAGAACCTTAGTGGTGCATTTTACATTGACTGGAATGTTAGCATTCACCTAACCAAAGTAGTAACACTGCAAAGGAAGGCTGTACAACTTTCTCGAAACTTGGCAGCTGCAGCCGACGGATGATGACATTTCTCTCAGAGGAAGCAATCCTACTCTGCCTTATGGGCTGCCCAAATCATTTATTTCACTGTCAAGCATCATTATATAGTGGCAGTTGAGTACTGCTGTTGACTTACCCTCAATTTATATCAGAAATTTTGGCTTATCAAAAACCTCAACTGTTGTGTAAAGCTGCAAAAGCAAATAAAACAGACATTGAAACCTCGGCAGAGACTCAGCAGAAAAATGCATAATGCAGAGAAGGAGCCACACTTAAACTCCATACACAAATAATTTCAAAAACATCATCAAGAGGTAAGGTGTTCACGTTTCCTGAAAGACAGCCTTCTGAACCCACCAACACTAAAACATAAACTATATGCCTGTAGCATTTACCTGTGGAATGCCAATATGAGTTCGGTGCACTACTGCAAAGTAATGCAGCCATGCTCTCCCGATCGTTGTTGGGAAGCAGACGTGCAGGAGTGGGCAGTTTTGTGTGGCAAAATTTCCGCAGCGGCCTTGGTGCGTACTTCTCTTGCACGTCCTTTTTTTTTGTTGCCCATGCACAGTCCACATCTGTGCAGCTCAGCACCTGCAATGCCCGAAGCCCTACCCTAAAAGAAATATTTTGAATTAATCAGAGGATTCACTAATTTTTGACAGCAGTTAAAACAACAGTTAAAGTGAACATTATTCAAGCAGCCAGAATACATGAAACAGGCTCTTAAAGCAACATCAGGCTCACGCTGCTGATAATGAGACCGATATATGTACAAAATTAATTAGATATTAGCTAAACACAAGTAAAGGCCCAGTGCATACTGGTAAACTTCATGCAGTCATGCTACAACAAAACTTGGACATTTGGCTGCTCTAATGTATGTAAGCAAACTTCCAGCAACTGGTTTTGCGGTGTTTATCTCTGGTAAGGGTCGAAGTGTTCGTTTCGCTTATTTCTGGAAACGAACGCATCGTCTCCTCACAGACGTGGTTTCGCTAAACCGCCTATGTGTCGAGGAGATCGGGCGACTGTCCGCCGGCCTGAAAAACCGTCACACTACGAAGATAACCGGTCGTTTGGTCGTGCTAGCGTCGTCGTCGGTCTATCCGACAGGCCGCGGTCTGCCAGCAAAGGGCACCGACCACATTCCATTGTGCCTAGGCAATTCCAAGATCAGCCTACGGCTTATTGAACCCTTACAAACATGAGGGGAAACAAACGCTATATCAATGCACAAAAGTGTTTAAAATTTTCTGTAGACCCCTACTATCACAGGCTATTCGATATTTGTTTTGGCGGAAAAGCCAAGCACGTGCAGCCAACAGCTTTATGAAAGGGAAGGCGAGTTCGCGTGCCGCACTGTGCAATCGGCGCAATCTAATGAACTCAACTTTTCAAACCATTCACCTCTTTCATAGCAGGGAGACAATTCTACATACATGGCACTAGACGAGCAGTAAGTCGTGCGTTGTTTTACACCGATGTTTTACACCGGCTGGGGAAAAGATAAAAAGAGCGTTGTACTTACCTGTACAGGTGGATGAGGACTGCAGCAACGGGCTTGCTTTTTGCCGAAATTCCGGCTGTGCAGGAACAGGTACCCTCGACCACCGCAGGCTCTTGAAAAACGCCCGTCACATGCACCAATATCTCATGCGGGTCCGAACCCACGCCAGATGACTGAACGCAAAGAGCGACAATCTCTGTGTCGCTATCAATTTTTTTTTGCTCCAATTAAGATTATGTGTCCTGCGCCGAGGACTCGTTCACCCTCAACGAAACATCGGGAGGTCACGTCGCAATTCAAGAACCCCACTACGGTCCCTACAGTCGGATACAACTTAAGTCTGCAGTGGAGCTCCGCCCACATTCAGGACCGGCGCACAGAATTCCTCCACGACAAAAATGTAGGCCGTTGCTCAAACTTCTCTTGTGACCTAAACAAGAAGCTAACCATGAGAAAAAAAGTTATAAGCTGTAGAATTTTGATACCTGGCTTGTTTAATAAAGTCAAATAGTAAAAAGCTGATTTCGTTCACTTTTGTGACTGGCTAGCGGAGTAGTACAGTACGCCGCGGACCGTGGCCCGGTGTTAACAACTGCTGTTATTTTTTAAGTTGTATCCTACTATAGAGCAAACTTTTGCGCGACCCTCCCTCGATCTGCCATTGCTGCAGTGTTGCCAGATTTCGCCGCGCTACTTTGGCGCCCCCTGCAGGTCGCATGACTTGCGAATATGACTCCTTCACTAGGGACCTTACCTTCACTACTTCGCTGGTGCAGCATGCACCATCTATGAAAGCTTCTTATAACCGGACATGCCTACTAAACTATTACCCCCTGAACGGATTTTCAGGCCTGCGCCCAAAATTTTGACGTCACATCCGGCAGGCTGACACTTGCAGAAGCCGCATCGCAAGCGACGTGATTTTAGTCTTTGCTAATCTTTCTTTCACGCTCCCTGCGCCGCGCGGGCCGGTTGGTTGCAGCGGCGTGGTCGCGTTTGTCGTCTCTCGTCGTTGTTTTGCGGCAATTTTGTTTCCGTGTGCGATGTGCAGCGGATACTAAAATGCCGAACAAGTGTTGTGTGTCGGGGTGCACCGGCAAGTACGATACGAGCAGGAAGATACAAGTGTTTTCTTTCCCAAAAGACGACGACACTTTCAAGAAGTGGTTACGCGCCATTCCAAGGAAGGGCTTCGTGCCCACTTCGTACACTAAGGTAAGTAATGTTTATGGTACTGTTATGTGCTCCTGGTTGCTTTTACTTAATCAGAACGTTTATTGTGATACTTACGAAGCCCAGATAGATTGATTGTGGCCACATTTCTTTGCTCCAAACACGCTTATAGACAAAGGGCTAGCATTAGGCTATTTTATTAAGTGGATTCTGAGATGTTTACGAAACGTTTGTACGTTTGTGCAGGTTTGCGCCGATCATTTCGAAGCTTCATGCATCGAGACGACGACATCGTACACGGATCTAAGAACAGGAAATGTTCTTACAGTTCGATTGCCAGTACCGCGGTTGCGCCGTGGATCGGTGCCTAGCGTATTTCCCAACTGCCCTTCGTACCTTTCAGCACAAGACAACAAACAGCAAGAGAGAAGCACCTCACCTGATGTTAAGATTAGCCGACTAGAAGCTTCCCAACTCGCCCGTGCGGTCAAAGCAGCACTGGCGTCATATGAAGTGGAGCAGGAGAGAGACCAATTTTCGTCACTCGAAGAAATAAAGGCACGCCTGCAAGTTGCGTCAGTGTCAGTGCAGTGGACTGTGATTCATAAAGAAAAGCGTACGATGTTTTTGAACATCACCAACGATCTTGGACCTTGGTTGAAGGCGTCATTGACAGTGTTCGGAAACCTCCAAGTCTCAGCCTGCTACCAAGGATCCGCGATCAAGAATCTTGGTAGCGCTGTTGTACCAGACTCGGTTTGCAAAGTAAGCTCCTTGTTGGAAATTTTGAACAACCTGTTCATGCTGTCTCACGAGTCTGGCGAGCGTTGTAGTTCTCGCCGCCTGTCGCTTGCAGTAAATTCCCTTCTAGACAAATTCGAAGCAAGCATTAATGAAAACAAGAAAGGGGCTGTGAAATTTTTAAAGGAACAGCTAACACTGCTTTCTGCAGAGTGTATTCAGTACAGCACACAGGTAATGGTGTTTACATGCATTGTCCACACAATATCGCCGCATGCCTACAAGTATTTGAGAAAAACAAGTACACTAGCCTTGCCCCATCCGAACACTATTAAGAAAGTGTGCTCATCTGTACAAATGTGCCCAGAAATTGATTTTTGTGATGCAACTTTTCTTCAGTATGTTTCCCAGAGATTTACACATCTGCAGCCACATGAAAAGACAGTGACGTTGATGCCTGACAAAATTCATATCAAGCATTGTTTTGAATATAAGGGGGCAGCATATATGGTGCTGCAGTGAATTTCAGTGAGGCAGCCACATCTCTACACGTGTTTATGATACAAAGTCTGCTGAGCTCAATCAAGGAGGTAACACACATTCTTCTGGTAAAAACCATACAGGGCGACCAACTTCATGCCATACTGAAGAAGGTGATCATACGCTTAGAAGAGATTGGGTACAGATTCATAGCCGTTGTTTGTGACAATAACTCTCTAAATAGAAAGGTAATGAAGTTGTTTCTGCCAAAGCCAATGCTTCGTCATGTTTATCCACATTCGGCAGATCCAGATCGGCCATTATTTTATGTGGTAGATGCTGTACATCTTTTGAAGTGTATCAGAAACAATTGGCTGGATCAGAAAAATGCGGGGACTTGCTTTTTCTACTCACGCTTTGAGCTTTCATACAATAATGTTCGTCCTGAATTCAAAATGACTGCCTCATTTAAGAATTTGAGAGATTTACATAAAGAGGAGTCATCTCTACTGATAAAGTCTGGGTATGCCTTGACATTCAAGGCACTTAATCCGAGCAACTTGGAACGGCAAAATGTGAAGCTGGTACTGCAGGTTTTTAATCCGCACGTAGCCACAGCCCTCGCAGCTCGCAGTGGTGAAGCTGATTTTCCACATGCGGCAGCAACAGCAGATTTCATCAAAATCATTCTTCGCTGCTGGAGTATTGTCAACGTAAAAACGCCAAAGAAAGGGTTTCATCATCGTACTGTTTACGAAGAACCCATGTCTTGCAGTACAGATGACCCAAAAGTAGCTTTTCTGAATGGTTTCATTACCTGGCTTGATGTCTGGGAATTTTATGGGCATGACACCGGGGTCCTTACCCAGGACACATTGAGTGCCCTATGGCTATCTGCTCAATCCTTACTGGCATTTTCCAGTACTGCATAAGTGCACTTAATTTTAAGTACGTCCTACTAGGGAAAGTTCAAACGGATCCTCTCGAGAGTCGTTTTGGACAGTGCCGGCAAATGGCTGGTGGGCAGTATCACATATCTGTTCGTCAGCTTTGTGAGACAGAGGGCAGGATTCGCATTCAAAATGCCCTGCCAAAGATAAGCACTGATGACTTCAGAAACATCGAAGAGACAGACAGTGTCAGGGATGTAGGAACCTCCTTTAGTGTTCAAGTTGTAGACGCTGACCTTGATGCACTCAGAGAACGAATGCCAGTTATTGGTTATGTTGGTGGGTATTGTGCGCATGTTACAATGAAAGTTTTAAAGTGTGAAAGTTGCTGAGGACACTTGGTTGTTACCGGAAGTGAGACGAAAATGGAAGCAGACGCCCATTTCTTAATCGCACAACTGGACCGAGGTGGACTCAAGTTTCCCTCTGCCCTTGTGATTACAATAGTCATGTGCATGGAGGTTGTAGTTACAAAGCGTGTGACACTAAGTGCCTGCACACAATTTCTCCATGGGCCCAACCAAAGGAATGTCGTTCGGCAACTGACGCTCAACTCTCTACCGAGGCTTGAGGACATAGATGCATGTGAAAATGGGCATTCCTACGAGCTCCTTGTCACACTTGTTGCAAACTGTGCAGCAAACATAATGCTTAACAACTTATGCAAACAAAGAAATAATCAACTGCCTATTATAAAAGAACAGAAGGCAAAAGACAGAAATGCCCAAATCTTCCTTGAAAAGTAATTTTTCATAATTGTACACCACACATTTAATTACTTTAAATTGCACTGCAGATATTTCTTTGCAGTTTCCTCATGTGATTTCTTTGGCGAACTTCTGTCTGTTGTAGTGCAATGAGCCTTCTTTTGTTTGCGTGATGGATGCTTTCTAGCCCAGAGTTTAAATGACAGTTCTTTATTTTTAATCTGAAATTTTAAAGTATTTTGGCAATTAAGTGAAATGTTGTTTTTTTACTGAGCTGAACCTCAGACAGGGCCTGCTGTCGTGGGGGTATGACTTATTTGTCACACCTTTTGTCTGTATGTGCTCTTCTTGTGCAGTGTCTATTATTGTACTATTGTTGCAGTGTCTATTATTTATTATTGTATTAGTGTCTATATTATTGTGCAATGCAGTTTGTGCAGTGGATTCCTTGTGCATTCCTGTACCTGCAGCAGTGAAATAAGTGGTTCTTTGTGTCACTTATTTATTATAACCTAGTCCACAGTTTAGTCACAAGTGTGTTTAATGTACTGTCGTTTCGTTGCATGTCTTCGACTCTACAAAGTAATATATTGTGTTTTATGCCATTTAAGGGCGACCACTTACTCTGAAAAATGGGTGAAATTATATTTTCTTCTAACCTACAGTTAAGATGCGAGTATGGTTTTCGTTTTCTTCCTCTTGGCATTGCAATGTGCTATGTTCAGCTTCCTCTCATTCATCTGAGACTAGTACCGTGCCACAGGGCTACTTTAACATACAGATTGGTATTGTAACTGTGTGTATCTATTATCGGTGCAACAACTTGATTCGGCTGTCAGTTGTTTACGATTTTATAGCACGCAGTATAAAGGCAACGTCCGTCTACATTACAGCGCAATATCGTTTTCTGCCTGTCATGTATTTTGGCCGCGAACGATGTGTAGTCGTACATATCTGTAAATATGCATACAGGCAGAGTCTTCTGTGATAAATTAGTATGTATAATTCTGTCCGTAATCTTAATCATTTGTCTTTGTCCAGATAACGCGCCTGTCTGTGGCATCAGTTCCCTCGAGGCGAGCGCATGGCAATCGCTCACGGCCCTCAGCCGGCGCGCAGTGACGTCGTTGACGTCGCGTCACGTGACGCGCAGGCCTGAAAGCTGTTCAGGGGGTAATAACCAAACTCGTTGTGATCAACAAAACCGTTTTTTCATTGGTCCTAAACGTTGTAAGTTGGCAGTTGTGTTAGAAATATTCCTTAAGTAACGAATATTGTCAATATACTAACTTTGAGCAAAGACTAATCATTGCGAGTTTGGACGGCTTTCTGCTTCGTAGAAAGTGAGGGCGTACTTCGGCTCCATAGTTACCGCTGCATTGCCACGAAAAGTTGTCGCGGGGAATAGTTCGGCATGTCTGCGAAAACATAATTGTGAATGTTGTAAAAGTGTGTTTGAGCTCAATCACGCAGAAGAGATCACAAGCGGGGCTACCGCCAAAAATTGAGACAGCATGCTAGCGATTGCCCGGCGAAAAAATACAAAAAATCACTTACCGTTCGTTCTTCGGGCTCCACGACAGGTTCCCCACCGTCCGAGACGGTATAACAGACGAGATCAGGCAACACTTGACTGAAGGAAGGTAAACTGAAGCTTTATACAGGAATTTACATATTTAGAACACAATAAACGAGCCGCGTAATTACATGGAACTGGCTAAGCGAAAATCTTCCCCCCTTGGCATCGCCGAAGATGCAAGGGATCTAAATCTAGCTCAGAACAGTTTTTCAGGCTCCGGGGCCCAGTTTTAAAGACCTAGGAGCCTGGCCCACCCCTTTTATCACCCAATCACAACAAACCAACACATGGTTGGTTTCCAGCTGCATGGCACGCCTTCCAGTTTCGGCAAGATCCATAACTCTCTCTCTAAGATACGCAGCACGAAAAGAACATCAAAATTGCTTTAGGAAAATGGCATTCCGCAAACAGGCCCTCAAAATGATTGGCACACAAGGTTTACGTGCCACGCCCCATACTTCCACAGTATTACTCAAGCTGTATGCCTAACAAAGTAAGAAGAGAAACACATCAAAATACACCAAATAACTCTCACGTGTCACCGGCTCCCTGAGAACTTGTGACCCTGGCGGCTCCTAGCATTGCGCCAATTATCGATCTCATCCGAACTGCTACCACCGCGAGTAACAAACTACTCGTCTTCGTGACGACTGTTAACAGGCGTCTCCCAATATCTGGAAAGTGCCGCCAGCCATGTCGTTGCTGCTTCTGAACATGCGGTGGGATCCCTCTTGTTAAGCTACGTTTCGTTAAGCCGGCCCGTTCCCGTCCTTGCGCGTTGGAGCCGCCGCGGCGCCTGCTAGTCGCGTCCGCGCCAACCGTACGTTACGTTACGCTTGATTGCTCTCAGGCAAGCGCGAGCGCCCGGTCACGTCTCGGCCGGCGGTGATGGCCCTTCAAACCTAGACGGTCTTTGCAGGACGATGGGGGCGGCCGGCTTGGACAGGGTCACTACTCGTGTCTCCGCACGCAGCCGCAACGTCGCCGCAAACGGGGACTTCCGGGAGTTCCGCAGAGCAGAAATAAAAGCAGCAAATACCATAGAGTAACACACTGTATAGGCTAAAGCGTATGCTATTTTCTTGCGTACCTACATAGGACAAAGGGTCATAACATAGTGCAGCAAACATGCAGCTTTCCGGAGCTGAGAAACAGACAAATGACAAATGGGTATTTCAAGACATGTGGGAATCGAAGAATACACATAAGTATTTGACCGTTGACTCAGGCCTGATTGATGGGCATTTGCAATGAGCACAATTTGGACTGAGCAAACCAATTCACACATCATTAGGAACTCCCTTCAAATAATTGCGAAAAAATCCTAATCGTGATTTTTATTGTTAACATTAAGTTATTCCTGACACATGCCATAACTAACTCGCTGTTGTGTTGGATAAGAGATAATGCTGTCTTATAGTTTTTATGTCTAGCAACTAAGAGCGTATCATCAGCGTATTGCGAAACACGGCACAGTTCGCAGACAGAGCTCAAGTCACTGACATATAAATTAAACAAAATAGGTGCAATTACAGATCCTTAAGGAGCACAGGATTTAATATGCAGCAGGCCACTTCTATATTTACCTAATACAGCGAGCTGTGAACGATTGGAAGTGTAACAGGAAGAGACAGAAAAGAACCTCTAAACCCATAATTGTGTAGTTGATCTGACAACACAACATGATTAAGTGAGTCAAACGCCTTGGACACATCCAAAAATAGAGCACAAGCAAATTCATTTTCTTCAATGCAGCGGTTTAGAAGAGCACATACTTAATCAAGCGCGCTCAGCGTACCACGACCCTTAGTAAAGCCGAACTGATTACCAGAGAACACGCCAAGAGCTTCAAGAAAACGGATCACCATCGAAATGTGTTTTTCTAAAACAAGCGCAATGCATGGTAGGATCGAAATACCACGATAATTTTCAACTTTATTTTTACTCCACTGTTATAGATAGGGATAATAATCGCCTTCTTCAAGCCCTCAGGTACTATTTGGGTAGAAATTATACCATTGATAATCGCGAGGAGAACATGCTTTATTCGTTCAAAATTTCTGAAAAGTGTATCGACTGAGATACCATCCCACCCTGGAGACTTTCGCCTGCTGAAGCCAGAAAGAATGCAACGTAGATCGTCTTGTGTGCAAGTTGGCAGAAATGCTGATTCAAGCACAGATTGCATGGTGCGAGATGGTAGACTGCGAACTTTTGAATGTGCAGCCAGACCGGCAACCGGAAACAAAAAGGATTGAACTCATCAGCAAGTGTCAGAGATAACGCCCTAAAGTTGCAGGAAATAGAATCAGCTACATTCCTAGGAGCACAGCCACGTAAGCGATTAACAACATCCCAGGACTTAGCTGGCTTTCCTTTCGATGCCACAAACCTTGCTTGGAAATACTGACGTCTTTTTGATCGGAGTAATGCATTAGCCCTGTTGCGGGCAGACCTGTGCAGTGCCCTCAATAGAATGTTTGTAGGCGAGTGCCTACAGCGGGCCCAAGCCATTTCCCTTTCTGAAATAGCCGATAAAACGTCGTTCTTAATCCTCGGATAACCGGAAGTTCTTTGCTTCATGATTATAGTGTGTTTGCAGGACTACAAAAGCTGCGTGAAGGTTTCAACAAATGAATCGTGAAGAGGGCTTTCAGAAGTGAGTTAGGAACAGATCCCAGTTGTATTTTTTCATGGCAGAGTCAAGTTGAAGTCTCTCAACGACATCGATTGTGTTCAATTTATCTTGCTCCATAGCCCTAATCCCAGCTTGTGCAAACACACGACAGCCAACGAAGAAATGGTTCGACATTTTTTGTTACACGATAAACGAACTGGATTTATTGTGTTCAAGGCGAACGTTCACGTGGTCAAGGCATGAATATACCAATATACTGCCAAATGTTTCAACGCGTGTGGGAAGGTTGGTTGTGGCATCAATGCTGGCATCGGCAAGAGTGTTTTAGCAATCGAGAACCAATTGTTTTTTACTTTTTAGAAGGTCAATATTGATATCACCAATCATGTAAATACGACCCTACGGAAAGTTAGTCTTGCTCAGCTCTTCGATGAAATAGGCAAAATCTTGCTTCGGCGGACGATAAATAGCAACCATAGTTATGTCAGAATGTCCCTTGTGAATGCAGACAGCTAATGATTCCGCAGTGGCAAATGACAGAGAAGAAGTTGTCGAAACCCAACTGCCCTTGACAAAAATCGCTATACCGCCCCCTAGCCCAGAGTCACGAGTGAAGAAAAAGCTAGAGCATTCCAAAATTGAAAATTGCTGCGAATGTTTCTGTGAAATGTTAATTTTGTTCAAAATGAAAGCATCAATAGAATAATTTAATACACTGACCACAAAGCAAAATTCGTCCCAGTACTTCCGAAGGCTTATAATGTGCACATGAAGAACAGTGAACAGCCTTCGGTAGTAGTGAGGAATGTGCCACGAAAAGCAGAAAAATCACGAAATAAAAGCAATCCTGTAGACATCAGAAGAACGGAAGCGATTAAGAAAGCCTAAGTCAACTCCAATAAGTCCGACAAATGCCTAACACGAATGGATGGGTTCACTTCCTTCTTACGCAAGTAAATATGACCGTTCTTAACCCACACAAAATTGTACGTATTTGCTTTGGCTGCAGTGCGTGAAGCCCAAAAAAGTGCTCTGTTTCTTTTTTGAAAGGTTCTCGGCGAAGAACAACTTGGAGCGTTTATTGCTTTGATCCAACGATCGAAGGTTTGACTGAGCAAGCAACCACTTATCTACAATGCTGACGGCTGAAAATCTTACTAGAACGGGAGCAGGACCATTCCTACGAGGGGCAAGCCTATGCACAGCCGCCACCTGATCCTGTGAGAAGGAATCAATTGCAATCTCAGCACTCAAATCCTTCAAGACTTCCATCAGGTTCTCATCCTGGTTTGTGGGAAGGCGATGTATCTCTAGGTTGGACAACCTGCTGTATTGTTCAGATTCATTTAAATCGGATCGTGGTTTAAGGATAGTTGAAGCCTGGGAAGTGTCAAACGTTTCTAGACACTGCACATGAGTGGTCAGCGCATCAATGGTCTCATATCGAGCCAGAGAACGAGCCAGAAGCGAGTCACAGCTTTTAGAAAAAACTATCAAAAAATGACTAAACTTCATTCGCCACAGATTCAGGTTTCAATGAAAGCAGTTCATCAAATTTTAGGTCTAACGCACAAATATGAGTGTACACGTTTTCTGATCGACCGCAATACCTCAAGCCTTTCGTTTATAGAAGCCAATTGCTCAGATGTGCTGGCGGAATCAGCCTGAGAAGAACTGCCGGCCCGGCACTGCTTGCACCGCCATTTATCACGGTTTGCTCCCATCGAAAAGTACATGGCCATGATATGACGCCAACTGCAACGACCGCCCGGATTCTGTGGCCATTGGAAGACCAAGATGAACGATCTAGCGACCTATAGCGGAAGCCAACCAAGCCGCGTTGATGAGAACGGACCCCTCGATTTCGCTGGCACTTCTTGATGCGCCTGGGCGGGCGAAGGGAGGCTCGTTGCGACCACAATCAGAACAATCTTGATCTTGAGGGGACACCGAAGACAAACGACGCAATAGACCTGCGTGACAGAGTCTGGTAAGTATATGGCCATGATATGCCGCTAACTGCCAACCAGATATTCGAGTTTTTGTATGGAAATAACATGACACTAAACAGTCTCTTGAAAAAAAGCTGCACTATGTTCATCTTGCTTTGCTTTCGTTCGCGGAAACGTAAACAGACTTCATTTCTTATTTTCCATGAAGGGCTGAGTACGCTGCTGCTTAGAAAATTGTGCTTTCAAGCGTAATTATTCATGTGCAAGAAAAGCGGCACGGTGGCTTCCTAAGTCGCATTGAAGAAAGGGCTGAAGGATATGGTGAAGGCAGAAAAAAGAGATGAGCATCCTTTACGCAAAGCGCTTCAACGAGTCCACAGAGCGACTTATTGAACGCAGAACGTAAACAGACGCAGTTTGCAGAGCGCACTCCAGTAGACATCTCTACCAAGATACGAGGCCTATGTATAGCATCGCTCTGCCAGAGGCTGCGCAATATTCAGCTGTACTCCTTCTTTCCCATCGGCGGTTCTACTCGGGCTTCTAAATTTACGAAATGTAATGTGTTCGTAGCCATGGGTAAAGGCGGACAGACGCAAGATGAAGCCGATGCCCGCCCCTATGCACGTTCGCCATCGGTGCAAAAGAGTACTTTTTAAAATTTCTGAAAATGCTGCAATGAGGACTATGGCTGACCACAGGGTCCGTGTACTGCCTCGTGGACGTGTGAAAGAGCTGAGCCGATACGGTCGGAACGGGAGGTGACAATCTGTTTTGGCTATAAAAACAATGCAATACGCATTCCAGATTAAGGTGTCGAGACAGAATTTTACCGCCTATTTTCTAGCAGTTTGAATTCACTTGCCCTCGGGGAGACTGAAGTGGGGCTCATTCACGTGTCGCATCTCTGGCTGATAACAAATGCTTCTGGCATTTCACGTGTTAATCTTTCTTAACATGTATATAGTTAGAATTTCAGTTTTCATCGTTGTCCTCCTTGCCAGAGCGGTAGTGAGGGTAGATTCTGGAAGGAGTCAGAAGCGTTTTCTGTCGATATTTCCTGTTCCTTGACACGTTCGTCTACACAACGCCCAGTTTGTCCGAAATATATGTTTTGCCCCTTCAAGGGAGGATATCGCAGACCACACCCGAGGCGCACGGGATATACAACTTTGAGTGATTCATTTCACAGGCAGAAGTCGCAGGGCCAGCACTGCTGATCTTGAGGCACATCTTGGCCAGTTTACATGGCCCACAGGCGACCGCAGGGACACCGCACTGTAGCGAACCCTTTTAAAATTGTGAACGTTATGTGAATATACGGAGTATCCGCTGGTTTGGCTCTTGGCTCAGCCAGTTTTTCTCTAATCTCCGTGTTATCTTTGCGATTTCATTGATTTTCTTCAACAGTGCCTCGTTCACAGCTCTCAACATGATGCGCATTCAGGCTACCTCATCCTGCAAGCTCGCTTCCTCTTAAAAGTTTTTGAGTCGGCCGAATCAAAGGGCAAAAAATCTTCGCTCTACGCAGGTGGCACCAGCAAGCAGGCCTTTCTGCGAGCTTGTTGTTCAGGTCTAAAAATTGCAGCCGGTTTTGTTCAGGTGATTAGTACGCGAGAGAGAACCCCCAAGTTGTCCGAACTTAAAAAATTTTTTTCGTGATTTACTCATAACGTCCTCTGTTACGTTTCTACAAAACCACTAAAAATCATCAACATATCTAAAAATCATCAAGACAGCTCTGTCGTTAGTTAGGGAAGCCAAAGTGTTGTCGGTTAAAGCAAGAAAAATGTTACACAAAACTTGAGCAGCACATGGTTCGATGCAAAGGCCGTGGTTCTGTAGAAACCACTGCTTCCGAAACTGGACAGAGGTCTCATTGATATAAACTTCTTAAGCCTCTCACTCACATGATGCAGACGAGGTTTTAAGGTGAGGTAGCCAGAATGCACAAAGCAGGGTTCCCTGACCACATGTTGACAACTGCAACCAATACACTCATGCAGAAAATCAAGGGAATACCACAGAAAACACGGACAGAAAAGACTTGGCAACGCTGAACCAGGGGTGATCCTGTACATTTATAGCGTGTCCCACAATTTCAGAAATGTTGACAGCAAGTATGGCTTCCCTATGGTACATTCAACGCTGCATGGCCGGTACGCCTCTCGTGTTGTCTATTAGATACCCCTTCATGTCACAAAGTATATGTCGGACAAACTGGGCGTTGTGTCAACGAAGGTACCAGGGAACCTGAAATATCGTTAAAAAACGCATCGGCCTCGTGCCATAATCAATCCGCCCACCGCCACTCGTGCAAAAATGATGAAATGTGTAAGGCCTATATTCGCGCATTTAAGGCGCGAATATAGTCCGACGTAATGCAAGCGAGCGCGCGCGCGGGCGCACGCTGCGGTGCGTTGGTGAAACAGCTCCGTCTATAGTTCGACGCACTGCAGCGGCCAACGTAACCGGCGGCTGCCAGCGGGCCGCGACGGGCCCGGCGCAGTTCTGGCTTCTATTACCCGCCGCGGCGGCTGAGTGGTTAGGGCGCTCGGCTACTGATCCGGAGTTCCCGGGTTCGAACCCGACCGCGGCGGCTGCGTTTTTATGGAGAAAAAACGCTAAGGCGCCCGTGTGCTGTGCGATGTCAGTGCACGTTAAAGATCCCCAGGTGGTCGAAGCTAGTCCGCAGCCCTCCACTACGGCACCTCTTTCTTCCTTTCTTCTTTCACTCCCTCCGTTATCCCTTTCATTACGGCGCAGTTCATGTGTCCAACGATATATGAGCCATTTCCTTTCCCCAAAAAAACAATCATTATTACTCCAAATGCGCGCCGGCGCCGCCGGCGCCGCCGACCGCGTCGAACCACAATGCATCGCGCGGAGAAAAATGGCGGATGCTAGTGCGAGCGGCATGAGTGGCGCGAGCTGCCTAAATATTGAAATTGTGCCTGATATCGTTGTGGAACAGTTTATCAAAGCTATCAAACAACACCCTTGTGTATACGACACCAAACGGCACGTTGTAGAAGAAGCTCCGGGACCGCTTAACCCGGCAGCTAAAACCATCGAGCTCGCAACGAGGAGCGGAAGCGCCTACGTTGCGAGGCAGACATGGCAGTTTTCCGGAGCAGTGAGAACTGTGGCTGTTCAAGAAAGTTAGTTGTTTTGTTTGTTTTCGAATGTTCCTTTTCGCAGATCGAGCTACCTGGAGTTTTGAGCCCGAAACGTGTTCAATGCACGGCATGAAATGGGTGCTACGTTCACACACAGGTTGTTCACTGAGCCTCCTTCGTTTTTTTTTTTTTTTTGCCGTGACTTTTACCTTATGTGGGGGGGCACACCTTGTTTACACTGAGCCTCCTTCGTTAATTTATGCTCTTTTTACCGTAACTTTCTCCTTCTGTGAGAGAGGATTGAGTATGTTTTTGTTTTTTTTATGCAGCTGCCTATGAACTGCTGCGCTTTATCACGTTGGCATGGCTTTAGGAGAAGACGTTGAAGGAGCCTGTAGAAAATTGCTCATGTTTTTGAAGTTTTTCACGGCTTTTGTGCTCTATGAAATGAGGGGACCGAATTCATAATAAAAGGAGATTTACTTTTTACCAGCTTCAAAATATAGAGCAGTATCAAACTTGAAATTAAAAGTTGGTGGGTGGTCAGACATGTGTAGCAAAAAATTCTGTGGATTCTTACGCTTCCGATTGTGCATTAGTGTCATGTGTTTTAGCGGTGGTCTCATGGGTTCGGCTGAGCTGCATTCTTAGAACTCGTGTATATTTCGTTTTGGGCTACTATGCATGTTGGCTTTTTTTTCATTTTTTGTGGCTTTGCTGTTTGTACTGAGGGTGGGTTGAAGGTTGGGAACGGTTAGTGGGCAGCCCCCTGCCTAGGATATAGGTCGGGGATGTAGCTCCTGCTTTTGGAAGGTACAAGATTTGCTCACCGAAACGTCCTGGCAAGATCAGCATTTTCGCTCTATGACACTAGTACTAATGTGGATAATTGGAGCACTTTGTTCACCATTTTGCTTACTGGAATGACACTACTCACAGTCATGAATAAGAAGGCAACATAAATGTATGGGCCTTGAATTTCAAGCACCAGTGTCAGTCAGAGCTCGTGTGCTTTTCTTTTTCTTCACCCGTGTCCGTAACGCTCCTGCAGTCGACAAGACACGGGCGCTCTCTTAGCAGTAAAGTAAAAAAAGTAAAATGACAAGACTGAACTTACTGGAGTCCAACCTGCGAATTTAGGACTACCTGCAACGTGGGCTTAAGGGCCCTGCCAGGAGGTGATGACATCCCCTCCACCGCAAAAGAAATTTTCAACAGTATGCAGGATGATTCGGAGGCATCATGACCCACCGCCAATGTTGATGCAGAGCTGGAGCCCGCAGCAGCTAGTCCTGGTCAACTTGCCAGCCAGGAAGACTCCACAGTGAGGGAGACACCCTCTCAGCGGTCAAAAAAAGCGTCCAGTCGCGATTACTTCGAGCAGTAGCTCCTTTCTTAGTTGGGCAAGAACACTGAGAATGAGACTTTGCACTATTGCTTATTCATTGCTAATTTATACATCAAGTATGTTGAGGAATAGTTGTACGCCACCTTGGTGTTATCAAAGAAAATATTTCACATGAAAACAAGTCATTAATTCGGATATTAAGCCGCAACGGATATGCAGGCCACTAGTAACACCGATGGTGCCCGCACGATGAGCACGAGCGCTTCATTTTTCTGGAATCATGATGCTGCAGCGCAGGCGCGAACGCGATGGACTCCAATAAATTATCTTCGCTATGCAGGAAAACTACGATGGCGTGATCGCAAGCCAGAAACAGCATCCCAATCCTACCGAGACGAAGCGCCCGTGCTCACCGCGTAACCATGCGTGCTACCGGTGTCATCTTCATTCATTACAGCTTTGTGCCATAGGTTCGCTTAAGTCGGCTCCCGTCTGAGAGTGTTAGCATCACTACGTGGAGAGCACAATCAGGCACCCATTTTTAAATGTCGCCGGATTATTTCTATGCCCGGGAAAAGGAACCACGCTAAAGTTACATTGAATAAAGCAACTAAAATCCGCATTCCTAAACTCCCAGCACATACTTCACTAAAAAATAGCGCGTTCATTTTCATGATCACCATTATCATCAGCCTGACTACGTCCACTGCAGGGAAAAGGCCTCTCCCATGTCTCTCCAATTAACCCTGTCCTTTGCCAGCTGCGCCGACCATTTTTCTGCAAACTTCCTAATCTCATCTGCCCACCTAATCTCCTGCCGCCCTCTTCAACGCTTGCCTTCTCTAGGAATCCATCCATTACCCTTAAGGACCAGCGGTTACCTTGCCTTCGCAGTACATGCCCTGCCCAAGCCCATTTGATCCTATTTATTTCAACTGGGATGTCATTTACACGCATTTGTTCTCTCACCCACTCTGCCCGCTTCCGGTCTCTTAACGTTGCACCTACCATTTATCTTTCCATATACATCGCTGCGTTGTCCTTAACTTGAGCTCAACCCTTTTCGTTAGCCTCCGCGTTTCTGCCCCGTAGGTGAGTACCGGTAAGATACAGCTGTTGTACACTTTTCTCCTGAGGGTTATTGGTAAACTGCCATCCATGATCTGAGAGAACTTGCCATATGCACTTCACCCCATTCTTATCCTTCTAGTTATTTCCCTCTCATGATCCCGATCAGCTGTCGCTGCCTGCCCTAAGTACAACTTCGAGGTTCTCGCTGCCAATTGTGAACTGCTGTTCCCTTGCTAGACTGTTGAACATTATATTGGTTTTCTGCGTGTTAATTCTTAGACAAACTGTTAGGCTCTGCTTGTCTGACTCATTGATTATGCTTTGCAGTTCACCTCCTGACTGACTTAGCAAAGTAATGTTATCAGCGAATCGCAGATTATTTAGGTATTCTTCATTATCTCTTATCCCCCGCTCTTCCCAAATGAGACCTCTGGATACCCACTGTAAACAGGCGGTAAATAGCATTGGCGATATCCTGTCTCCCTGCCTGACTCCATTCCTTATTGGAATTTTATTGCTGTCTTTGTGGGGTACTATGGTGGCTGTGCCGATGCTATAGCCATCTTCCGGTGTTTCCACGTAAGGCTCTTCTACACCCTTATTTCGCAATGCTTGCATGACTGCCGAGGTTTCCACTGAGTCATATGCTATCTCGTAATCAACAAAAGCTATATATAGGTGTTGGTTTTATTCTGCGATGTTCTCTATGACCTGATTGAAAGTGTGAATATGATCCATTGTGGAATATTCTTTACGAAAGCCTTCCTGATCATTTGTTTGATTAAAATCTAAGGTTGCCCTGACTCTATTAGCGATGATTACCTCAGTAAATACTTTGTAGGCAACGGACAGTAAGCTGATCGGTTTGTAATTCTTCAAGTCTTTCGCGTCTTCTTTCTTATGAGTTAAGATTATGTTTGTGTTCTTCCAAGCTTCTAGCACGGTCGAAGTCATAAGGCATTGCGTATAGAGGGTGGCTAGTTTTTCTAGCACGATCTTCCTTCCGTCCTTCAACAGATCTGTTGTTACCTGATCCTTCCATTACCTTTCATGTGAGCTAAATTCCAGGATTAAGAAAATAGCTGTTTTAGCTTACAACCATTCTAAAAGTATTGTAGCGGACCAAAAGACCACGAATTGTGACGTGCACGGGCGGGAGCGCTCAAGCCAGGCCGTCCGCCTTTAAGTCATGCCTTCACCATCTGTCATATCGCTCTCTCTTCATCTGCTTGCCGTCACGTAACAATGCGATGACCTCTGCAAGGCGGCTCCCATAATTTTTGCTTAATGAGATCGTCGTAGAGCATGTCACTTTTTTAAAGCTTTACCACTCCGTAGTAGTCCAGGAATTGCTCGCGCACATGTCCTGACGCTTCCTTCTTCCCCTCCCCCTCTGGCTTTTTTTGCCGTTTATTGAAATAAACGTGCGTGAACAGGTTCAGATTAACACTCTACTAAGTCACAAACCGATCATTATCAAAATCTACGACTCCGCGGAATTTGTTTTTCAGTAAAAATTTGTTGCGTCTCTCTTTCTGGTTATGTTGCTTGTCCGGCACCCCAGGACGCTTTTATTGCTGAGAATTTGCATTTATTTCATTTCCCCACCGCTCGTTTCAATTTTGTGACGGCTACACCGGGTACACAAGGCGTTCCTAGACCCCACGTCAGCAAGCGGCATTTTTTCCCCTGCTCTCTCTCGGAGGCCAGGAACGTGACGAAGGAGGCTGCTGTAACTGTAGTGAGTGGCTGCGGCGCGCAGCGTCACTCGTATATATTCCGTGATCACCGTTGTTAAGTGAACGGCGATGTAGCCTAGCCTCTATGATCCGCGCCAAAAAATTATGCCGGAGCACTACGCGAATGTATTGGCAATGGCGACACCTGTACTAAATTTTTTGGCCTTTTCTAGCTTATAAAAGCTCCGTTTCTAGTGAAAGTATGATCTTTCACATTAGAGCGCGGTAATCTATCGACCATGTCAACAGTGGTTTGATGGCATCATCGACGCAATGGAGATAAAATTGTGTCAACTCCGGCAGACAGTCGTGAACCGGAAGGTGGGGGGTGCTGTGGTACACAGGCTCACGAAGAGTCGAACACGGTTTAACGACTGAACAACAACAACGACCCATCAACACAGGAGAACTTCAGTTTGTCACGCAAAAGACGGGAACAAGAGAAGAAAACAACAGGACCAGCGCTGGTTCAGTTTGTCCCCTGTGTCTCTTTAAGCATACCGCCTGTTGCCATTTGATCAAGCACTGACGGCGCAAAACAATGTCGCTCTTACTATTTTTTGCTATATTTCTGCCACAGTGTCTTCTATCGACACCTTTTCGGATCACACCACGCTATATTTTCTTGCTCCGTCGTGGTTAGCGGACCATCGCAGTGCACGCAGCACTGGCCACTCATCACGACCATGGTCCTCGGCCACGTCATGAAACGCCAGTGAACGCAAGAATATCCATATCATTGCATCATTTCATACTAGACTCTCGACATCACTTTCTCTTATACCTGCAGCCACGGTGGGCGCCTTCATCACGGTCAGTAAGCAGGATCGACGTTATCCACGAGTAGATGGTTAATCCTCACTTCTCGCTTCTAATGGGCCCCCGGCTAACAAAGCACTTCGCCGCATCCCGCCTACGCCAGCCTTTGAGGGCTGCCTAACAAGGCGCACCGACAACAGCACTGCGATCCCGTTCTTATGTTGTTCGAGTCATCTGCCGTCAAGTAACCGGCTCTTGTGCCGAAGGTACCGACGGAGCAGCCGCCGGCGCCAGCGGCCCCCGTCTCAACAGCTGGCACAGTCTGCCAGCTCCGCTCATGGGAGGCCGTCGTAACGAAGGCATTTTCCCCAGCGCCACTTGAGCGCAACGCTAAGGCCCGAACTCATCGGCAGTAATCCGGGCGGAAGGAGTGAAGGAGCACAGTGCGCAATCTTTCTGTGCCTGTTTGTTTCCTGTGCAGCAATTCGCCCGTCTGTTCGTCTGAGTTGCTGTGAGGAAGCGATAATAGGACGGACTTGCGCTGGAAATCATTTCCGCGTTGGAGGCGCCCAGTAAACATGTAAGAAAGAAGTAGACCATGAACTAATTTTTAATAATAGCATTTTGCGAAGCAGACCATGCTCTTCAGGAGAGAAAAAAATTGGTCCTTACATGTACTTGAGCAGTCCTGTGCAGCCTTAAAGGAATACTGAAGCAAAATTTTCTGGATGCAGTTGCTCATGTAAACGAGAGTTGAACTGTCAAACGCTGGTATATACGAGAAGATGTCCAAAAAATAACAGAGCGATGCCTGTTCTTTCTCTACGATTGTTTGTCGTACCACGCAACCGGCAGCGATTTCTTAAAAGTGCACTAAAGAGGAATCTGAACTCGTCTTTTTACTGCGGGAACTCTATCTACACGCTCCGGGCATTCTTAAAACTTCGAATTATTGTCCTGTGCGGCATTTGCGCTAATCAAATCGGATTAGACGTCCCAGTTCCCGCCTTTTTTTAACTCAACGAGGTAGGTAGGAGGAGTTTTAATTTTCCTGCTTAGGAAAATTAATGTAGCATGTAGTTCTCAACCACCTATACACAAGAATAAGCCGAGGACAATAATTTACTTCCAAACTCCATTCTAGGCTTCAGAAATAATCTTTGCACCAAAGATTTTATGCTGCAACTCAAGGCAGACATAATATGCCCGGAATGTGGCAGAGGAACTAAACCCACATTAGGCTTGAATTTAAACAAGGCTTTCGATAAAGTCACTCACGATGCTATCTTAGCAAATCTCTCGGTTAATAACCAACCCAGGAGAAAGAGCTTTCAATTACATCTAGTCATTCTTGAGTAAAAGAGCGACAGAGCTAGCAGCGGGAGAGATCAAGTCACATCATATATTACTAGGAGGTAAAGGAACGTCTCAGGGTTCAGTCCTGAGGTCCTTCCTTTTTAATCTCTACGTAATCAAAATTTCTCCTCAATTAGCAGCCCTCAAGGGGTTGCAACACGCAGTCTATGCATATGATATCACCTCATGGACCACAGCTGGCAGTGACGGCCTGATGGAGGATACCCGGCAACAAGCTGTAGACATAATAGGAGAACTGGCGGGTAAAGAAGGGCCAACCTGCTTGCCCCCCAAGTCCGAATTATTTATAATCAGAGACACACCAAGAGGACGTCGAGCCTAAAATTATAAACCTCCGTCTCCACCTAACATCTGGCTGGAGCAGTACAAGCTACACAGAATTTACAGTCAGCACGAACAAGCGGCCTGTGTACATGTCGCAGGATATCCACAGAAACAAGCACTCGCACTAGCGGCGGTGGACACGCAAGGCATCTAGACAGATGGTCTCCGGCATTACTAAAATGAGATCCTCAGAAACAGCATAAGAGGCGGCTATCGCCCTTGCCGTCATTAACGTCAACGCTGATACTGTACTAAGCGACTCTAAATTCTTCAAACGCTATTATGCGAGGAGCATAATTTCTCAGGCAGCAATGAACATTTTGGTTGAAACGAAAAACTCAGAATTATTGAGTTGATATGGGTCCCAGTTCACTCGGAGAAACCTGGTAACGAAGCGGCACACATCAAAGCTCAAGTATTCGTCAGCCGAGCAGGGGACGTGGTAGTTACTGACTCTTTCTCGAAGGACAGCCTAGCGTCATATCAAGGCATTACTAATCATTTTAAACTAGAAAGGAGGATCGTCCCCACTCCAGACAAACCCTTAGATAACGATCAGGAGACCACCTGAAGGCAACTCCAGAAGAGATCCTTCATGACTCCTTACTATCAAAATTCTATCCCGGTGATTGCAACCCGTAATGTACACTATGTAGTGAAATAGCCACTTGCGACCGCATATTGTGGAACTGCAAAGAGGAGCCGCCAATGGAATCTCTAATACAAGTTCCTACTCTCGAGCAGTGGGAGGCCGTTTTGGTTAGCTCAGACCTGGGGGTTCAAACCCGGACCATTTGGTGGGCCACCGAAGTCGATGCCAGCCGTGGACTGATATAGCTACCTAGCACAGATCATCTGCATTTTGCCTTCTTGGCGAAATAAATGATTTGCAATCTATATTCGTTTCTCTCTACTCGCGATACACAAGTGCACTTGGAGCCCTTTCTATCAGCTTAATCCACTCTCTGTGTATAGTTATTTCTTCACACTCTTAGTTAATTTCCCGTGGTTGGGCACCCGTCTCGGCTGCGGGAGGTGGTTAGTTCGAAGTCCACTACCGGACACCCACCGGTAAAAATCGGTGCAAACGTCCCCCGACCTGGAGCCCGGCTTTCTTTAAGATTGTTCGCTTGGGAGAACCTCGGCAAACCCCGCTGCACCACTCGGCCGACGCGGTTGGAACACGAGCAAAATTTGGATGCGCTGTCGCTGGGCACGCGCACGCCCGAGCGCAATGGCCTCTCCTCCTTGAGGACAAAGCAGCCCTACCGCAGAGAACATAACTCCCAAAGAGCCATGGTGTCTCAGCGACGACGCCTCCGTTCTCGCGAGGTGCACACACCATCGCCTGCAGTTCTTTCGACAGAACGCACAACTCTCGCCAAACTTTGATCCGCTGGCACATTGCAACATTAGCAGAAGCCTAGTGGTCTTGGTGTCCGCTTCGGCTGCGGTAGATGGTTGGATCGAAACCTACCGCTGGAAGCCCACCGGTAAAAAATTCCAAGCTGTGCCCAGCTTCTACAGGTGTGTGCGCTTCGAGGAGGCTCCCAAAACCACTCTGCGCACTTTCGGGAGCAAACCTAATTCCGAAGACTCAGCCTGCAAAGGTGGTCCGCGTTCCACTGCGAAGTGAAGAGCTCAACTCAAGCAATGCCAGTTAGACAGGCGGAAAAACCGGACTTGACCAAGACCGCAATGATATTGCCGCGAATATTTGCAGTATTTGATCGTTTTTCAAATCTGCCGCCACACCACTTTATCGCTTTGTTTGCGACGCAAGGCGTGACGATTTATCTCGATTGATCGCAGCCAGGCAGAGCTGATTCTACGTTGTTCCGGAATGTTCTAGTAACTTTGCACGCGTTATCTCGAAAGCTCGCTATCAGTTTTAGATTGAGCACGGCCGACAGCAGCGGGCATTCTGTTCGACGACGGCCGAGCACGCTAGTCGCTTCGCCGCCGCAGAGTGATTCAGTCCATTTTGGGTGCAAGTCAGCCCAATAAACAGTTTTCTTTTAGAAGACCCTTTTGTCCGCCTTCATGGCTGTTTCGATTGCCGTCACCACTACGTGACAATATACTGACGTTTTCTCTTCGAAAGAAGGATTGCTTACAGCAGTGTTGAACCTGTACGTCTGTTGAAGCACGATGGTTAGAGCGTGCGAGCTTGAGTTCAACCCAGCATGGTTCGAGGAGCCTCCTCTACGCGCACACCTCCATGCGGCGCGACGAAACAGCGCTAACGGAAAGGACCGAAGCGGAGACAGACACATGCGCTGGACTACGAATGAAATTGTTTATTGCGAAAGAGCGGGCAATATAAGCAGCAGGGAAATCCTAAGCACATAAGGGAAGCAAATACAGGAACTATCAAATCGTCACTCATTAAGAAACGCGAACACCTGTGGGAATAGAGCCAGCAATGGTTGGCTTGCGCATGAGTCACTAAATGCGTGAATGTGAAAAGCCTCTCATATCAGGCGCGAGGTATATACTTGGCGATGATAGTTGTCCGGTTCAGAAACACCTCAAAGCTTTGGCAATCGGCGGAATGAGTGACAATGTTATTTCGGCGTGACTGGTTTTAAATATCTTTCGCATGTTCGCGTAGTCGTTCATTGACGCACTGTCAGGTCTCCCCGCTGTAAAAACGGCCCTATGACAGTGACATCTTGTTGACTGCACCACAGCAACAGTTGACAATTTATTTCGATGTTTCTTCTGGCACGCATTCTTTCCACTTTTCTCGTTCACTCTCTTGCACAGGCCTCACAACTTGTTCCTGGCATAGAAAAGGAGCTTGACGCTGGCTTTGTTCACAATCTTTTTTTTTTGCGTTGTGCGATACTTGATGCACAAACTAAATACACGAGATGTGCTTATTGTCTAGTTTTCGCGGGACATTCTGAATTCTGCATTCGGCTAGTATCGACTCTGCTACGCTAGATAAGGTCTTTGTCGGGTAGTAAAGCCTAGTAACATTCGCGTCAAAGCTAGCTTGCGTTTTATGTATACACATGACCTATACAGATAGGCTTTCGTGCAGGTTTTCACTATTCCGCGCTTTTAGGCTCAAGCTGCAGTCGCAGCCAACTTCAGACAAGTAAATACTTTCAAATCGTCGAAAGTGCCAGAGCAGGCAGTACAGGTTTATGAACGTGGTGGCCTTTCAAGTCTAGCCTCTTCTGTCAAGTCTTCGAACCATGTTCTTCAGCGCCAAGGCGAATAAAGTAAGCTGCCCTTTCCATGTCATCGTGTCCGAACGAGCAACGTGGCAGCGCGAGGTAGCGGTGTTCCTGCAGAAGTGCCTGCCGTACCTTGAGGTTGAAGATCCTTTCCTCATCAGAAAGCCTGAGACCGTGTCAGAGTTCCTTCAAAATGAGTGTCCTGCCCATCCTAGCGCGTTTTCGGTAGATTTCAAGGGTTTGTATTACTCCCTGCCGCAAAGCGTGCTGATCGCAGAAATAAGCAGTTGCATTGATCGTCACGGAGCCACGAAGTTCCTGAACACTAGTGGTATGAATGTTAGCATGTTTCTAATAATGCTCCGCTTTTATTTACACTTCACGTTCACTACAGTAGACGATAGTTTTTTTCATCCAAACACAAGGTGTTTGCATTGGATCCAGCCTCACTCCCGTTCTCAGTGACCTGTTCTTAGATTCATGTGATAGACGACGTCAGGCCAAGTGTGACAGCACCGTTGTTAATGTTATGCGTTATGTTGATGAGTTTTTTATCGCAAAAGCGACGCCCAACTAACTGTTGCTCAGATTTTTGACGCCTTCAGCAATGAACTTAACGGCCTACAATTGACCACTGAGTTACCTACTAACAACAAACTAAGGTTTTTAGTTCTGGAACTTGTGCTATCCTGTGACCATGTTTGTTGGATGTACTACCCGCGCTCCCGGAAGAGCCTTCTCCTCTTCCAGTTTGCCCACTCGAAGATGGTTAAGCGCGGAATAGCAATAACCTGCATTGAAGCCGCTCTGTATATATCATGTGTACACAAATCCAAGCCACCTCTGACGCACAGATTACTAGGCTTACCTCTGCAGGCTACCCGCCGAAGACCTTATCTAGCCTAGCAGAGTCGATACTAGCCGAATGCAGAATTCAGAAGGTCACGCGCAAACTAAACAATAAGCACATCACGAGTATTCCGCATGTTCACCAAGTATCGCACAACCTGAAAAAAGATTGTGAACAAAGCCGCCGTCAAGCTCCTTTTCTCTGCCAGGAACAAGTTGGGAGGCCTGTGGAAGAGAGTGAACCAGAAAAGTGGACAGAAAGCGTGTCAGAAGAAACATAGAAATAAATTTGTCAACTCTTGCTGGGGTGCAGTCTAAAAGATCTCACTATCATCGGTCGTTTTTACATCGGGGAGACCGGACGGTGAGTCAATGAACGACTGCGCGAGCACGCGAAAGATATTGAAAACCAGTCAGGCGGAAATAGCATTGTCACTCATTCTGCGCGATTGCAAAGACTGTGAGGTGCTTCTGGACCGGACCACTATCATTGCCAAGTACAGAGATCATACCTCGCGCCTGATATTAGAGACTTTTCACATTCACGCAGTTGGTGACTCATGTGTAAACCAACCGTGGTCTCTATTCACGCGGGAGCTCACCTTTCTTAGTGATTATTTCATATCTCCGGCATGTATGCGATGTCATGATCGTGCCGTATTTGCTTGCCTTCTGTGCTTTGGATTGCCCTGCTGCTTTATATTGCCCCCCTCTTTCGCAATAAACCATTTGGTTGTTAATTCAGCGCATGTGTCTGTCTCCCCTTCCTTCCCGTCCGTCAGCGCTGTTTCGTCGTACTGTACCCCTGAGGAAGCCGGGCGCCTGGCTTGAGGTGGCTTGTACCTATTTTTGCCGGTGCTTTTTGCCGAGATGCTTCGGAAAAGGGTCTTCCACCAAACCTTTGCGTTGACGGGTCATTGATTCGTTCCGCCGTCAAGCAACCCTAAATCCGCCTCGTGCGGTAGAAGCCTGCTTGTGGCCCTTTTTTTCTTTCTGCTCAAGGTGGAACCAAAGATCTAGTCCCCAAGCATTTCACCCTAAATAAGCCGAGCACCAGACCAGGTGAAAGCTCGGACCCACTGTATCACCGGTGGGCACCCGGCGGCACCTTGCAGAAAAGGAGACGTGCAAAAAACGAGATCAACAAGCGAAACGGGTCAATTCTCCATGCGCTTCGTCTGTTCATCTTCCTTTTATGTATGTCTTCGACTTTCTGTAACCAATCCAGCGCGGTATTTTGCACAATGCTTACAGGGGAACACTGGGGGCTTTTTGAACATTCCGAGTTTATAATAGACACATTGCTTAAAGTCCTCTCTATCCAGCGCAGAAAACAGCTGTTCAGAATACCGAGCGAAGGTATTTGAAAAGAGCCAAAAGCCATCAAACTAAAGCTCGGTTTTGAATAAATCACGACGAAACGACAGGTGAACCTGTTAGACCGAAAAGCTCTACTCTTCCCATCCTGAGCCTGAAGGTCAATTTCCATTTAGATTTGACCTCTAATGGAAGGCGCGCCGCATGTGAAAGATAGCGCGTACCAGGTGCCTCGATCTTCATCAACGACGCCATAGATGCGCGCTTGGCAGTCACTTCCGCCGCTGCGATGGCTGCTGCTCGACCGCTCCTCCTCGCCAGTTGTGTCTCGTGGCGTGTCACGTGATTCACTCTTGCGCTTGGCAGTCACGTCCGCCGCTGCGCCGACTGCCGCTCTGGGTCCTCGATCTCGCACTTGTAGTACATGATGCATCACGTGACTTGCTCTCGCTGAAGTCTTGAAAAATAAAGATGAACCAAAGCTATACCGTGTGCAACCATGTTTAACAGAACATTCGCTCTGTATATACTGGCTCAGGTGAGTTGCGCCAAAGCTATTTTTATGTCAAGAATATTGCCACACAGCCTTTTGTGTGTGCATTTATTCGTTTAACTAGCAACTGTAATTAGTGTTTGGTGAATTGATTTCCCGAAATGGCCCAAGACAACCTAGAAATTTTGTCTAGCAGCAAATTCAAGCTCCGACGCCACATAACGCCACGTTACCCGCTTAAATAGCCTTGATCAAGGCGACGAATTCGGCAATCTTAAAAATCCTGTCTGCTACAAAAAAGCGGCAACCTGCTGCGAAATTTGGCAGAGGAGATCAGAAGACTTCACAGAAATTACCGCGAAAGTCGCAGCAAAATCACTTGAGGTCAAAAACGCGCCAAAGTTGTCCTTCAACCTGAGTCACTTGTTTTCAAACATCCGCTGGCAGCAGTATCGCTACGCCGCTAAAGTAATCTTTAGACCTTAAAAGGCTATGTTAGCGTGAAAGCAATAATTACCACGGCTCCAAGGAAAAATCCTGTGTGAAGCTTGACCTTGAGGGGAACCTAAACACGGTTCCAACCAAGAATTCTGAAACTTGACCTTGAGGGTGACCTTGCCCAACCTGGAGAAATAAAATAATAATTGCCGCGACTGGGTTTCGAATCTACAGCGCCGCGAACAGATCAGATTCGCTGGCCACTGCACGAGAGCGCTGTATGCTATCGCCGCAGACGATCTCGCCTCCTGTTGAACTAAACATAAGCTAACACATAGCAAAACTATGAGCAAACCAGACTGAACGCATGCTTTCACACGTCTGCTCGGTTTAAACCTGCTAAAACCATACCGCTTTATTAACTAGCGATGGATTTCTCTGAAACGCTCGCTTGATACCAACCTTAATCTCCCTTGGTCCGCCGCCCCCTCTGCACTATAAGTCTAGTGACTCAATATGAACTTGCCGAAACGTCCTCCTTAGGGAAAATGTCCAGTTGGGCCAGTTGGTCTTCACTCTCAAATGCAAATCAGTAGGCGAAGGTTAAGCACACGCACACTGCAGATGCATATTTTTGCCCTCCCTTGATTTCCTTCATATCTCGCGGTCTTGTACATTCGGTTCAGTGTTACTGGAAAATGGAACACACACCAAACAAACTGTATTTTTGTGTAATGGGTGTTTTCAGCTTTGTGACTCTACTTACTGCTTAGGCCTATGGGAAGAAATGGGTCTCTCCATGCTGTATGCAGCAACCTCGCAGTTCCTGCAGAGGCCCGAAATATGACGGGGAATTCTAACTTCGCGTTTTAACATAGCTACTTGATCCGTATTTTAGCATTTTTAGACTTCTGCAGTTTTTAAGTTTTAAAAGAGTCGCTCTTTTCCTTACACTCACCATGTGAACCACTAATCACAAACAGTGGATTTTATAGAGGTGCGCAATAACGCTCCTTCCTGACTGTTATTGTGGCAAAATGCTCTATCTTCATAGACAGCCGTAGACCACGTAACTCTCTGGCCTGGCCACTCTTTGGCCGTAGTTGTACCCGCGACCAAAAATCAGCATAGGAATCAATGTAACGCAGAGTGTATTGAGCAGATGAACCCAGATTAACCATGAATGCTATTGAATTAATATTTCAAAAGAAAAAGATTCACATTCCATTGTTGCTGGGCTTGCGACGAGAAATAGAACTAATTTTCTTACTTTTTTCCTGGAATAAGCCACATAGAAAAAGTGAAAACAAGTGAAAATAAAATGTTAATGCGAGATAACCACCCCTACCACCATTTTGAAAAGCTATCAAAACGTAATTTTCTTAATAATTAGCATAACAAATCATATCATTTAACCGCTTACAATCCTGTGCAGTCGCTTAGTAGAACAACTTTCGCGTTTTACCATTTTCTATCAGGGTGGATTTGACTCATTCTGAAAAAAAATCTCATATATGCGCAGAAAAGAACCGATGGATTGCTGGAAATGCATCATCAGGTGTCCCCCAGGGGGCTGGCTTATCCCCACTGCTATTCCTCATTTACATCAACGATCTTCCATTAAACACAAGCACCAAATTAAGACTGTTCGCGGATTACTGTGTAATATACAGCCCCCTTCGTGATCCCACCGATAGTCACCTGCTACAAAAAGATATCGACACAATAGCCACATGGTGCGACACATTGCTGATGCCTTTAAACCTTGATAAATGCCAACTGTTGTCATTCTCTCGCAAACGCGCAGTTATTCATCCTTCATACAATATTAACTCCGTCCCGATTGTAACAACAATGTCATATAAGTATCTCGGATTGCATCTGACATCTTCACTATCTTGGGTAAACCATGTCCAAAGAATATGTTCCGATGCCTCCCGTGTCTTAGATTATCTACGACGTAATCTCAAGTCCGCATCTTCCGAAGTAAAAAAACTTCCTTACCAAACATTTGTTCGTCCCAAAGTTGAATTTGCATCATCCATCTGGCATCCTCTCAAGCCTACCTCACAGCCGAACTTGAGGCCATCCAAAACCGCGCGACCCGTTTTATCACCTCTGAATATGCAAAAGAAATTAGCATCACTGCACTCAGACGTACTATCTCCCTCCCCACACTTGAGTCACGCCGCATTATTTTACGCATTTGCCTACTACACAGCTTTTTCTACCATCCGACGTCAAAGCACCCCCTGCTGAAACCACCGATCCGAACTTCCAGTCGCCTCAGCCACAACCACCCCATAGCCAGCATCAAGAGCCGTACTTTAGCAATGAGCAGTTCTTTTTTTCCTGACGCAATAACCCATTGGAATGCCCTGTCAAACAGCATAGTTTCACGCAACGATCGCCAAACATTTCGCGCGAAACTCACTAGTTGTTTTCAGAACACGTGAACCTGTAGTTGCCCTGTACTTTTTCCTGTATTTTTTCCCTGTATTTTTGTGCTTTTTTTTCATTTTTGCTTACCCTTTTTGTAACCGCTTGATCCACCTTATTTTATCCTTTTTTTTAGTGTTTACAGTTCCAGTGTTAAGTTCATTGTGCCTAAGTTTTCATCATGAGTGCATATACACAAAACCATTTGTAAGCCCCTCCTTATGTAATGCCTTCGGGCCTGTAAGGATGAAATAAATGAAATGAAATGCGCTTGGAGTACTTAGCTATCGAGCTGACCACGCAACTCTCGTCATGCCCGGATGATTTTTTTTTTCTTCTGTATACTACGGGCCACCGTTTGTCGGCGTCCAACGTTATCCAGCGTGTTCAAGTCAAGGCATTTTTGGTTCCCTCGGCACCAAGGCTGCGCTGACGCAGCACAGGCGGCAATCCTCTCGACAGCCGCCGCATGGCCGCGCCCCAAGAGTTCCGCGTAAACAATCCGGCGGCCGACGAAACGACCCTCTCGCCGACGAAACTCATAGCGCATCCTTCACTCTTTTTTTTACCTGCCCTCTCTCTCTCTCTACCTTATCGCACTGTCGGGAACGGTCCTCTGATTGTATATGGCTGGCTCGCAGGGGTCGCGAAAAATTCTGCGTGTAGTGCAGTCGGACGGGGTTTGGAGGGAACTGAATGTGGGGCGCGTGCGCAACGAGCGCCGAATTTTTCTCGGGGCTCTTCATCGTGGAAATATGGGCGCGTTTCGGGGAATAAAATAAAATGGGGGAGACCGGGCAGCAGCGCCGGCCGGCGAGTTTTAACGAGGTTTGTCCGACGTTGTCAGGTGCGGCAAAAGGCGCGCACATAATGGATCGTCCTCTGCCCACGCCCGGCCGTCAGAGATGGCCGCCGAAATGAACCGCCTCCCGGCGTCAACAGAGAAAGCGAGGAGCTCCTCGCTTTTTCCCTTTGTTCCTTTGCGCCCTTCTCTTTGCTTGCTTCTTCTGCGGGCTTTCACTCTTGCGCGGCGGGGATTTCGTTGCTAGGCAACGAGACGGAGCGTGGGAGCAGATCACGCCTTCCCTCCCTGTCTCTTCTCCCTCTTTCCCCTCTGTCGCCTGTTGATTCTTGGGCCCTCGGTCACCGCGCGCGATTTCGACACGATCGGGGTTCAGGTGCGAGCGCCGCACGGTGGGCCGCTAAATTTGGTGCGGCCGGTTCGATGGATGATGCCCGGCGAACTTGAGGATCGCCTCGGGCGTGACACCATGCGCGAGAGATGGATGACAGAGCGGGACGAAAGGGGAGGGGGAGAGAGACTGAGGAACGGAAGGTGCCCTCCACGTGCGTGCGCAGGGAGCGTCCTGATTGCCAAGCGCCGTCGCGGACCGGCTTTTGTTCGGCCGGCTTCGGGCTCCCGCATTTCGAGCCCGTCATACCGAAAGTGAACCTCCCGGGACGTCCTTTGTTCGTCATTATGACTGAGCGACAAATGGCAGACGTTCATTAATCTTTTTTTTTTCTAACCGACAGTCTTCGGCCGAGAGCAAAAAGAAAAGAAATTGGGAATGCTAAGGCAGTGCACTTTTCGAGTTTCCGGGCTCGTAGTTAAGGTCCGCAACTCTGCATCTTATTATTCATGCCCACACAGCACGCAAGTCTCGCACAATTCCGTGACTATGTATTCTTCATTATTTCTTGCAAAAAAAGTATTGTGCGCTGCTCCTTCTTTTTTACATATTGGTGAAGCCACAGAGCGGTCGTAGCTAGCTTAGGTGCGGAGGGAAAAGTGCAAAAAAAAACTCTCTCGAGACTGATGACGACGCTCCTTGAACTATAGTGCTTCGCCTCTAGGGTACTCCCACGAAACGAGTGCTCAAAAAGTGTAAAGAAAAGCAATCCTTCTGCGTTCGAAGTTCTGAGAGACCGCTTAGAAGGGAGCTTTCTTTCTTTCCCTTTATTTTTTGTGAGTTAACGACACTATCTCAACTACTTATTCGGACAGCCTGTAGCTGCCTCAGCAAAGGAGCGCTTACATAAGTACGGAAAGAAAAGCAAGATATAAAAGCGCATAACGAGACTGCACTCAGTGCTCTTGAAGGCTGGGCTTCACATGTGTTGCCCCTCACGGTAAGTGCGGGAGAAATGCTCCAAAAGCAACAAGTCGCCAATGTGAGACTTGCTTTGTAGCGTTCACGCGAAACTTAAACGAAGGCTATGAAACAAGCCACGCAAACGACAGAATGCCGCAAGAGCTGCTTCAAGAAACCAAAATCTTTTTCATGAGCTGTGGTGCCTCCGCCTCTTGTCGCTGGTGGAAAGCTGGTCAACAGAGAGAAGTGGCCTTTCGCAACTTTAATGGCGAAACCATCGCGTCCGCTCCTCAGATAGTTAGTTCTAACGGGGCTGCAAACAACGACAAAGCACAAGTGAAAGTCACAATGAAAATAGGGAAGGCGGGTTCAGCGCCTGGACCTTGGCTTTCCCAAGGAGTCGAGAACCCTGGAGCGTGAGAAATGGTGCGTTTACAGGCTGGTTACTTTCTTCGCCCAAGATACAACGGCGCTTCCCTGGGACCGCTGGGAAGCACGCGCGCACTCGAGTAACACGCGGGAGAAAACCAAGGCATTTAGCGGGGCCGCGTGACCCTTTCGACTTCGTGAAAAAATTAGAGACCTTTAGTATAGCGTATGAGCACTTGCGTACGCTATACGCAAGCATTTAGCGGGAGGTAACAGAGGAAGTCGCACGACCACTTTTAGTTTATCGTATGCCAACCTGAACGCAACGATAGCGTAGGTTGCAGTGGCGCCATCTGGTGTTAAATTGTGAAAATATGTTGCGACAAAGATTTTTCTATTTAGCCAAGGCATGACCAAGGTTATCCAAGTCGCATCACGCAGATAGCCGGTTGCGTGGCCAAATGGTTTCCAAACATTTCCTTAAGAATCCAAATCAAGGCAATCCACAGTCGGTTCTGTCTTGTTAGGGTTAAGAGCTGCGGAATCGTTACACAGAATCGTAAATTGGGCAAGTTTATCCCCCTTTCTTTATGCTGTTGGCGAGGCGAGGCAAAGCAAATATCACTTGTGCCATTTAAAGCAATGAATATACCTAAAAACCCAATAACATTGACGAATTTTCTCCGAAGCGGGGGACGTGGGCGCCGCCATCTTGAAAACGCTATTTTTCCCAGCGTACGCAAGAGCACGCACGCTAAATTCGAGAAATAGCGTACGTAACGCGCACGTACGCTAAACCTCGGTTTGGAATAGCGTTTAGCGCATGCGCAGTACGAAGCACGCTATTTCATAGCGTACGCTATGTCTTTGCGTATGTCTGCGTACGCTATACTATAAGTCTCTATTGTCTCATCCGCACGTACTGACAACAAGCCAGGTGTTCTTTCAAAGATCGACAACTGATGAGCGAAGACAGCTGAAAACGTTTAGAGCAAACTAGCATTGTAGTGAGCTGCGGTGTTACTTAATTTGTGAAAGAAAAGTCCTTGACGGAAGGAAGGAAGGAAGGAAGGAAGGAAGGAAGGAAGGAAGGAAGGAAGGAAGGAAGGACGGACGGAAGGAAGGAAGGAAGGAAGGAAGGACGGATGGACGGACGGACGGAAGGAAGGAAGGAAGGAAGGACGGACGGAAGGAAGGAAGGAAGGAAGGAAGGAAGGAAGGAAGGAAGGAAGGAAGGACGGAAGGAAGGAAGGAAGGAAGGAAGGAAGGACGGACGGAAGGAAGGAAGGAAGGACGGACGTACGGAAGGAAGGAAGGAAGGAAGGAAGGACGGACGGAAGGAAGGAAGGACGGACGGAAGGAAGGAAGGAAGGACGGAAGGAAGGAAGGACGGACGGACGGAAGGAAGGAAGGACGGAAGGAAGGAAGGACGGACGGACGGAAGGAAGGAAGGAAGGACGGACGGACGGAAGGAAGGAAGGAAGGAAGGATGGACGGAAGGAAGGAAGGACGGACGGACGGACGGACGGAAGGAAGGAAGGAAGGAAGGAAGGACGGACGGACGGACGGACGGAAGGAAGGAAGGAAGGAAGGACGGAAGGAAGGAAGGAAGGAAGGAAGGACGGAAGGAAGGAAGGACGGAAGGAAGGAAGGAAGGAAGGAAGGACGGAAGGAAGGAAGGAAGGAAGGAAGGACGGACGGACGGAAGGAAGGAAGGAAGGAAGGAAGGAAGGACGGATGGAAGGAAGGAAGGAAGGACGGACGGACGGAAGGAAGGAAGGAAGGAAGGAAGGAAGGAAGGACGGACGGACGGAAGGAAGGAAGGAAGGAAGGAAGGAAGGACGGACGGAAGGAAGGAAGGACGGAAGGAAGGAAGGAAGGACGGACGGAAGGAAGGAAGGAAGGAAGGAAGGAAGGACGGAAGGAAGGAAGGAAGGAAGGAAGGAAGGACGGACGGAAGGAAGGAAGGAAGGAAGGACGGACGGACGGACGGAAGGAAGGAAGGAAGGAAGGAAGGAAGGAAGGAAGGAAGGAAGGAAGGAAGGAAGGAAGGAAGGACGGACGGACGGACGGAAGGAAGGAAGGAAGGAAGGACGGACGGAAGGAAGGAAGGAAGGACGGACGGACGGACGGAAGGAAGGAAGGAAGGAAGGAAGGAAGGAAGGACGGAAGGAAGGAAGGAAGGACGGAAGGAAGGAAGGAAGGAAGGAAGGAAGGAAGGAAGGACGGACGGAAGGAAGGAAGGAAGGAAGGAAGGAAGGAAGGAAGGAAGGAAGGAAGGAAGGACGGACGGACGGACGGACGGACGGACGGACGGACGGAAGGAAGGAAGGAAGGAAGGAAGGAAGGAAGGAGTGTCTTAACGAAATGCTTCAAGGAGCCGCGACTTGTCACAGTTGCCACGGCGTTACCGGGGCATATTTCATTAAGTCTTGAGTGGCTCAGCACGGGGCTGCAAGCGCCATTAGTGGTAGCGACGAGGTTAGGCACTATACCAAGCGTATCAAACCTGCGCGAAACTATTGGCGCCAGGGGACGGCTGTATACCAGCAGCCCATTGCTGCCGTGCGGGCCGGATGAACAGATTGCCATTCGTAGCAGATTAAATGAATAATAAGCACGGCCTCTCACGCGCCACAGCAATATTTCCTTGCTTCGGTTGGATTTTTCGGACATTATCCTGTAGGTTCTCTCCAGTTAGCACAATCATGGTCTACAGGCGCATGTATATGCGCTGCGAGATTATTTTCTCTCAAGTGGTAGGTACAAGCTATCACATATCCAATCCCCGCAAAGAATAATAAAAGACCTCTTCCACGCGACGGTATCTCAGATACTTTGGTTCAAATGTTAAATGAAATATGTACCTAAAATTGTCAACGCACTGTGAAAAATATCCGTAGCTTTGAAATCTAGGAAGGCGCCGACCAGCTGTGCATGTTTCATACTAATAGCCCAGCTGAAATGTCTGAGGAAACTCCTCGAATAGATGTTTTGAAACAGAATAATATGGTTCCTTAGAAATACTAATTCAGTAAATGCAAAAAAAACATTTTTTATTTCGTCAGTGGATGCCCGGTTAGTTAACAATGTCGATTCTTTTCTTTTTTTTGCCTCAGCACTTTAAGGGAAACCGTAATGCGAGCATGGAAGTGTAAGTTTTGTTCCTCCCGGCTTTCTTTCATGCAGGTAATTCGTTGGAGCCTCTTGCACTATCTTTTCCCACCTGGACAGGAACGCAATGTCAGCGCCTTTACAGCTGTGTTGTTAAGATTCTGGAAAGTGGCATCGCCCCCGGCACTGAGTGCGTGTCGTGACCGGAAACTGCCGCATTCGCCCGTTTGCCAAAGAAAATGCTTCTGGTATTGCCGGTAATTCATTGCGCTGGGGAGGCGTCTGCACAGAGTGAAGGCAAACGCTTCAACTCAAAGGAATCACATCGCGTCGGCGAGCTCTGGCAAAAAGCGAAAAATAGAGTGAAACCTCTAGTGCAAATACCTGAACCTCACCGCTCTTCGCAATGGCACTGCGGATAAAAGGAGAGCGTTCCGAATACTTTCTCTTCAGGAGGAGTTCCCATGTCAATAAATTCACAAAAGGACTCGTTGCAACCTGACCTGTCAAAGGAGCTGCGAACGAATTTCTGCCATGTTAGAATAAACAGCGTTTCCAGCTGCGGATTTCCAAAGGGAGTGGAATTTCATGTACCACTACACCAACTTTGCATGCCTAAACATTACGTGTTCAGGTGTTATGCAGGATCCTTTCTTTGTCATGCCGGCGCCAGAACTCATAAACTCCTCAAAGCAGCGCTGCTTCATTTTCAGTGTTATCGCAAATAGACTCGCCCTGGCGTTCGATCGCGATGTCACGAACATATCCACTAAATACTGCAGCTGCGCACGCAGCAGAGAGCGTATAATCATACTCGAAAGCTTGCCTCTCTTTCCTTCGGTCTCTCTGTTTCTTGCGCCCTCTCTTTGTGACGCATTTACCTGCACAGGATCCGAAATGGCTATTCGTCGTACATCTTCATGCTCCACAGGTATGCTGGCAGCAAAAGAACACAAAGAACAGAATAACACCGGTCGTGCAGCGTCGACTGCGCGGTCGGGCACACAACCGCTAGTAGTACCTGTCTTAGGAAATGAACAAAAAAGTTAAAAAAAAACTCCCGCAAATGGGCCGTTACCAGAGAGGTGTGAGTTGGATGTCTCAGTCTCGCTGCACAAGGCGAAAGTTCCTTATCTGCGCAATAACTGACAGATGCGCTGTCCCCCGTTTTTGTGCACTATTTCCCTCCTTTTCGGTTGATTATGCCAATGTTGAAGTTTCAGTTCGAGCCGGTGGACAGGCGCTTATCTTTGAGCGCGCTGGGCATTGCGAGAGCAGGAAAGGTGTGAAAAGCCCAAAGGGTAAATCTCGATTCCCGATGAATCCGTTTATAAAAAACTCAAAACTTTTTATTAGAGCAGATTCTAGAAGCAGTGCTCTTTGCTGTCTAATGCATAACGCAACTCTTTGGAAAAATATTTCTCGACCTCTTTTTGAAACTACCGTGCGTGTGACGCCTCTCGCAGCCCAGAATAATAGCGACTCCGTGGTGAAACTTTTCTGAGCTGTCCGAAATGCATTTTTTCCGTCGCTGTGTAGTCATGAAAGATTAAGTCAAAGATTTCGTTTTGGCGTATGCATTGCACCCTATCTCAGTCGTATCTTCTAAAGCAAGATAAGTACATGCGACATCCATCAAAATCGTTCTTATACAACTTACAAGAAAGAAGTTACCACTTACATTTCAAATTACTTCGTCATTAATTTGACTGCATTATGGTGGTCATTTGCAGCCCGAAAAAGCAACTGGACTATTACACATAAGTAATCGATTCCTATTACGTTGTCCTACTTGGAGATTTATTAGCATAAGACATATGAACACGGACTACTATGAGCCCGTGGTGCTCTTGGTCGTTTGAGGGTTGCAATTCATAGGCTGGTAATTTTCTCCAGCAGTTGTTTTTCTAAGTTTTAGTCAGTATGTTTTCCACGTTTTCTTGTGAAAGCATGAGCAGCGACCCTGGAGACTCTCTTGGCGTGTGCGCTACCTAGTGTACACTGTGCACCAACTCATAGCCAGAGAGTCGCACTTCGTTGTTGCTCGCGCCCTGTGGGGACAAAGCTGACGCTCACAAAACACGCCAATATGTTCTGCCGTCGCGAATAAATGTGAACCGTGAAACACAACGCCAGTCAAATGAAGATAGCTCGAGCTTGAATTCCCAGACATCCTTGCACCCGCAACTTTTCCGCAGCCTGGCTATTCCCTCTACTACGAAGAAATATCCCACGCTGGCACTAGTGTATGCCACCAAGTTAATGTTCTCTAACTTATACCCTTCGTTGCAACTTCTTCTTCGAACAGGGAGTATCGCATTACTAGTAATAGTTTACAGTAGTAACTTATTCCTAGTAACTTATTACAGAAAAAAGTAACACTAATAGCATACACTGTTGCTCCTTGAAAAAAGTGATCAATTGCGAAAAAGTATCAGGCGCCTAACACTGGTTCAAACAAAAACAGACGTTTCGGCCCTGCTACGTGAGCCTTGTTCACAATTGAAGAATGCGATGAACGCCTGGTACATTTTCGTCGTGACTATTCCCGACTAGCAGATGTCCATCAAATCCTAAGTTTCAAAACGTAATATATAACGCTTTACAAAGCTTAAATAAAATGTGATTACATGCAACGCGATCCGTACAACTCTGCCTGAACCACGCAAAAAAGTTTGCTCACGCACGGGAGTAGGGACAGCGCGTGGCGGTGGAAGCCAGGAGCTGTGGGGTTGGGCGTCGCTCATTTTGACGGTGATGGCCCAGAGGGTGCTGGCGTGATTGACAACAGCGCAGGCATATCTGTGGGGCTGTGCATACGAATCCAGATACACGGCCGTGGTGCCTGGCAGTATCAGCCAAAGATAAAACAGAAGTTGGACTGTGTGCAGGCTCCTTAAAAGCTACCACAGAGAGGAATAACAATTCCAAGTGTTTTCTGCAAGTCATGTCAAGACATATTCGCAGAAAGTGCAGTACCGCAGGTCAAGCACCTTGAAAAAGCAGCTCTCCCATGGATAACCGTGACTTCGGTTGGTGAAAAGATAATCAAAGAGGTACGGGCCAATAAGTAACATAGCCGCAGTACGATATAGTGCCAAAAACAAGAAAAACACTTAGCCGCGCCTAATGTTAACAAGGTGACATACCGCCTCAAGAAAGTAACTATGAAAAGTGGCGTCCGCTCCCGTGACCTGGCTAATCTGGCAAGACTGTGTAGCTTGGTCAAGGCGCGAAGAAGGCTGCTTGCAACACGTAACACGCCTCGCGATTCCTGCAGTGCAAAATGCGTCGTCTACCAGGTCCAATATTTCTGCTAAGAATGCTACTTCGGCCAAACTTGCCGATGCTTGAAAAACAGAGAGCATCACTGAGCAATAATGACAGTAACCAGCTCTGGCTGACTACTCGGCTATCAAGAGATGCTCGATGCATTCTGTATTCAAAAGGAGGCTGACCGATGTTGAGCACAATGCCTCAGCGCTGTCATAAAAATAGATTATCTGACACGTATAGCATGTCGGCAACGCTGTGATGTTGATGTACTATCGGAAGCAAAAGGTTACGGGATGCGGATGCGCGGAAAACTATTTACTTCGTCAGTCATGCGACACAATCACCATAAATGCCTCAAGGTGTTGTCTTGTATTCTTCATGCGCTGGCACCAATATAAGTCCGTTCACCCAAAGCCAACGTAATAAAAACATTTTTGTCCGAAAGCACAAGTTCCGTACACTTTTACTCACGATTGTACATGTGTGTGTTTTGCCGGTGAGAAATGGTTGTGCTCATGTAAAAAAGCGGTTCTTGCACTGAAAACGCCAGCTGCAGCCACACCGCCTTACCGGTGCACTCATGTTTCTACAGTCGTCTTTTGAAATAGTAATAAATATGGATTATATCAGTGAACTCCATCTTCTCAACATTCCATACGAACATGTGAGCAGAACAAACATCCCACGAAAGTTCTATTCATTATTTGGAGTAATATCGCTCTGACCGTCACCGCTGGCACGCTGATGGAACTGCCGTGGGCTCCTGATGCCAATTGCAAGGCTTCCGTAACTTTTTCTCGATGTTGCAAGAATTTTGTAACTAATTTCAAATACCATTAATACCATATATTCAATTAACTGAGGTATTTTCATGCCAGGATAAGATTTCATGCTAAACGTTTTAGCTTTAATCCCTCATTCACGCATCACCGTGGCAGCTATATAACTATGCGTTCGCCCGGAGCCCTTCGCTCAAATTTCTAATATAACACGTTACTGAAATGTTCGTGGTGAAAGGTGAATCAATCAATAAATTAATCAATCGATCAACTTTTACATCCTTTGAAAAGGAGGAGTACGGAACTAAGAGAGCTTGACGAGGTTCTGACCCCTCACAAGTTGGCGGAAAGCAAAATGACGGCCAGTCATGCACGGTAGTTACATTAGAGAATAAAGCACAGAGTACGGACCGTTATACAATAAAAGTGGCAAGACACGAAAGCAAAAATCAAAGGTGGCGGTAGAACAACTAACAGAATAAACAGCAACCATAAAAAGGAACGGCATAAATAAGAAGCCTTATACTAGTCCGGCAAAAAAAGACAAGCTTGTAAACGCGTTTGGGGAAGCAGTTTTGGTTACAGGTAGGATAGAATTTTTTTCTTTTAATACGTTTAGCAGCGAAGGTAGTGTGCAAGGTAAATATTATTCATTATAGGGTGTTGTAGGAGCAGGAACAAACCCGCATTACTTTGTGTCTGGTTTGACGAACGCTTTTGTTCAGCTGTAGTTGTGCCGATGATTCCGTAATCTGTCATTTTCGCCCCTTCGAATACCCACGTTTCTTATCTACATTGAAATCAAGTCCGATTTCGCGATTTTTGAAATTACCATCATCACCTTTCCGTTAGCCTCCGCTATTCGGCCCTCTAGGTGAGTACCGGTAAGATGCAACCCTTGTATGCTTACCTTAGGCTTCCTTGTCCTTGCACGTATACAATACAGCTTGTGTACGATACCACACTCCTAAGACGGCGTTCTGCAGAGCTGGAACAGACAGGCTATTCATCGGAGCAACGCGTAACTCCTGCCTGCACAGCGAGGGACCCTATAGCTGTGGGAAAGCTAGAAGGTGCCGTTGGCAGTCGTAATATCCGAGTGCAGCAGGCCGGCCACTGTTTGTACAAGTCTTTGTGCATTCTTGCTTTCTCGGTGCTTTTCAGCAGTTTCAAAATTCACGCAGGTTTTGCAGCCCCTAACTCGTCCGTGCCGCCATCGTATATTGTGCCGAAAAGGAAGCGCCGCGTTTCTTCGCTTCTCATGAAAAAGGAGAAAAATGAACGCCAGGCACTCACGGAAGTATTTAACTTCCTACATACGCATAAGACTAAGCTGCAACAATTTAAATTTTTTGCAGCACGAAAGAAAAACACCCTACACGAATGACTTCATGTTCAGCCTCCTGAATCCTACTTTTTAAATGAGATTCACACAGCAAGTCGACGCATTTGTGTTTTTCCCAGTCCAAAGAATACGAAGGCGTTCTTCTTTCGTCACGCTCGCCGCATGGGAAATCTTCCGGTTGCTGGTGATGTCAAAATGTGGGCTGTGCTGGCTCCGAGACAGCTGCCGCTCGCAGGTTTGTAAAGCGGGTAGGAACACCGCTCGCAAAATTATATATATATATATATATATATATATATATATATATATATATATATATATGATAGCCATGATAGCCTAAGTTGCTTATGCGCCATAAAACCCAATAGAATACAATATATATAGTGAATAAACAGACCAAGGTTTAAAACATAAAGCACACTACTAACTTCCTGTCCGATATCGTATTATTATTATTCCTCAGGGTTCTTTGCTTGTCACCCTCGACGTCACTTCACTCTATACGGACATTCCACATGCAGATGGTATCCGGGCAGTCGTGGCCGTCTACAATGAAGCTCGCATTGAAAAGATAGTGGACGGTGGTACACTGGCCACCTAACTTAAACTGATATTACAACTTAACAACTTCGAAGGAAATCATTATGTTCAAATTAGTGGCACTTCTATGGGCACGCGCATTGGCACTAATTTTGCAAACATATTCATGGGTTTGTTGGAAACAGAATTTTTGAAAAGCCAGTCATTAGTACCATTTTACTACAGGCGTAACATTGATGATATATTTCTTATTTGGCCCCATGGCTAAGCCGAACTGCTTTCATTTATAGCCAATTTCAACAACCAGCAACATTCTATATCATTTTCCCATACGTACTCTACATGTAAAGTGAATTTTCTTGACGTCACCATTTCGCTTCACGAAGACAGATTGACTACAACGGTGTACCGAAAACCTGCTGACCGCCAGCAATATTTGCACTTTGATAGTAGCCATGTCAAACATGTTAAAACCAGCATCCCCTACAGTCATACACTTCGGTTCAAACGTATTTGCTCGAAACAATATGACTTTAAACGAAACTGCGCCACACTTCGTAGCGCGCTCATTAAACAAAATTACCCCCCTCAGCTGATCGATGACACCATAGAGCGCGCAGATACACAATCCCGAAGGATTCTACTCGCTAAAGAAAAATCAGATACTTCCCACTCGAATACCAACCTTGTCCTCACTCATTCTGCATCCGCACCAAAAGTTTCGGCAATCTTAAAAAAAACACTATAACATTCTCATGCAAAGTGTTCGCCTGAAGGAAATATTCGTAGAGCCACCAAGGGCTGTTTATAGAAGATCGTGAAATCTACGGGACATACTAACTTCTTCAAAAACTTGTCCTCCGCAACCCACAGGCTGCCACCCTTGCAACAAGAGCCGCTGTAAAGTTTGTCCGCATATGAATACGTCTCAGAGCGTTAGCAGTACTGGTTCCAACTTTCATTAAACAATTCAGGGTGGCTTCACCTGCGATAGTGCGAATGTCATTTACCTACTCCAGTGTACCATATGTAACCTTCAGTATGTAGGCCAGACAGAAACCCCCTTTAGATTACGCTTCAATAACCACAGAGCCCATGTTAAATGCCTCACAAACCTGCCCCTATCAAGACAGTTCAGCTCCCAGGTCATTCATTTGATCACATTACAGCTACTATTTTGGAATCTATATTTAAATCTAATAACGACAGAGAAATTAGAGAATCTTTCCTGATCTAGAAGTTTAATACAGTATCTTCTGGTTTAAACGAAAGCACGGGGAAATTGAGCACCCTATCAGTTCAAACACCCTGATATCCACCGATCTTAGTGCTATTCTGTTCGTGCTTTTTCTTCATGTATATCACACCCCGCGTATGCGTTTAATCGCGCCTGTATGTTTAACTTGCTGCTCCATCATATAGCTAAAATTTTGCTACATTCATCTTTTTACATCACCGCACGGGTATGCTCATATTTATTCTTTTCTTGTGCTCGGACAGAACAGGCACATAGCGTCATCAGTTTTTTGTCAGGATGTAATAAAAGCTAATACTGTTACCGTTCATGCTGCTATATCGTGACCGGTGTTTTTAGTGACCATATTTTTTAGTGTTTTTAGAGTGTGCAACTTCTGGCTTCTTAAGATTTTGCTGTCCAGTAATTCTGGTTTCTCATCTTTGCACTGTAAGCATGACACGTTTAATCATCTGTCATCGGATTCTGTAGCTAAGATTGTTATCGCACTAAATTTCGCAACCTAGCCCTCCTGTTCAGCCATTGTAACCCACATTCGCGTTCTAGTCACGTGCGTGATAAGTTTTTAATCTTCTGTGCATTATATGTTTGTACGTTTTTTGTGCACCCTCCGTCATATTCTGTGTCCTCCGTTCCTTTTCTGTTATTCTGATGAAGGCCGTTCCACGGCCGAAACGTCAAATTACATTGTTTAAAACTTTGGTCTGTTTCTTCACTATATATATATATATATATATATATATATATATATATATATATATATATATATATATATATATATATATATATATATATATATATATATATATATTAGCAGACAAGGCAAAATGAAATGAGGGGCTCGTTTGACAAACATATTAAGGAAGCCAACAGTCACCGAAACCAAGGTGCATAGGGGAATATTTTCTATTTTTTTAATTTCTAATGCCAATCAATTAGTTTAAAGAAAATTACTTATAAACCAGCAGGAAAAGACAACCATGACGCCGGTAGGATCCGAACCCGCGACCTCCGAATATCGCGTCCGGTGCTCTTACCAACTGAGCTACGGCGACGGCTGTGCAATCTGCTGCTTTCGTGGGTATTTATGTTTTTTTTTTTGCGTGTAAGCGTACCTTGAGAGTGTTCACCAGAGCCACCCTCGTCCATAGCGGTGGACGTAGCACGTCCTGTAATACCGCAAGTGTGACGTAGAACGTCATCTAACGGCGAGGGCGGAAACTGTGCGAGAGCCCTCTTATGCTACCTATGGCATCAAGACTGCCAGAACCGAGACCCCCGTTAAGCTATTAGCATACAAGGCAAAATGAAATGAGGGGCTCATTTGACGAACGTATTAAGGAAGCCAACAGTCACCGAAACCAAGGTGCATAGGGGAATGTTTTCTATTTTTTTTAATTTCTAATGCCAATCAATTGGTTTTAAAGAAAATTACTTATAAAGCAGCAGAAAAAACAACCATGCCGCCGGTGGGATCCGAACCCACGACCTCGGAATATCGCGTCCGGTGCTCTTACCAACTGAGCTACGGCGCCGGCTGTCCAATCTGCTGCTTTCGTGGGTATTTATGTTTTGCTTGTAATATATATATATATATATATATATATATATATATATATATATATATATATATATATATATATATATATATATATATATATATATATATATATATATTCTCGTTTTTCTCTTTTTGTGCATTTTGCACGCGTATTTCTTGATTCACGCGGCATTCTATGCTGATTTTCTCGTGAATTTCCTCTTCTTCCTCTAAAATTCTTTTTAGGTACATTCGAGCTTTGGAACATGCTAGCATACAAGCCAGAAATACTCGTAAAGTGTTTCTTTTAACAAACTCGCGCATCACTCTTCACTTTAAAGACCCCTTCAGGGGGTATTACATAAGGGGTGGGTTAATATATTCATCAACAAGTACAAGTCATTCGGCACTAAACCTCTGCTATGACGAGATATCAAAAGTGGGACGACAATCTCAAGGAGCGGAGGGCAAGACATTTTCATTGTAGTTGCACTGCGCTACCACGATCGCGTTACATAAACAATGTGCTAAACCAAAGCAGAAATGGGCCGACAACGCGAAACATGCGCAACCCCCGGTTTTTCTCCGCAAGTACAGCTGAACCGAATCGGGATTCTTTTGCCACCTACGAGCTTCTAGGATACGGTTCCTGATCCCATTAGCTAAGAGCGCTGTGATGGGTGTGACCTTGGAGTGACGTAGCGATGACAGTGGAACCCTTTGGTGGCTCCGCAGGGTGTGTATTCGCACTAGTAAAACAGCGCAAAAAAAAAACGGCGGACAGGAAAAAAGGAAGACGCAAGACAAGCGCTGGAATCTTCATCACTTTGGTCGACCCAACATTTTGCTAATTCACAGCGTATCGCTGTCATCATCAGTGCTGAGACGATTAAACTTCATGGTTTGTGGCGTTTTAACGTCCCAAAGCGACTAAGATTATGAGGGACGCCGTAGAGAAAGGCTCCGGAAATTTCGACCGCCTGGGGTCCGTCAACGTGAACTGACATCGCACAGTACACAGGCCTCTAGAATTTCGCCTCGAATGAAATTTGACCGCCGCGGCCGGGATCGAACCCACGTCTTTCGGGCCAGCAGCTGAGTGCCATAACCACTGAGCCACCGTGGCGGCTACAATTATACTTGAATTTGAATCGAAGTTTGGGAAAAGAGAAACGCTTTCCTACTGCTTTCAATGCCGCAAGCCTTAAAATTTTCTGAAAGAAGAAAACAAACGGCTTATTTTTTTCGAACATAAACCCGTTACCATCCGGTTTACTACTTTATCGGAAAAAAACTGCGTGAAAGAACAAGAGGCTAATATTTATCTCAATAGTGCAACGCTAGATAGGGTATAGAGACCATTTTCCATAATCTAAGGTTATCACAAAAATTTGCTGTCTAGTCCGTGCTACGATTAGACAATCCCACAAAAGGAATGCCTGCGTGTGATTTGCTGTCATGCTTAGACATTACGCGTTGTCAGCGGACGGATTATGTGCACCCGTTTTATTTCGCTTGCCTTTAGTCACCGACGACTACAAGTGAGACCTTGTTCCCTGATGAGGTTTCTTCTGTCCCACAGTGTCCAAGAGAGCAGTGAAGGTCTGGCTTCACTTTATGCTAACTATTTTCGTCACTTTCTATTCTTCATTAAAATTTACTCTCCCTCTCTCTTTTAATACGGCCCTGTACAGTTTAGCTTGATTTGAAAGCTACCACTTTCGTTACGTGTAAAGCAAAACATTTTTTTTTCTGTCATAACTATCACTTAGTCTGAACCAAACATTACGATGCAGAATAGAGGAATCCTTTGATTAGCTAAGGTAGTGTATTCGCTACTGCTTTCCTGCGAAAATAAATAGTATAAAGCAGTGTAGCGGCGACCTAGGGATTTCAGCACCCGCCTCGCATGCAAGAGGTGCGGGGTTCAGTCCCCAGTGCAGCCGGGCACCTACCGGTGATACAATGGGTACAAGCTTTCCCCCTTCCCTGGTGCTCTGCTGCTTTAGGGCGAAATGCTTGGGAAATGGGTATTTGACCCGCCTTGCAGAGGAGAAATATACCAGGTGCCATGGTGCCCTTTAGCCCCAGATGCCCTTACGCCATAAATAATAACAATCATCATCAGTTTAGTCTGGGTGTTTTAATCATACAGTGATCCCCTTCAGTTCACGTTAGACAGTGCAAAATGTTCGTCGCTCCTCCTTCCTCGGCCTCTGCTTGTGAACTCAGTCATTCTTCGCTTAAACCAGAACCCAGAGGAGAAACCAAACCCCGAAACGAGAAACCAGCTCAGACATAATTGTGTCGCAGCTGGTTTCCCGTTTCTGAACGCTGCGATTCTGCCATGAGTGGGTCGTGCAACAGGACATGGCACTCTCGCTCGCACCTCATCCTCGTCATACTTTTGCCAAAGAATACAGAGAGAAAGCGGTGCCGACTACCTAGGCATCTTTATCGTTCACTGGCATCGCACAGCACACGGGCGCCTTTGCGCTTCGCCCCCATCGAAACGCGGCCTCCGTGGTCGGGTTCGAACCCGGGTACTCCGACTCGGTAGCCAGGCATGCACGCTGTTCCTGTTGCAGTCAGCCAACCGTCGTCGCTTCTTCACTACGAATGTTTTTCACCTCCTTTTCTTTCAACTATCTACTGTTTGTACGTGGCAGTGATATTTGCCTATTTGGTGCGTGTCGACAGGCCCGTGCGTTTTTCGCGTCTTCACTCCCAACTTGACTTTTCGGTTCCCGCTCCAGTATGTGCTAGCCACTTACGTTCCTGTTCGGCGCATTGCGTGTTTCACATCGCTCGTTTCTCTCCGCCATGTGAGCGAGCAAAAAGAACGCAGGGAAAGCTTCAACCAGAATTACGAATACTAATGCTAACTAAAATTTTGTTGTAGCGCTTCGTATTTGTACACATTGTTGACGCAGAGCCACGGGAAAATTACCCACTGTTGACGCTTACTGCGGCGCCACAGAATAATAAATGCTCAAGGTACTTCAGCTCGCTGGTGTGAATAGGTTACTTTACAAGCAAGGGCGCATTCGAGAGGTCTTAAACCACAGTTGAGTTCAGCCAGCACTTTTGAAAGAAATTTCAAGCGTGTACTTAACCGCCAGTGGTAAAGTTAAGTCACTGGAAGTCACGAAAGAGAACACTGTGGGAATATCTTATATGAGATATGCAAACTGAATCAACTGGGTTATGCGAAAGACTTTTTCCGCCAAAGATAAATTAAAGGACTCGGAAATCATGATGAAATGATATTAAAGAATAAGGTTTCTGCCAGCCGAAAATGAAAACACTGTCCAATTTGACGCGATAATGGTCCTATGTCTGCGCAGCATCTGGCAAGTTCGCATGGCTTCGTATCACGCAGACATTATGCCTGGTCGGCCTTGTAGTATTTTCGCGAGTCGTCGTGTCGATTCGTTTAGGAATTTATAAGCTCCACCCCGCCACATCATTCAGACCTCTTAACGAAAGCTGTACTTCACGAGAAAAAGCTGCAAAATCTGAAGCCTGACCCAGCTAAATAAAATATACATTGACGTGACTGGGTATAGAACCCATGGCGGTGCGAACAAATCAGCTTCGCTGGTTAGTGTGCGATAACACAATGCTATCGCCGCTTTATTTTCTTTATGACATGAATAAATACATCATTAAAAGACCGTAGTTTTCAATGTCCCTTAGCAGGCAACCGTGTCTAATGGACTTTCATTACCACACATTGATCCATCAGACTCCATACATCAACTGCACCGTCCTGCTGTCTCAGGACTTCCCTTAATTTATACATATGTTCCACAAAATAATCACATACTCATAATGCTTCCAAGCCACAAAGTCTCACAGCCATCCTACCCCTCCAATTCCTAAGCTATCGCCGCGGCCGGTTACATCTCTAGTTAAACTGCAACACACTCTCGCGCTGCGCATTGCACATCGCCCTCTTCACCAACTTTAAGTTGCGGCGCGAGCAGATCAGGTCAGCTTAACCTCTGAGTCTAATATCGTCGCCAGACGTGCCGACAACCCAGCAAAGCAAAACCATGAGCCAACCAGGCTTAACACATGCTTTCGCACATCAGCTCGGTTTAAATACCTTAAGACCCTACCAACCTTTTTCATCCCACAAAAACTTTGTACAGTATTTTCGGTACTGTGTTAGTGTTCTTTTGATTTGTAGCATGTTAACATCGGCAATGAACATAACCAAGGGTGGAGATGAACCAACAAGCGCTTATTAGGCATTCATTTGAATCCCACAATAACCTGTACATTTCTGCTTGCATATTCCTAGAGTTTTCTCGTGGTGCTGACAGACGGACGAGGGACGTACGGAAGTTTGCGGGCTAGGAGCGGTTTGAATGCAGCCATTAAATGTATTTCAGCGATAAATAAGACTGCCACGCCGCAGGACTTACTCTCCACCGGGCACAGGGTATGAACAAACACAGCCTATGCATGTCTCTCAGTAGATATGCATGGTGCACACAATCCGAAAAACCAAGGCGAATTTTCAACGTGTGACAGGAATGTACACACAATCAATACTTACGCGACAAAGACTGGATACGTCCGTTTCCGAAAAGCCAGGACAAAGTCCGCAATAAACTGCCAGATTCTGGAATTTGTTCATTTTTCTAATGTTTCGAAAGGCGCTCTTCTCTCTGCTGTATCCCGCCTTGCTTCAGTCATGCGCAGCAGATAGACGAATGGTGAATCAAACTAATGAACACAATAGTATTTCGAGCATTCTGCTATCCCGGGAGCCCTATGCGTGACCCAGACGCAAAACGCTGGAGCTGCGACTATGAATACGTTGCTTAACAACGTGTCGTAGGAATTTGTCAATCTGGCCAGCAGCCAAAGGCCATGAAGCGCCGTCTGGCGATATTGAAAAACTAAAACTTGTCCTCTGAACTCACGTTTTCATTGCCATAGTACACGCATTCTGAAATGAGCCCTCCGGGCTAGAGCCGGCAAATCCGAATGACAGGCCGCTTCGCGCCGGTGGCATGCAGACAATGCTTCATTAAGAAGCTTATACTGCTGTTCCATTGTCACTGTCGGCTTCCATTCAAAACAGCTCAGCTTTAAAACTATGGTCAAAATGAATGTCAGTCGCCCGTTTACTCATAGCGCTTTCCGCGGCGCCATGTACTGCGCATTGCATCTGCTTGAAGCGAATACCATTGGAAGGCAAAGGAGCTTCGTATATAAACCAATTTCGCTTGGACCGCTCCACCGCTGCAGCAGACGTCCGTAACGAACGGTAGATGACTGTGGGAGTGAAATCAGGACAGCGCCATAAAGATATGTTAAAGGTTCAAAGTTAGCGCAGCATAATGCTGAACGGAATTCGCATTTAGAAAGGGTGATTTTCAGGATAGCACTTCAAAGGTTGAGAAACAGCTTAGAAAAATAGGAAGAGGAAAAAAATTTGCCAGACTGGTGGCATCTGCTACCACTCTATTTGAGCATCCATTCCGTCCATTCGACGTTATATCCTCCGATAACCATGTACGGAGTGAAGCAAAATTTTTGGGCGGAGCATAGTTACAATTACCCGCATTTAGCCACTGTGTATTTGTTTGTCTCCTTGTCGATTTGTGTGTCTGTTTGTCTGGGGGGGTGGGGGGAATCCCACTGTGTGGCCTGGTCGTGCCGCACCCCCTTCCCGCCACCGGATACGGGCCGGTGTTCTTTAGGCGACTACGCTTTGCTCCGGTGGAACGCTAGCGGTGGGGATGGGTTGGCCGGGGACCATCCTCCGCGCATGCGAAACCGCATGGGAGTGGCAGCGACTCCCAGGCGACTGTGAGGGCCAGTAGCGCACGTGTGGTCCGATGCCTGAGCGGAGGTAGGCCTGGGGACACACCCAGGCTGGACACACGAAGTCCGGAACGGAATGCATGTGTCAAAGTTCAGAAGGTTTTCAAATACATGCTACTCGCCTCCGCACGCGGGGGCGTGCACGTCTGGTGACCGACGCGCCGGTTTCTGGCTACGGAGAGGCCACAACCGTGCCGGGGTTTACAGCAGCCAGGCTCTTCGGAAACGATGCCCTCGGAGAGGCAGACTCACGGCTGACCACAGGTCCATTGGTGTCGTTCCGGGATGCCGAGATAGGGGGGCGTAGTACGACCAGTCCAAAAAACGTCGGTGTTGTGGAGTACCAGCGGAGCAGGCCAGGGTCACTTCCCCCTAAGCCACGTTCTTGGATTGTGGCCCGGTCAGCCCGGCCTAGAACACTCCCTCCTCATTAGGTGTGGAGCATCCTAGGGGAGAAAATAAGTCCATGGCTGGCTGGCTGGCTGGCTGGCTGGCTGGATGGCTGGCTGGCTGGCTAGCTGGCTGGCTGGCTGGTTGGTCGGACGGTCGGTCGGAAGCAAAGGTGGGTCCCCCGGAGCTCTTAGGTCATGGCGCCGAGGGCCGCAGGGCCGATAGGCTCACGACTGAAGCCTCTACTGGCCGGATCATGCCACACATACTTTCAGTGGCTCAAAAATCGCGAAAAGGACTCGACGGCAAGTAGCTGGCAAGTCCGAAACAAACCCCAAAAGTCGTTGAGGGGCGCGAGGTAGCTGACCCCGGGTTAGGTTCTCCTGTCTCCGGTGGTCGGAGCCCGTTGCGTTTAGTGTGTGGTCGGGCATCCCGGGAGCGGGGCCGCACCACTGGGCAATTTTGACGCCCTCCTTGTCCTGCAGGCCAGCAATGGAGTTTGGTTTGGTTTATGGGGGTGTAACGTCCCAAAGCGACTCGGGCTATGAGGGACGCCGTAGTGAAGGGCTCCGGAAATTTCGACCACCTGGGGTTCTTTAACGTGCACTGACATCGCAATGTACACGGGCCTCTAGAATTTCGCCTTCATTGAAATTCGACCGCCGCTGCCGGGGTCTAACCCGCGTCTTTCGGGCAAGCAGCCGAGCGCCACAACCACTCAGCCACCGCGGCGGCTTGCAATGGAGTCACAACATTTGAAGGATCAGAGCAAAAGAACTCGGTGTTCCTATTCCCATCCCAATACCCTAACCCCTTCCCGATAATCATATAACGCATTCATTTCACCCACCCTCTCCGCTACGTCCCAGGGGAGATCAGGGGAGTCCCCTGGGACCACTGCCCCCGGCTGTGGGTCTCTATGTAGCTTTTCGCACACACCCCCTCATTTGTTTCTATTTTTCCTCCTACAGGAGGTAAATGATCATCGCCTTCGGGCCTTTTCATTATTTTCAAATTGGATTAACTCTGTTATACATAAGTGCTGCAACCAAAGGCTTATTATTTTTAAATCTTTTTACAAGGATTATCACTACGAAAACCATATTTTTCATCACCAACCTGCACAGGTAGGAGTACGTTTACTCACACTGTCACGGCCATGCCGCCGTGCCCACTGAAGCAGGAGCTTGCAGGAGCGCCTTTTATCTCCACTGGCTTTGCTGTCCCGTGATAGTGTCGTGACGTCAGCATGCCCGAAGATAGTGCGCCGTAGTCCTTATCCACGGGCGGGAGGCGGAACATATCGAAGTCGGATGAAGATGCGCAGAACGAGCTGTGCCCATGCTGCCACTGCGCCGCGTTGATTCCGTCAAGGTGCAGGCAGCATCCTTCAGCAGGAAACGATGCCGATCCGCCAAAAACGAAGAGAAATCAGCGAGAGAAAACCTGCACTGGTAGGGGCACGTTTGGTGACATTCTCACGGCCGTGCGCCGTGTCCACTTATCGCAACCCTTGGGCCTTTTCTTTTATTTCCGAATTGGATTAAGCCTGTCTTGTGCCTGTAGCTTTGCAGTTGCTATATACGTCTTCCAGTATTTTCACATAAGGCTCTTGTACACCCTGATTCCGCAATGCCTGTGTGACAGCTGAGGTTTCCACTGATCAGTCAAAGGCTTTCTCGTAATCAATGAATGCTCTATGTAGGGGTTGGTTATATTCTGCGCATTTCTCTATCACTGGATTGATGGTGTGAATACCATTTATTGTGGAATATCCTTTACAAAAGTCTGTCTGAACATTTGGTTGATTAAAATCTATTCAATAAAATAAGGAAGGGCATCAGTCAAGAGGACAAGGTCTGACCAAAGTTGTTCACCACCTGTTAACAGGAGGTTCCGAGGCCTGAATCGTTAGCAGTTAGGGATAAGAGTTAATGCAGAATACCTAAATGTGCTGCGGTTCGCTGGTGAAATTGCCTTGTTGAGTCATTCAGGAGATGATTTTCAAAACGTAACCAATGAGTTCGACGGGCAGAGCAGAACGGTGGATCTAAGATTAACATGCAGTCGGGCGAAAAGACCACGATGTCGTCCAGGTAGCACACGCACGACTTCCACTTCAGGCCATGCAAAATATTTTCCATCATGCGCTCAAAAGCAGCCGGAGCATTACAGAGGCCGAAAAGCACGACTTTCAATTCATACAGGCCGTCAGGAATCAAAAATGGCATTTAAGGGGAACCTTCGGTTGCCACGGGGACCTGCCAGCACCCAGAGTGTAAATCGAGAGACGAGGTCTGCTCTTTGACAGTCCAGAGCATCATTAATAGGTGGGAGAGGGTAAACGTGCTCCCGAATTATCTTATTCAGGCAGAGTTAATCAATGCAAAATCGAATAGAGCCATCTTTCTTCTTCTTCGCGAGTACTACGTGGGAGGCCCATGTACGGTGAGCGGCGTCACTCACGACGCTCTGAAGCATGGCGTCAATCTGTTCTTGAATAACATGGCGCTCAGTGGCGGAGACACGGTATGGGCGCTGACGCAGAGGGGCATGGCCAGCGCTGTCGATGTGGTGGGTGGCAACCACCGCGCGGCTCCAAGCGGGTTGATGGGAATCGAAGGAGGATTGCAGAACTGACGCAGCAGCGCAAGAAGTCGAGTGCCTTGAAGTGCGGGAAGGGAAACGTCGATGGAGTGAAGGAAAACGTCTGTAGGCGAAGGGTCGAGAGCGTGAACCAGCGGCCTGTGAGAAACGGTGAATTGTTATTCTGATAACGATGGAGAATTGAATCAATCAGCTGGACGGTGCCGTGGCACTCGCTGCGACGCAAAGCCGAAGGATACGCAAACGCATTGTTGATGATGTTGCTAGGTTTTTATGGTGCAAGGGCACCTAAGGCCAAAGTGCGCCAAACACGAGGCTTTTCAAATGCATTCTTCACGACAAAAGTGGTAAGGCCAGCTACAGGGTCAGTACGGCGTAAGGTAGGGGCAGTGACTTGCGGCGGAGAAATATGGGCGATGGTGTAAAAAGTACGTTGCCGTCGCGAAAAAAGTCACGAGTGATGGGCACAAGAACTGCAGAGCACGCAGGTAGGGCAAAGTCTTCGGCAACGACGGCTTTTCCAGAATCAACAGAAGGGACAGCGGCCGATGAAGGATCGCTGAGTGCAAAAAACGTCAGTTTAGCACGAGCACAATCGATGACGGCGTGATGGCACGACAGGAAGCCCCAACCTAATATTGGCATGAGAACAAGTTGACAAAATGACGAATTTAATTGCGTACAGAAACTCCAGTATAACGAATGGGGCCGTGCGCGTCGCTAACGGCGTAATAGGCTTCGCGTTTGCTGTGCACAGCGAGAATCCAGAAAGCGCTGTCGTCACTTTTCGCAAGGAAAAGCAAAAGGTTTCGGCCACCGCAGAAACTGGATCTCCGATATCGACGAACGACAGAAACGAAACACCATCTACAAATCTTCGATAAGGTAGTCGGTACTCAAATGAGGCCTTTGACATTTCGCTGGCGGAGCAGTTCTCGCCTCCAGAATAGCGACATCTAGGTTTCCTCTTCCGGAAGAGTAGGGCGCTGGCGCGTGGGAGAAAAGGAGCGGTCAGGTGAAAGAGGACTATTCTGGGGCGGCTCGGCTGTCGCTGAGTAGTGAGTTTGAGGAGGACAGTAGCCGGCGACTCGGAGAGGCAGCGGTGATGCTGGCACACGAGGACGGAAAAGCCGGGCCACATGATCAGGCCCTCCACAATAATAACAGATGGGGCGATCGTCACCTGCACGCCAGGGATTTCCGAATGGTATAAACGGCCCGAAAAAAGTCCTCGTCGCTTGAAGGACCTGAGGCACAGGCGCTTCAGGAGTAACGTAGCTGGAGCGGTAGCTAGGTGGCCTCGGCCGTGCAACGGCGTGAGCGTAGGTCAATGGGAGCTGCGACTGCGGCGGGCTCAGGTGCTGATGCAGCCGTATGGATTGGTGGAAGGCATTCAACGACACTTTCGGTGATGACATGGCAAAGGTCGGGCGCTAGGTATGGTGACGGCACGGGGTAGGCAGGAGCGTTGACGAGCAATTTCCTCACGTATTAAATCTTTTAGCTGTTGAGGTACCACCGAATAGTCAGGTGCAGCTGACAGGTCGGCAAGCGACTCAATAGGCGCAGCGGACTGGCGTGTGAGGAGCCGCTGCTTGAGCAGCTCATCGTAGCTCTGGCTGAGACTGACTTCCGAAAAGTAGCGGAAATCTCGGTACAGCAGCATCTAAACTGCGCCATCCTCGGTCCCTTTCAAAATGTGCAATTTTTGTCAGCGTCGGACATCTTGGCGTCGACGCTCGAGTACAGGTTTACCATAACGGCCTACACAAAACTGGCTTCAGGAAACAAACACAACGGCTAAATGCGGGGAATGGTCAGTATAAGTGCTATCGCACTCAAAATAGTGAAATATTAGAGAGCGAAAGGAAAAAGCCTATGGTTTTTGCACATACGACCGCGATTTCGGTGTAAGCAAAAGAATGCTGATTGCCGTGAACACTCCTATTAACTCTTTCACTCTCTCCATTGATTGACCATTAGAAATAGTCAGCGCTCATATCGCGCTTCTCACTGCCAACCTTACTTTCTCTGCATGTTATCGGTCCCCATCCTCACTACTAGTTTCTGCACTCACGTTCATGATGCCCTTAAACAAACTAGTTGTTCGATACCCAAAATCACATTTATTTTCGCTAAGTGACTTCAGTTTTACTAATATAGTGTTACCAAACGGTGTTCCGTCCCTTGAGCACCCATCCTCCGAGTGCGCCCATCTTTTAAACATCTGCGGGAATTTCAATCTGACCCATCTGATTCACTAACCCACACGCACTACCAGCACTTCCTCGAATACTCTAGACCCTTTTATTACAACAGCCCCCAAGTTGGCCTCCCCTACTGCATACCTTAAAGGCATTAGTGACCACTTGCTTCTTCACTTGACAATTAAGAAGAAAGTTCGCTCCAAGAATGTCGTTAAGAAATATTTGATTAAAATACCGCCGACACCACATCCGCCGCAGTTTAACTAGAGTAATTAATTACTGAATACACACTGAACTTTTCCGAACATACAGTTGAAGACATCTGGTCATTGTACATGAAGAAATTATTAGCTCTAACATATCACTATGTGGCTAAAAGAAAGATTTTTAGAATCCTGTCTTAACGCGGTTTACTGGAACTTCAGCCGCCTATTTGTCTTATTTACCAATGAACTCAATTAATATAGATTGGATTGGCATACAAAAGTTTATTGGAAACTTAGTAAGGTGCGGGTGCGGGCTAGTTGGTACTGCATTGTAAGACGAAAAGCGCGAACAAACACACGGACGCAAAGAAAAACAAAGGACAATGACTTTTTGTATGCTGCTGTCACTTTTAGTTTCTGTCTTCCCCCCTCTCATAGGCCTATATATCTTTCGATGTATCCAATAAACGTCCGTTGGAAGTTAGCGTTTGTCCTTTGTCTTTCTTTGCGTCCGTGTGTTTGTTCGCGCTTTTCGTCTTACAATTGATTGGAAACCTGCAAATATCTTCATCAGTCCAAGATTCAATCAACTGTAAAATGCTAAAAATTACTGAACTATATTCTTCCGGTATGTTTTCAATGCTGTTTTCACTGTCTGTAGATTCATCGGTACTTCCAAGCGATTGGAGTGCTGGCAATATTGCTCCAATCTCAAAACCAGGTAACACTCAGTCCCCCGATAACTCTCGCCCTATATCACACACAAGTATACCATGTAAGATATTGTAGCATATATAATATCCCCTCATCAATTTCTTTGAGTCAAATTCCTTCTTTTCGGCTGATTAACACGGTTTATGAAGACATTTTCATGTAAAATGCAACTGATTTGTTTTTACTAACAACCTATTTACCCATACTGACATGAGCTTCGACTTAGACTGCTTGTCTACGGACGTCGCGAAAGTTTTTGATACTGTTTCACATGATCTAATTCTTGAAGTTCTCATGCTTAACATCGACTACAATGTGCTAAAGTAGATTAAAAACATTCTTTTCTAAAGAACCCAAAAGGTTTCTGCTAAAGACTTCATCTTGTCACACTTCCGTAACATCGAGTGTACCCTAGCTATCGGTACTGAGGCCTCTCCTCTGCCTGATTTACATTAATGACCTTCCGAAATACATTTCCAATTCATAAATATGGATTTCCGCAGAATACTTGTTATTTATCGGAAAGTTATTAACCGCAATAATTCTATTAAACTTCAAGACAATCTTACAAGCGTATCCATGCAACTGGTGCACTAAATAGTTCATGTGACAAAGCGTTAATTAATGTAAAATAATGCATGTAACATGTCGTACTAACATCATTGACATGAACGCGTGCTTGCTTTTTTCACGACACTTTCCTTAAGTCTGTCCACACGTACAAATACCTAAGTGTTCATATCTGAACAAAGTTATCATGGCTTACGTCCATCGAAACCGACACAAAGAACGCTATCCGAAATCTCGGATACTTGCGTCCAAATTTCTATGCTGCGCTTCCGCCGATAAAGCTAACAGTAGTTTTAGTGACCTAAAACTAGAATGCGCATCCACAGTGTGGAATCCTATTAAATTCACGTTGATAAACAGAGCAGAATCCGTTCAAAATCGCGCTGCATGTTTCATTTTATCTCACTGTTCCGCTACGCAAGTATTCCATAAAAAACGCGCTTACCTTACAGGACCTTTATTCAATCCTAAATGTTTTCGACTATCTTTTTCACAGAATTTATCGCCATAACTCTTTCAGCCTGCAATCCTTTTGGTTCCGGAAGGTATGTGAAATAAATACAAGTAAAAAAAGGTTGGATTGCGTTGTACAGCGTAGTACTGAAATCACGCTCATAGAATCAGTGTAGATAACAGAGCGTCTTATGTTTTCTTCGTTATTTTTTTTACAGCTAGAGCAACGGCGTAACATTCTGCATTAAAACTTGATGCACGCTGAGATAGCTTGACTATTTTTCCCCTTTCCTCTGTATTACCGCACTCTAAACGCACAGTGCCGTTTTGAAACCATCTGTCTTAAAATCTGAGTAATTCTCGTATTTTTCTTTACTGCAAAAAAAAAAAAAACTCTTGCAGTATGTATTTCTATGGAGTTTGCTTTTGTGAATGTGTGTCATAGTAACGTCGCATGCAGAAGGTAAGGTGCCCCAAGGGGGCAGTGGGTTGGGTCCTGCGGGCAATATCGGACAGCATGTGCAGGATATTGACACGAGGATTGGAAGTAGAAGAAGAAAGAGATCGCAACCTCTATTAGTAGACGACGCTGAAGTGTAGGTTCGTTTCTCTGGTGCCCTCGTTCAGCCGCTGCAGTTCCTTTTCAGTGTAACAACTGTTACACATCTGGTGGAGCAGTGCTGGGTACGCTTCCCGACCTGCGTATGCCTACGAGATAAAGACGGCACTCACACCGGTCAATCAGCGCCCAAGCCGCCGCCTCCGCGGTGAGACACCCGAGTTCGGGCCTCTTGACAACCCGACGAGGAAGACGCAGCCTCGACCGACGGTCCCACCGGAAATGGCCACAGACAGTAGGTTCCCGGCGCCCATCCTCTACCACACGACCCGCGAACACCGCCATCTTTTCACGGCGACGTGTACGAAGATGCGGAAGACTGGCTGGACACCTTCGAGCGGGTCGCCCGCTACAACGGTTGGAGCGACGACCGTAAGCTCCATAATGTGTATTTTGCGCTCGAGGACTCCGCTAGGACATGGTACGAGAACCACGAGAGCAACCTGTCCACCTGGGAGACATTTCGCCAAAATCTCATAGCTACATTCCCCAACGCAGACCGCCGGGAGAAAGCTGAAGCTGCGCTTCGCTCCGTAACCAGCGGACTAACGAAAGCGTCCGCATGTATGTAGAGGACATGACGCGCCTCTTCAAGCGTGCTGACCCATCCATGGCGGAGGAGACGAAGCTTCGCCACCTCATGCGTGGGGTCAAGCAGGAACGTTTCGCCGGTCTTGTGCGCAGTCCACCGCGTACTGTTGCCGAATTCCTCACGGAAGCGACTACCATGGAGACGACGCTCCTGCAACGAGCCCGGCAATACAATCGGGATGTAAGCACGCTTGGGCCTTCTGTTTCTTCGATGCCGCTAGGGAGTGATGCGGCCGTTTTACGGGACCGAATCAGGTCGATCGTCAGGGAGGAATTACAAGCCCTCCAGCTGCCTCCCAGCGCGCCGTCTGTTACATCGCTGTCTGAAGTCGTTCGGGACGAGGTGCGCCTAGCAGCACAGCAGCAACAACTGCCTGAGATCCCAAGACAGACTGAGGTCAGACCAACCTATGCATCTGTCCTCTTCCGGGCCCCAACGCCAGGCTACGACGTGAATACCGCGACTCACACAGCGCAGCAGTCTGGTCTTTCCCGTGTGCCTGCTCGACCAGCTTATCAGCGGCCACGGAAGTGTGAAGTGTGGCGTGCACCGGACCGGCGGCCCCTTTGCTACCACTGCGGTGAGGGCGGGACATCTTTACAGGGCCTGCCCGTACCGCCGAGTGGGTTTGCGTGGTTTCGCGCCCGACGACCCTTGCCCCCGGAATGGCGAACGACCATTCGAAATTGAAGCTCATCTGTCGGCCCGTCAGAGGCCTGGGACATACGGTCGCTACGATCCTAGGTCGTCGTCTCTGCTGCGTTACCGTTCCCCAAGCCCTCGCCGAGACGCCGGCTACCCTGAGCGGCGTTCTCCCAGTCCAAGCCGGGAAAACTAATTCCAGCGGTCTCCGGAGGCAAGGCCGCTGCTGTCGGGAAAACTGAAGATCCTCCGCCACCGATATACCGATAAGCTGATTCTTCACCGGGGCAGGGTAGCGACAGCATCCGACGCGCTACTTCTGATTTGCGTGTGACGATTGACGGAACTGACACCATCGCTTTACTTGATACTGGGGCTGACTATTCCGTGATGAGCCACACCCTCGCCCAGGAATTGAGCAAAGTTTTGACACCATGGTTGGGCCCTAGCATTCGCACGGCTGGAGGTCACCTCATTAGCCCGGCCGGAAGGTGCACAGCCCGAGTCAGCATCCGCGGTTTCGTCTACGTGGGTGAATTCGTCGTGTTGAGCGAGTGTTCGAGAGATTTGATCCTGGGCCTCGACTTTCTACAGGCAAACGGTGCTGTGATCGATCTACACGAGGCGCGAGACACATTTTCGACGAGGCAAGCCGTGGCGCACAGTAACACAGAAGGCCCAGGAGTCAACGCTCTGCGTATAGCCGAAGACGACGTAATGCTGCCACCACGGTCCAGTGTGCTGGTGTTAGTGAGGAACGACTCGTTTCACGACTACGAAGGTATTGCGGACAGTCACCCTTCGCTGTTGCTCGAGAAGGGTGTGGCTATCACGCGCGGTCTTGTTGAACTGAATGACGGCTGTGCGACAGTTTTTCTGACGAATTTCACGAACGAAATTCAGCACCTCGCCAAGAGAACGGCCGTCGCCTTCCTCGACGACGTGGATAGGTTGCCGAATCTGTGCCCCGTACAGGTGAATCTTCACGACGATGCCGCACCAAGTAACGCCCTTCAGAAGATTAAAATCAACCCGGAGTCGTCACCTCATCAGAAGAACCTTCTGTCGTCGCTGCTACTTGATTTTAAAGATTGCTTCGCGGCGAGCTCCAAGGTCGGACGTACGCCGGTAGCCAAGCATCGCATTGTCACCGATTCGGCCACGCCACCAGTTTGTCAGTGTCCATACCGCGTTTCGCCTAAAAAGCGCGAAGCTATTAGGACGCAAGTCGATGAAATGCTTGCAGACGACGTTATACAGCCGTCAACAAGTCCGTGGGCGTCGCCGGTGGTCCTGGTGAAAAAGAAAGACAACACGTTGCGATTCTGTGTTGATTACAGGAAACTGAATAATGTTACCAAAAAGGACGTATACCCACTCCCGAGGATCGATGATGCCCTTGACCGACTCCGGGACGCCAGGTTCTTCTCCTCCTTAGATCTGAAAAGCGGATATTGGCAGATCGAGGTGGACGAGCGAGGCCGCGAGAAAACGGCTTTCGTGACACCAGACGGTCTGTACGAATTTAAGGTGCTCCCGTTTGGACTTTGCTCCGCTCCGGCCACATTTCGACGCATGATGGACACTGTTTTAGCTGGTTTGAAGTGGCAGACGTGCCTTGTGTACCTGGACGACGTGGTCATCTTTTCGTCTAGCTTCGAACAACACTTGCAGCGATTGCGGATTGTCCTTCAAGCTCTTCAGTCTGCACAACTAACGATCAAGCCAGAGAAATGCCATTTCGCCTTCGAGGAGCTCCGTTTCTTAGGACATGTCAGCGCACAAGGTGTTCTTCCAGACCCCTACAAGACTTCCGCCGTCTCCAGTTTCCCACGCCCAACCGCCAAGAAGGCCCTCCGACGTTTTTTGGGCCTCTGCTCGTATTACCGTCGTTTGTTAAAGATTTTTCTCGCCTAGCTGAGCCATTGACTGCCTTGACTCGAGATGACACACCCTTCGTATGGGGAAGTGCCCAAGACGCAGCCTTCGAGGAACTCCGCTGCCGCCTTCAAAGTCCACCAATAATAGCTCATTTTGACGAGAATGCAGAGACTGATGTCCACACTGACGCCAGCAATGTCGGCCTCGGAGCGATCCTCGTACAGTGGCAGGACGGCGCAGAGCGAGTAATCGCCTACGCGAGCCGCACACTTTCACGATCGGAACGGAACTATTCGACGACCGAAAAAGAGTGCCTTGCCGTCATCTGGGCTCTGAATAAGTTTCGACCTTACATCTACGGCCGATCGTTTCGTGTTGTCAGCGATCATCACTCGCTATGCTGGCTGGCCAGCATTCAAGACCCTTCTGGCCGGTTGGCCAGATGGAGCCTCCGTTTACAGGAGTACGACGTTACGGTCGTCTATAAATCGGGTCGGCAGCACCAGGACGCGGACTGTCTATCACGAGCGCCCGTGGAACCGGCTACGCAAGACATCCCCGAAGATTGCCCTGTTCTTTGTGCCATTAGCATCTCCCGTATGGCGCAGCTTCAACGAGCAGATTCTGAGTTGGCGCCACTCGTTAAGTATCTGGAGGGTTTGAATTCTCATGTACCTCGTGTGTTTCGCTGTGGACTACAGACCTTCATTCTGCGGCGTGGAGTCCTCTACAAGCGCAACTTTGACAGCAACAAAGAGACATTTCTGATTGTTGTGCCATCCCAGTTACGCTCCGAAATCTTAAGCGCTTGTCATGATGAACCATCCGCCGGCCACTTGGGGGTTAGCCGCACACTGGCAAAGATTCGGCTTAAGTATTACTGGCCCAATTTACTCCCATCCGTGCGTAGATACGTAACAACATGCCGGGATTGCCAACGGCGCAAATCTCCTCCTCTGAAGCCAGCCGGCTTTCTGCAGCCCATAGCACCACCAAGGACCCCTTTTCAGCAAATTGGCATAGACCTCCTCGGCCCTTTTCCGAAGTCGACCAGAGGAAACCGGTGGGTTGCGGTCGCGACAGATTATTTGACCCGATACGCTGAGACCACGTCACTTGCAAACGGTACTGCTGCTGAAGTCGCCGACTTCTTCGTCCACAACATCGTCCTGCGTCATGGCGCTCCTGCAGCTATCATTACTGACCGTGGAGCTGCATTTACGGCCCGCTTCACTCAGGCTGTACTCAAGCTCACGCACACCAGCCATAGACGTACAACAGCCTACCACCCGCAGACAAATGGCTTGGTAGAACGCCTCAACAGGACCTTGACCGACATGCTTTCCATGTATATTGATATCGAGCACAAGACATGGGACGAAATTCTCCCATACGCAACATTCGCGTATAATACCGCGCAGCAAGAGACGACGCAGTTCACTCCGTTCGAATTAGTCTTCGGTCGACAGGTTACCACCCCCCTCGATGCTATGCTACCCGTGGACCCCCCTGACAGTGAGAGTGAACTTGTTGTCGACGTCGCCACCTATGTTCAGCGCGCGGAAGAAGCACGGCAACTGGCCGGACACCGCATTCACCGTAAGCAGCAGATCGATGCTGGCCGCTACAACCTTGGACGCCGCTACGTTACCTACCACCCAGGCGACTATGTGTGGGTTTGGACGCCCGTTCGTCGTCGCGGGCTGTCCGAAAAGTTACTGCGCCGCTACTTCGGCCCTTACCTTGTTGTCCGCCGCCTCAGCGACGTAACGTACGAAGTTGCACCAGCCTCGCCAGCTCGTTCATCGCACAACGGCAAGCGCAGCGACGTTGTGCATGCGGTGCGAATGAAGCCGTACTACGAGCGACCCCCCGAGTGACTTTCCGGCTGCATGTAGTCATATTCCGTGATGTCAGACTCGTGGTGTACCTCTTGAACACGTTTTCTCCCCGCTATTCGATCTGACGGTAACACCGCATCGGGGCGATGCTCCTGAAGAGGGGGCAGTGACACGAGGATTGGAAGTAGCAGAAGAAAGAGATCGCAGCCTCTAGAAGTAGACGACGCTGAAGTGTAGGTCCGTTTCTCTGGTGCCCTCGTTCAGCCGCTGCAGTTCCTTTTCAGTGTAACAACGGTTACAATATTTAGTTGTTGACATTTTTCTTTAAAGCGGAGGATGAGTGGTTTCATTGCTTGGAGTTTGTTGCTGAACACTCATTTGAATGGGCCCTTCGTAACGTTAGGGATAGCGGAGATGCTTTTTTTTTTAATTGGTTTTGGGGGAAAGGAAATGGCGCAGTATCTGTCTCATATATCGTTGGACACCTGAACCGCGCCGTAAGGGAAGGGGTAAAGGAGGGAGTGAAAGAAGAAAGGAAGAAAGAGGTGCCGTAGTGGAGGGCTCCGGGATAATTTCGACCACCTGGGGATCTTTAACGTGCACTGACATCGCACAGCACACGGGCGCCTTAGCGTTTTTGCTCCATAAAAACGCAGCCGCCGCGGTCGGGTTCTAATCCGGGAACTCCGGATCAGTAGTCGAGCGCCCTAACCGCTGAGCCACCGCGGCGGGTAGAAGTTTTGGCGGTGAACGGGTTTTTAGGACGTATCTGCATGTCAGCATGGTTATCCTATCTGCAGGGAGCGGTTCTTTGCATTCTACACTGCGGCAGTTGATAGGCGATGTCCTGCATACCCCCAATGAAAGGCGCAGACGTGGGTTATGTATTGGATGCAACCTCGTCAGGTAGAACAGCCTAGCAGAATCATACACTATGCGCTCATAACGTAGGCAAGAGCGTACTATAGTGCGATAAAAATGCAAAAGGCATGTCCTACCAGACCGCTACCGTTTTCGTGAAAGCATCTTTAGTGTCTTTAGTGTTCGAGAAGCTTTCATCTTCGGGTTGTTTATGGGCGGAATAAATTAGGGTTTTTTGTCGAAAGCTATATCGAAAAATTTGTGCTGACTTTTTATTGGCAATACGGTTTTTTCATTTACGTGTCGCAGAAGATCAGTATGTAAGCCTCGCTTAAGCGATAACATAACAGAGACTGATTTCTATGGGGAAAACCGGAAATAATTTCTGTATGCGCATGTGGACACTTCATTTATTGTCATTTGTACTTCATTCATTCATTTCATTCATATTTTATTCATGCACCGCCGTGCAGAGGAGGCCAAGGTAAAAGCCGTTCTACGACGGCTTGAGGGGTCCCTGGCCCCCAAATACAGTGGCAGCAGAAAGCACAAACACATCAACAAAAAAAGATTACAGCCTTATGCTACTTGTACGTGAGCATACCCAAACATAGAAAGATTATACAGAGATGATATACACAGAGATTATACAGATTATATAGATTATACAGAGAGAATCTATGAAGTGCATGTATGTATGACCAAGAAATAAGAACAGAAACATCCATGATGACAGTCAGTTTGTAAATAGCTGTTTAAACTCAGACAGGGTTAATTTCACAAGATCAGTCAGTGCCTTGTCTATTGTAATCACTTAGAACTCTCGAATGTTATTGTGTTCGAGGATGTGCACGCTATCTGGAGATCGTCAGCGTAGACTGAAAACATAATTTAGTTTGGAATTATTTTAAGAATGAATCCCATTTTTACAACAATCCTTAAAATACGCCCCCTGAGATAGCCCATTCTCCTGAACGAACTTACTTGATAATAATAGTAATTGGTTTTAGGGGGAAAGGAAATGGCGCAGTATCTGTCTCATATATCGTTGGACACCTGAACCGCGCCGTAAGGGAAGGGTAAAGGAGGGAGTGAAAGAGGAAAGGAAGAAGGAGGTGCCGTAGTGGAGGGTTCCGGAATAATTTCGACCACCTGGGCATCTTTAACGTGCACTGACATCGCACAGCACACAGGCGCCTTAGCGTTTTTCCTCCATAAAAACGCAGCCGCCGCGGTCGGGTTCGAACCCGGGAACTCCGGATCAGTAGTCGAGCGCCCTAACCACTGAGCCACCGCGGCGGGGCAACTTACTTGAGAGGGTTTTAGGATACGCGTACATGAAAGGAGCAGATAGGAGATCGGACGTCATTCAGGCCGTTCAACGTCCTGCCGCAAATGCCTAGGTCCCCTAGGTCGCGAAGGATCCTGAACCTCGAAGTCATGTCGTATGCCTTTTACAGCTCAAAAACAGCAAGGCAGTGCTGCTTCTCGGACAGTAGTTTCCAGGCGAACTTGATCATCTGTTGTTGAGCATGCGTTTTCAAAATCACATTGATGGGCGTCAAGAATGAAGGTTAACCTCATATTCAGTACTCTCTCAAAACTTTTGCCAAGGAAGCTAGTAAAGACGGCATTTAACACTGGGGTACTTTGGCGGCTTTGTGGACTTGAGGAATTGCACAAAACAATTACGTACGGCACTTCGACTACTTATGTGCTGTGTATGCGAACGCAAGCACGCGGTGTGTTCGGCTGCCGGTTATCCACCGCGGTGGCTGAGTGGTTATGGAGCTCGGCTGCTGGCCCGAAAGACGCGGGTTAGATCCCGGCCGCGGCGGTCGAATTTCAATGGAGGCGAAATTCTAGAGGCCCGTGTACTGTGCGATGTCAGTGCACGTTAATGAATCCCAGGTGGTCGAAATTTCCGGAGCCCTTCACTACGGCATCTCTCATAGCCTGATTCACTTTGAGACGTAAAACCCCCATAAAACAAACTAAACTGTTCGCACTAGCCTGATGCAGTGACCAGCGTAGCTGATCAGCTCGCGTCGCCTGAATGGAAGCTGATGAAGGCGGCGTTGCGCAACCCCAGCGCAAGAGACAGGCACTTAGCGCACTGGATGTCGTGCTGCAGTGACGGCGCAGTACTCTAAAGGAGTGGCCAGCGAAGCTCATCTGTTCACGCCGGTATGGGCTCAGAACCCACTTGGGAATAAGTCTTTTTTTTTTCTTTCCTGATGATGTAGGCGCTACCGACAGCGTCATGAGGTAACGTGGGTTTTCGGACCCGCAGGCGTGGACAACTATGAAAAACGCGGGATTTTCTCCCTCACAAGTCATATAATGCTTTCGCAGTGATAGACTTTCTTCCAAGCTTCCGGTATTCTTCCGAGTACCCCTATTTGATGAATTTATGGTACTAACGTGGTGATGACCAAGTGCGATTGGTTTAAAGCTTGTCGTAGGTTGATCGTTACATAAACATTCTCCTTTTCTACCTTTATCTTATGTTCATATTTGTCTTTGGAAGCACTGCAAGGCAAAATAAGAACGTATTATACAGCATAAGAATACTCCTCCGAACGCGCTGCGCTTGACGATGCCAGCTCTCGATGGAGGGAAGCATGTTGCGACTTCATGTGTTTAACTTCATTTCTCTAACCTTATCAATGGAGATTCATACCGCTCCAGTATAGCGATGTGCCACCATTGTCACATGCATAAAAAATAAAAACAGAACGCCGAAAATCCTTGGAATCTGAATTGGGGCAGTTATCTTTTTGTACTAAGTTTAGCAGTGGAAAAGTCTAATTATTTACGTATATTAAGTAAAAGAACGAACTAAATAGGCGTATAACTAGAAGGAAACCTAATTTCATCGTGTCTTGGCAATTTGATAGCATTAGCTGCTGTTAATGCCTTTACCGGAAGTGACGCAACTTCCGGTCTGGTGACGTCACTGCCCTCCAGCCACTGGGCGAATTTCATGGCCAACGACGCTTTTTTCGCCCGATGGGGCTTCGAATTAAAAGCACTGCTCGCGTGCGAGGACATCCGACTAACGCTAAAATTTCTATAACGTATCAGAACTTGTGCACTTATGCGGAACACCCTGCGTAAGCATTTTCGAAAAGCAGCCTCAAGCGAGCGGCGTCGCAACAGCATGCCAGTCTTCTAAGTCGCCGGTTTTTATTTTATACGCAGTCGCTTTGAGTGACCTTTCATTTGGAAGGATGAAAAGAACCGTTGACAGAAGACCTCATTATTCTGGTATTTACGCCGAACTCGCACTGACCACTTCAAACTGGTTAAAAGCAGAAGAGAATGCGGTGCCTAATCAGAACTGTAAGCTGAATCGAAAGGTGTAAGCTCGAACCCGAAGAGAAGGGGAAAAAAATTCGCATTCGGAATTGCGAGCACAATAGACCTTTGTAAAGAACAACTTGTTGGCAGCATGGACGGTATTTGCTGTTGAGCATATTTCTCAGCGTACACGAAGGCGAACACAGGTGCAACTCGATAAATAAAAGAATAAAGCGAAACAGGCGCCCATCATATGTTCCAGCTCGAAATAAGAAGAACAAAGAATATACTCGGCAAAGAAATAAATAACGCGACGCTTATCACATTCTTCTTGCTTCCCAATGCAACGTAGTACATCCCGCTCTCGGGCCCATTTTCGCCGTGCGAAAGCTGAGCGGCGCAAGCTGACGCATCTGAGCCGAAAGCGGGAATCGCATCACTTGCTCTCGCCTTTCCGGAAAGAAATCATGCTCCCGGCAAAGATCCCCACATACATAAAAGGGCAAGTTACTGCCGAGTGTGGCCGTCAATTTACCCCCGTCTTCCCCTGCTTTGTTGTTGTTCTCGGCACGAAACAGCATCTATATCACCCACCACACGGCAGTGGATTTGGCGGCAGAGGAGCCATTTCTCGGGGAACTTTTTCCTGGAGCCCGGTCAGGTCAGCGCGTTCGCCGTTGCCTCGGAGCCATGAACGTGTTTTGCCCCCTGAGATTACAGGTTGCGGTATGGTATAGCGCTGCAACACAGAAACAATTAAAGAAGAAAAAAACTATGGGCGCGCTTTAGTTAGCTTAAGAGTGAAATGTGATAGAATTAGATTCCACATTTGTCGCACCTTCTGTACCAACTTCTGTGTGTGCTTGCGTCAGTTTCTTTGCAATTTTCGGTTCATAAACCATCATATTCGGAGTGCTAGCTGCAGATAGCAGCAACCTGCAATGCTGTGATGGTGCCGAGATTTGCGTATTTCATTTTTGTACTTTTGATTTCAGTTCTCTATCTAGGTTGGTGTTCAGAAACTAGGTTGCCGACGACTCTCTGGGCAAGTTGTGACGACGTCACAAGGCATCGTGGCCTCTCTCGACCAATCGATGAATTTCGTCTAGGACACCGGCGGGGTTGTCGTGTGACAAATTTAATGCTATCGCATTAAAACGTACATCGCAAAATTGGAGGGAACACTTAAGCTTCGTCTTAAGGATATGACGCGATAGAGTTAATGAGATAATCAATATGAGGAATTGGTCAATCTCAGCTTTACATTCACGTGTCCCTGGGAGTACTCATACCACTCCTTGCGCCACGGTGCACCAGTTAAGCAATACGCCACTGCCATGCGATGGCAGCTGCTGCCACAAGTGGGTTTTGTGCGACCGAAGTTGCTCTTCCCGAGCAACCTCTCGCCATTAACCATTTATTTAACTGCCACCTGAGAGTGTGGTTAGTTCACAATCCGGTAGGTAGGCTGCGATGACCCCACAAGGTAACCTGACCTACCTAGGTTGCCAGGCTGACCACCTCGGTTTTTTTCTCCGAGGGTAGTGGCCCGGGCCACCCTATTTGTCGCTCACAACGCCGACACCGGATCTTCTGAGTAACGGGGCCTTTAACGCAGTCGCGTTAATACGCCTGTGAACGCCACAAGCCAACAATGGCAGCAAGGCACTAGGGTTACTAAATTATGTGCTAAAGTTGTGTGCGAAAGTTATTTGTCCTGCAGGCAATTACGCGGTGTTAAGCCGAGATGAATTTGCAGTCATTTGCATTTACACTGCACGCTAGATGCGGGGCATGAGAGAGATTCCGCAACTCGAGAAAAAAAATTTGCAAATGATTACTTCATCTGTGTGCAAATTAAGCAACTAGGTGCCTCGGCGGTTTACATTCTAGAGCAGGATTGAGATGTTTCCTTTGTGGCACTCCGAGACGATATTCCGAAGGCTTTGTACCTGCCTATAGGACTGGCAGGCACAATTATCATAACGCCACGAATTCAAAAGAGCCTGACTCACACTCAGACGTTAGCGTGCAGCGGTCTTTTTTTTTTTTTAAACAACGGCCAGGTTGGGAAATTATGCAGCACCAATTACGCCAGAAGTTTCGAGTTTCGGCATGCTGTCCGCTGGTCCTACCAGATCACCGGGTGATCCCCGGAGCTTTGTTGTCTGGGGAAAATAGCACACTGAGAACAAACAATAACTATCGCATAGAGGCTATATACAGCTGAGCGGAAACACGCACCAGCCGTGATGTTTATCCAGCCATGTGCTCACAGGCTTCATTGCGCCGTTGCACTGCGCAGTGCAGACCCTTTTCTTCTTCGATAAACACGCGCGTTCCGCAGCCTAGCTCAACCGAGCATGCGCCGGCTTTGATCGGTTCATGCCTCAGTTGACACGACGCTTTATACTCGAGATGTGCGCAGGTGCGAACAGAAGTGAACGAACAACGCCTTCCAACCCCTTTTACGCGCTGCCTAACAAAAGTGGGAGCATGTTGCATGTACAGGATGGTATTTAATACTGTTGTGCTTTTTCGCGAATACGCAAGGCTCCCGATTCCGGCTACGAGAAGTGCGATTGCAATTTGTAGCGAAGAACGACCTTCGTTTGTTAATGCCCGCATCGGCGCATTTTCATTCAGGGTTTATTACAGCTGCATCGCATATTTCTGTTATACTGATTAGTCATCACGTAAGTCATTTTGCGGGTTGAGCTCTGAAGCAGTTAGGTCTCTTCAACCTGCCTGTTCTTTCTGCTTGAAAGATAATTCTCCCGCTATCTATATAGCCGTCAGACCCAATGAAGATTATGACACACATGAACCTTTTTTGGCGTTGTGTCTAACAAAAAAATGCCACTTCTACAGTTTAAATGTCATCTCAATGAGCTCTTGTTCCAAGAAATTAGCCGTAAAAGGTGTGGAGAACCTGTTTCTCCCCTCCATTTCCATGCAGCCCATCTTCATCGTCGGCCGTCGGGACGGACAGCCCCCGGCTGGGCGAGGAGGGAAGTCTCCCTCACGGGGGAAAGGGAACGGCGACGGAAGCGCCACCCCGTAGGTTACGCGAAATTCTACGGAACCGGAGAGAGGCTCTTCGGGATCCGGCCAGCGTTACGAGCGGTTCGAGCCGTACGCTCTCGTCACCTTCCGCGGCAGGCGCACGGGGATCCGTTGTGCCTTGCCGCTGGACTTCTGGTTCCAGGCAGCGAAGCGAGCGAAGCGAGCGCAGCGAACGCGCGCTCTGGTCGCCTTCCCCAGCAAATGCTAGGGAATGGCTTTGCCCCAAGAATGCGGCGCGCACGGGAAAACCCGGCCGCCATTATCGGCGCATACAAACGTTCGCCGCCGATACCTCCGAAGTCGCGCCCCAGCCCCAGCCGGTAAGTCGGAAGTCCTTCTTACGTAGCCTTCTATTTCCGAGGAATGCCTCGTTGATGTTTTGTAGCTAGCTGGCCCGCTCTGTGTATTAACTGCAAGTGTAATAAATAGCATATGAGTGTTAACGCTGTGTCGTCCCTTCCCTTTGTCCCTCGAGCACGAACCCCTCCGCGGTTAGCGAGCGGGAACGCTGCATCCGCGGAGTGGGAGTGCGGGCGGGGCGAAAGGCTTTGTTCCCCCCGTATTTCCACAAAGGTAGTGAGGTTACATGATGCGAGGAAGTTGTTCTTCTTTGATGATGTCCCCGCTTGTTTGCTGACCGAGCGACACGTTGCGGCGGCCGGAGAGGACAACACTTTCTTCAACTGCATCCGTTTATATATACAGTTATGTTACAAAGTGGTCGGCACATGCGCCCAGGAAAAGCTACAAACTCTCAAGCAGGCCGGAGTCCACATCAAGTGACCCGTCAGCCTCTGAAAATTCAGGATTCTAACCACAAACTACAAGTTTTACACTGCGAATTCAGGCCAGAGCCCCCCACCCAGCGAGGTATCTGCCTCCTGCTCTCAAAGAGTCCGGAATCCGTACCAAGACGGTTCTCCGTCACCTTATGAGTCACGACCGGATCGGACCGTCTCGTTCGGTCAACGCAACTGCCCTAGCTCTCTCTCGGGCCCATGCGTTCGGTTCATTTCGCGCCAATTTCTCACTCTTTCTCACGCTGGTCTTCCCGCTCTCTCCCGAAGAACTAAAAGATGACGAAAACATTGCAAGATCACAGCTACTCACGCTCCACTTCCACCACCGAGAGTTAAGATCCAGAAATCCCCGCATGTGCGTGGCGCCTCGGGTGCGCCAGGGTCCGGGCCGCGCGGCTAAAGCCAAGCAGCGCAAACAGCAAAACTTGTTTTTCCACCGGACGCTAAGACTCGCACGTGTTCCCAGCATTCAGTTAGCCATCTCCAAGGGCTTCGATTCGAAACGCCACGAGGGCGCCCTCTGCAACAGCGTGATCGCACGACCCGAAAGGCGATAGAATGCGGTACATTGAAACCGTGATATTTCCCACTGATATTGACATGCTCTTCCCATTTTCAAAACTGTATTCTGAATGTCTGAAAAAAAAGAAACAGGATATTACACCCAATCTCAGACCAATATAGTATGCCATTAGGAATTCGCAAAAAAAAATTTCGGCTTCAAAGCTAGTCAAGGCGATGGCAATACTTTATTAGTATTTCATCGGTTATTGGATGAGCCTGATCAGACGATGGGGCGAGGGCCGCGCTAACGGAGGCATCGGGCATCCCTTCATCGTACCACGCGACTTTCGGTAGAGCGCACGGCGCTTTCTCTCCCCGTATACATAACGCATCGTAGGTCTTCAGAAGTGCGTCTTCCGGGCCCCGGCATCAGTTCCTTCCTGCTTACAAAAGCACGCGACGTAGGAAGATAAATATACCGCAAAAAAAAAAGAAAACCATAGCTAAGCGAGCGCTTGGATGAAAAAGCGCGCGAATCAACGGAGGGAACACAGCGGGCGAAGCAGACGACGGGCCCGCCCAAGAATCCCGCCCGACTTGCGCGAGAGTTAAAACCAGAGACGAAAGAGCGCTGCGTTTACCCACAGTCGAGGCGAGCGAATCGGCTGCCTGAAGAGCCGGTTGCGCAGCCTTTCACGGCGGCCCCCAACCAGTCAAAACATGGCGGAGTGTGCAAGCTTTCCAGCTTCCGAAAATGGCCGCGATCGGACGAGAAGCTGACCGGGCAGCGAGCGCTCGGTTTTTCTTGCCATCCCGAATCGTTGTTTTTTTTTTTTGTCGCACGGGCACATAAAACTTAGATTTTTTTTTTGCATTACTAGACTGATATTATCAGCTGATGTTCTTTGAAGACAGGTTGAATGTGTAAGCATACCAAAAATGTGATTTCGCGTTTTAAGACCTGAGTCCCCACTTAAGCACACCCCACGTTCACCTCTTAACGCAGCTTCGCAGTACTAGAGGTGTCATAACGTGTCCAAGGCCACGCAGCCGGCCCGGCTCCGTGCGCAAAAATTGATGAAAGAACGTCGTTAGGAGATGTGGCCCTTGGAGGGGTGCTGCGCACCGTCCCATATATATGGAACGACCTGTGATACCTGAAATTGCAGGTCTATATACTACGCGACTTTCCTATGCATTTACATTGAATTTGAATTTGAACTGTCAGGGTTCGATATATCCAGGCTCGACTGTATTGAAAAGGTGGGCACATATTGCACTGCGAAATTTCATGATGAAGCGGCATGCGAGTTTTCCCGTTATTCCTGGGCAAAAAAAAAGTAGCTTAACAGGTAAATAGCACTATTTTAACCGCATTGGCTGCTGCGCTGGCCCATTGCCTTTGAGTAGTAGCAGTAGTAGTGTCTACTCAAAAATTAAAACGAATGTAAAAATCTAAAGAAAGGAACAGATTTTTGCTAGCCCTGGAATCTGCTGCCATCACTACGATATGCCTTGGAGGAGCGATTCCATGTTCCCGTTTTCCGAATGCCTGAACAGTCTTCGTTGATCACATTTTCTGAGTAAAAGACATATTCAAATCTGGAATGAAGACACATCGAAGCAGGATGATGAAGAAATGCGGTGACGGGAAATACGATTGATTGGTAGCGTGTTGAAGTTCGCACTAACCACATCTCGAGTTTCCTTTTTCAAGTCGGCGAGGCCTCGCTGTACGATAATTTCATGTTAGGTCTTGTCTTATATGTTTATTACTCTGTTATATTGCCAAAAGTTGCTGAATAAAAAAATCTAATTTTAATACAACTATAAGTGAGGGTCAGGTAGGGTTGAAGATGTGAGAGTGAGGGCGAGGGAGGTCCATTAAATTTTGATAAGTGAGAACGGGGCAGAGCCAGATAATTTTTCAAAATCAGGGCGGGGGTGAGGGAGGGTCACGGATTCAAAACTGAGGGTAAGGGACGCAAAGTAAAAATTAGGGCATTTGCCCACCTCTCGGTGGAACAATATCGCATCCACGCAACATGTGTGTGCCTCCAATCGTGCTCTAAATTTCCGTGCTCTAAATTTCACTGGATGCATTAATAGTACGCAACTTCAATTCGGTTCGAAACTTCGTATTCCAGGGAACAAGGTAACACTTAAAATAATCAATCCAGCATGTCGCTTTTTCTTCATTTAAAGGGCACCTCCTCTGCAAATATCTGCATATGTTCACTGGCGTGCATTTTCTTGAGAAAAAGAAACCCGCACTTCTGCACAGCAATACGACTAAGATATTTACAACCTTGTCAGCTGCTTGGCCAATAGGTTCCCCTAGGCGCACGGAACATAAACACACTGCTACGAACGAATTATTACGTACAGTTGGCAATAACTGAATATTAGCACTTCAACATGAAAGCCTTATCTCAAGAGGTTCAAGAAACTGAAACCATCGTTGGTTTTTTGCTTTGTTGGCGTCCCTGCAGCTATTCGAAACAGTTTCTGTGACTTGCTCCTTCTTGCGTTGACGTCCATATACAGGTCGCTGAATGGTGCCACTTTCCATGCAAATGGGAAAACTCCGCAGGCTTCTCCTGAGACTAGGTCAAGAGTGACATCCGCTACTACTCACGTGTCTCTCTCATGTTCGCGGCATCTAAGTTGTTCGAATCTGCCGTAAACTTCATGTTATCATCAACGGTGCAGAATGTACCAATACGAAAAACATTGCTTTGTTCTGTGTAACCTGAAACAAACGCGAACTTTGTGCCCTCACTAAAATGATCCTACCTTAGCAACGAATTCAGTGCACAAAACTAAATACATGTTGTTGTCCGTAGCATTGCCTTATAGGGTGATTGCTTTATGTTTGGCATTGTTTGTAATGGACCCATCACTAGCCATAGCGGCTAACAATCCAGGTCATTACGCAACACTTTTTGTGATATTTTCTGCGTAAACAAACGTTCTGATTATGAAGCTCCTCCATTGCCAATTTTGTAAGCTTTGTCTGTGAGGGCTCTGTGGAGAGAGAGAGAGGCAGAGTGCGTCGAGGAGCAAAGGCCGCAAGGTTATCGAGAGGAAGGTTCCTGCTGCCTACAGTCTACAGCGGAAAGGGATTAGGGGATTAAAAGGCAAGGGGGAGAAGGAGACCTCTTTAGCTTTTCTGGCAAACGCTAAAATACGTGATCTACTGCTGCCTTACCAAGTACCGTCTTGCCCCGCTAATATGAACGACTTGAATTATGGACAAGTTTTCTGGGGACCAAACTTTATCAGTGTATTTGAGCATCGTTAATTTGGAAACTCGCTCCTCGGAAAAAGCACAGAGTGAAAAATTCACAGGGCTCATTGGAGGTCATGCATGTATGCACAGCGCTGAAAAAAAACTCGACATCCTCAGCCAGATATTTGGTTTGTTGTATTTTGAGTGGAGCACACCAGTGAAAGGTAGTCTGAAAAGCAAGCTGAAATTGAATTTGAAATTTATTCCGCAACAAAAAAGGAGTGTTGCGATGATGGCAGGTAAAAATGTGTAAAAAGAGCTTGAGGAGTCTTGACCTTCAAATGGCATAGCGATAGCATTTTTCTTTTTGTGGTGTTTTTCATCAAGAGTGCCGAGGTGTGCGGGCAAGGCACACCTTACTATTTGCCACATTGCATGAACGGCTATGAACAAAACTTTCACTGAACCTTGTGCTATGTTGAAAGCCGCATTCTGCAGTTTTCAGCCGATTGAGTGCAGATATGTAGGAGTCGTTCGTGAGATTTGATCCGTGTGTAGTCCTACTAGGACGCACCTCATCACAGCATGAGACGCCCTCGTCCGTCTCACGGACTACATTATAATTGCGACAAGAATAATTCACTTGAAGCTGCCGAGATTTTCGTTTGACTTAGATCCCGTGTACACAGCCACGTGCAGAAGCAGACCTTAATCATAACATTTTTTTTTGTTTTTCATCGCCATTACGGGCAACTCGCGTTATGAAAATTTTTGCTCAGAAACCAAAGGTTCGTAAAAGGAGGGTCGATTGCATTTCAATGTTCTTATTCACCACATACTCTGAAGAAGCTTTCACCACGTCAGATAACTGCCAGCGGAGGCCGCCTTCCATGCTGTCTCTCTAAAGTCCCTTCGTGAGTGAGTGAGTGAGTGAGTGAGTGAGTGAGTGAGTGAGTGAGTGAGTGAGTGAGTGAGTGAGTGAGTGAGTGAGTGAGTGAGTGAGTGAGTGAGTGAGTGAGTGAGTGAGTGAGTGAGTGAGTGAGTGAGTGAGTGAGTGAGTGAGTGAGTGAGTGAGTGAGTGAGTGAGTGAGTGAAAAACTATTGTCGGAAAGGGATTCTCCCGGCGAAGGTGGGGCCCAGGAACGATAGCTTCATGGAGCACTAACACCTGACAGCCTACAAAGTTCTCCCTTAGCGTTAAGCAGAAACTTCATGACCACTAAGAAATGCTGAAGGATGCTGCGTTCAGTTTCTAGACGTGAGCAACCATGTCTACGTGTATAGAGCACCGTGCTAAAGTGCAAAAAAGTGATATCTTTGAGTGCCTCCCATGTTGCAGGTCAAGTGCTTGTACTTTTGTCATTGTTATAAAAATGTGCGCAGAATTTGAGCAGAGGAAGTCCCTGTTTAAACAACAACGTGCGTTAAAATTTCACTTCTACTCCAGAAAGTACCGCGCGGGCATCAAAGACAGGTCTGCTGAGATCTGTACAACATATTGCCGCCAATATTTGCAGTGTTTGTTCGTTTTTCAAATCTGCCGCGACACCACCTTATCGCTTTGTTTGCGACGCAAGACGCGACTAGATTTATCTCGATTGATCGCAGCCAGGCAAAGCTGATTCTACGTTGTTCCGGAATGTTCTAGTAACTTTGCGCCCTTTATCTCGAATGTTCGCTATCAGCTTTAAATTGAGCACGGCCGACAGCGGCGGGCATTCTGTTCGACGACCGCCGAGCACGCTTGTCGCTTCGCCGCCGCCGAGTGATTCAGTCCATTTTGGGTGCAAGTCAGCCCAATAAACAGTTCTTTTAGAAGACCCTTTCGACCGTCTTCATCGCTGCTTCGACTGCCGTCACCACTACGTGACATCTGGTGGAGGTGCTGGGTAACGATCCCAGTACCTCTCGCAAGACCCTTTCAGCAGATTGGCATGGACTTGCTTGGCCCTTTTCCAACGTCAACATCTGGAAATAAGTGGATCATCATAGCGACCGACTACCTGACCCGCTACGCCGAGGCGAAAGCCCTACCGAACGGAACAGCAGCAGAAGTGGCTAAATTTTTCGTGGAGTGCATTCTTCTTCGACACGGCGCCCCCGATGTGCTCATCACGGACAGAGGAACAGCATTTACGGCGGAACTCACGCAAGCAATCCTGCGCTACAGCCAAACCAGCCACCGGAGGACAACTGCATACCATCCGCAGACCAACGGACTGACCGAGCGCCTGAACAAAACCATCGCCGATATGCTCGCTATGTATCTCGATGCCGAACATAAAACCTGGGATGTCATCCTGCCTTACGTCGTCTTCGCCTACAACACCGCAGTGCAGGAGACCACCCAGATGACGCCTTTTAGGCTCGTCCATGGCAGGGATGCCACGACCACGCTAGACGCCATGCTGCCCAACGTTACAGAAGAAGAGAACGTCGACGTTGCCGCCTACCTTCAACGCGCAGAAGAAGCTCAAAGGCTTGCCCGATTACGGATCAAAGATCAGCAGCGGTCCGACGCCAGACGCTACAACCTACGAAGACGCAACGCGGAATACAAGCCAGGAGACCAAGTCTGGGTGTGGACGCCCATTCGCCGCCGTGGATTGAGTGAAAAGCTTTTGCGCCGCTATTTCGGCCCGTACAAGGTTCTTCGTCGGCTGGGTGAACTGGATTATGAAGTCATCCCTGACGCAATGACTGCATCCCAGCGACGCCGCGTACGACCAGAAGTTGTCCATGTAGTCCGTCTGAAGCCGTATTATGCGCGCTAAAGGCCGCTGCATTTCCATGCTCTATTTTCGCAAGATCCGTTTTTTTTTCCCTTACTAGTCGCATTATTTGTTTTAATGCATCGGGTCGATGCTTCTTTTAGAGGGGAGTAATGCCGCCAATATTTGCAGTGTTTGTTCGTTTTTCAAATCTGCCGCGACACCACCTTATCGCTTTGTTTGCGACGCAAGACACGACTAGATTTATCTCGATTGATCGCAGCCAGGCAAAGCTGATTCTACGTTGTTCCGGAATGTTCTAGTAACTTTGCGCCCTTTACCTCGAATGTTCGCTATCAGCTTTAAATTGAGCACGGCCGACAGCGGCGGGCATTCTGTTCGACGACCGCCGAGCACGCTTGTCGCTTCGCCGCCGCCGAGTGATTCAGTCCATTTTGGGTGCAAGTCAGCCCAATAAACAGTTCTTTTAGCAGACGCTTTCGACCGTCTTCATCGCTGCTTCGACTGCCGTCACCACTGTACAACATATCACTCCCCATGGTCTGCGCAGCCGATTCCAGATCACCCGCGTCCTTTCTGCAATCAATTGTTAGATTTCCGCGTCTTGCATCTGCACTACGTCACTTTTGTACGGAATAGATTCAGTGCTTGGCAGCATACCCACAGAAAGAGTCCAGACGGGGTTTTCGTCTGTAATTGAGTACAATTTCAATCGGCCAAACTGCACCTAAAGCAAGTTATTCACACTTGTCTCTGCTTCCATCACTGAGCAGCCTACGAGTGCAAGCTGACCTCGTTTTCTTGAACGCTGTCATCAAGAGTACGCTAAATTGAGCCGCCCCTCCTTCCTTCCCTAGTAAATATCCATGTTTCTCATTAACTGCGACTACACTGTCTACTTCATTTAACCGCCACGGTGTTTAAGTGGCTTCAGCGTTCTTTTGCTGATCCCAAGATCCCGAGTTCGAATCTCAGCAACGGCAGCCGCATTTTGATGGCGGTGTAACGCAGATACCACCGTGTGCTGTGCCATATCAGCTCGCGTTTTAGAATGTGCCAAATCAATCCGGAGCTCTCTACTATGGCATCCCTCATACCCGATATGTGTTGCTTCGAGACGTTAAACACGATATACTAATTCGCAACTTTCACGAGCTATAGGGACACAACTGTAAATCCAATTCATGGCTCCCCGACAGATTATCCGGCAGCCCCTCTAGCCTTGTGTTGTGCTGCCCTGCCTATAGCTTCTATAAAAAGTTCCTGCATTAAAGAATTCATGCCTCCGACGCAGAGCCTCTCAATGCAACCATGTTTGTTTGCTGACGCGCAAAGATATGCACGTACAGTCCGTCACTGTGCAAGCCTTCTGTGAGCAGGCATCGTCCGGGGGACAAAAATGCACAATGCAAGTTTAGCTAGTCTGGCATGCAAAATCTTTCGGCTGCTGACGGCGTGCAGCGGCAGGTACGAAGCGTCGTTGAAGCGGCTTTAATCGCGCAAAGAAAGGCGGCTGAGAAACGCTCGACGCGTTCGCGGAAAACAAAGAGCGAGAAAATTTTAATCCGACACACTGGTACTCAAGGATTCCGGTACTTAACGATATCTCTGTGCGCATTGACGCACGCAGTATGTATGTGCCTACTTCGCAGCCAGCGGCTGTTTTGAACGGGATGTGCACCACGTGCCCCATTTTCCGCTTCACCTCATCACATGCGCCGTCGCATGTGGCTGCCACCACTGTATGGGCGCAATAACAAAGCGGCTATGAAACTCAGTTTTACTTTGCAGTGCGCATTTCCACACCGCTGTTTTCATTCAAAGCGCCACCGGTAGGCAAGATTTTTACCGACGTGAACATTGAACAAGTCCTTACAGAAAACGGGTACTAGCTTCTCTGTGCCACAAATTTTATATAGAAGGTGTTTCACCTAAGACATTCCATAGTTTTTAAAAATAGGCTTTTTGAGTCATTTTTGAGCGTTGTTAGCGGTGTAGTACGTCGGAACATAGTTAAGACGTGCTAACTAGCAGGCTGGTACCTAATATATGATAGTTAGGTTTTAACTATTACTATTAGGCTCCTCAATTATTCAGAGGCGTTAGCCCATCGTAAGTTATATCCATGTCAGTTTTTAGAATTTCGAATACGTGTTTACCCTCGGCGCAGTGGCCCAACAAATTTTGGCTATTTCCACGAGTTACGTATAGACTGGAGAGGTTCCATTGCCTGCAAGCTTCTCGAAAACGCATGTATTTTGGGGCAATTTAGCCGAAATTTTTTGGGCCACAGCGCCGAGGGTAACCGCGTTATCGAAATTCTAAGAACTGATATGGATATTATTTACGGTGGGGTACACGCATCTCAATAATTAAAGAGCCTAACAGCAATAGTTACAAAGCTGACTGTTCAATATTAATTAACCAGCTAGTTAGCATGTCTTAGCTGTATTGTGGTGTACTACACGCTGACAATGCTATGGCGAAAAAAGCGCTCTTCTAACTCTGAAAGCTAATTTTAAAATGTGTGGAAAATCTTAGCCGAAACACTCTGCCTGGTGCTAGCACTGGTTGCGGACATACGAGGTTCCTCGACTCCGTAAAGTTCAGTACACGCTTTAAATTCAGTGCGCACCCTGGGACTGCTGACTGCAAGCACTGCGTACACTGAATCGCGCAGGATACAAATGTTTTTCTTTTGCCAAATGCACACCCGGCGTCAAAAGTTTGCGGGGCATACGCGTCGCCGAGATACGCTATTTCCATTGTACTTGGGCAGATAGCAGGAAAATGACCGAGGCTCTGAATAGTGGCCGCCCTAAAGCTCAGCCTGCAGGCTTTCATTTTAGGATACGTCTGGTGACTTGCAGAAAATTTACGTTTTTTCGCAACTCGCTCTCTCCGTAAGCTATTGACGTGGTGCACAATAAAAGCCAGTCAAAGTTACAACTCACCATTGGAGCTCCAAAACAAATCGTTTGACCAAAAATGCGCTCTCCTTACCGTGGCAGGCTTTTCGATGCAAACCTTCACTATACTGGAAATTTAAAGCAACGCGGAAAAACCGCGATGATGAAGAAACACGGAAAAAACAGAGACGCAGCTACAGCAGTAATCTTTTCGTCTGTGTTTCTTCATCGCCCCAGTTATATCGCACTGGTTTAAGCTTTGATGAAGAGTAACCGACTTGCGCATACCGATATCTTAATCACCTTGACTCTCATCTCCTTCTTGAGCTTTGAATCTAGGGGGAGCGCATGAAGGTGTATCTCGCCTTTGGCAGCACAGTTCGAACTCTGAAGGGGCAAACGGGATTGCTTTCATGCGAGTATTTTACGCGAGCATGCGCACATGGATACTACTAGTATATAACTTGTTGCAATGGATGTGTGCATGACGGAACCAAGAACGCAACACAACGCTAAAAGCGCTGTGCGACTGTACTAACGGTAGAGAAGTTGCGCGCGACCAAGCCAGACGCCGTTCGCCGGTATCATATATATATATATATATATATATATATATATATATATATATATATATATATATATATATATATATATATATATATATATATATATATATATATATATATAGACATGTGAAAGCTTCGATTAGCATTGCCCGCTTAATGTGCCTGATTTTCTCAGGAAGCATTCCTCTTTACATCGGCTTAATAATCTATAAACGAATCACTGTTCTGACCTCGGCATCTTTCCAAATTATTTGCCATTGCTTTTGCAAAGAACTGCAAGGGCCTTAGGTTAGCTCCTTGCTGCAGAGCTCTTTCTTTGTCCCGCTTGGCCTTTTTACAGCGAGAGATCGCACTGATACGTGGCCCGGCCGCTACAGCGTGGCTTCAGTCTGCAGTCACGTGACTACTCCATGCGCACAGCCCCGCTCAACATTACGGTGTTACGCGCGGTCGTAAGACACCGCCAAACGCCTCCGAACCCCTCTCGGGCGCTACTCGTCGGCGAGTGGGTGGAATCAGTGAGCATGCAGCGAGTGGCAGACATGAAACATGCGCTCAGGACGCTGCCCGGTAGCATCCGCAAGTGTTTTCCCACTTGTGCGTAGGGGTTGTAAGTCGCTATAGAGAAAAGGCGTGGTAACTGCCTTACAGTGGTAGCATCCGCAAGTGTTTGCCCACTTGTGCGTAGGGGTTGTAAGTCGCTATAGAGAAAAGGCGTGGTAACTGCCTTACAGTGGGTGCTGATCGACCGAACAGCGCAGTGAAGGACAGGATTAAGGAAGGGGTGAAATAGGCAAAGATTTAAGTAAACTGAGAATTTTTACGCCATATCTCGGTGTATTTCGCGACTTAAGCAGCATAGTTTAAGAGCAGTCTTGTTTTATCTTTATTTCTGCCTCTTTAGTTGTTCGCACGTGAACTGCGTCGTTCATGTACGTTTTGTGTCTCTCTGTTCACCTCTATTACGGGTGCCTCCCACGCTTATCTTCTAGGACTTGTGCAGCTGAGTGCATGATGGGTGCCAAGAGTCACCAAAATCAAGAAGAGCATAGAAGAAATGTCTATTTTTTTAATTTTTCGCGTCGATCAATGAGAGATTATTAGTGCAATCATTTATGCCTGAAAGATAATTAGTTAAAAAGTATAAAAATCAACCACATGATGCCGGTGGGATAGCAACCCACTGCCTCCGTATGTCGCGAAAGATGCTCTACAAAAAGAGCTCTGGCGGTGGCTGTCCAACCTTCTAGCTTCGCGAGTATCTATATTGCGTCTATCCTAACCTCGAGAGTGTTCACCAGCGCCACCCTCATCCATAGCGGCGGATATAGAACGTCCATCTTTGTGCATCATGCTTCCGTAGCCTCCGTTATGCTATTCATAATTTATTTTTGTTCCTGTGATCTTTTCTTTCTCTTACGCTGTTTTTTTTTCTTTTTGCTGTGTTTTTTATAACTATATTTTTCATACTTTCAGTTTGTCTCTGGGGCCAATGAGGTGAACTAAATGGTTGTTCCATGGCACACTCGTTGATTAGAAATCCACCGCAATGCCCTCACCATTAAACCTGTTAAAGCGCAACAGAACACAACAGATGCATAGAAATCATTATATCCTCTGATTCTGTTGAATTCTTACCGTCTGCCGAGCCTGATGACCTATTTTTGCCTTAATGATGGCATGTCTGCACTTCAGCAAATAATAAGGGCCCAGAAGAGCGTGAGCGCCATAGAATCGAAAAGAATTCGTGCATCATCTAGACCGAGATGCCTTCCCAACAATTACGCTACTTTCTCGTTGTGCCGAAGAACTGCACGCTGCTCACAAAGATGCACCTAATCCGTGAGGCAAAGAAACGGCAACGACTGCGAACAGCGTGGAAGGTTTTACGGCCCCAAAGAGCGCAGACAGCATTGAAATCGCGATCGATCTTCTGTCGCAAAGCAGCCTTTTCCACTTTCTAGTTAACTGTTGCCGCATGTTCGCCGAATTCCACCAAATTCTGTCTTAAAAAAGTATCAACTGTGGTGGTGTGGAAAAACGATAAAACAAGAGCAACGACCGCGCAATGGAGTTGCAAGTATCTTCGCTAGGCATTTGGCTAACGGATTCTCGTGCTGCCACATATGACCGAGTTTCGCTCGGCTTATGAAAATGAATGCAACAAATGGGCAGCTGCAAGTATTTGAGGTGTTTCCTGTCGCAGCAGATGGACCAGCGGCTTTCGAAAATCGAGGTCGCACTGGCAGCGCGCTGCACCTACGCCCACTCGCGCACGTACTATAAAGATGAGCAACAACCTGCAGGGGTGGCGCCACGCCCATCTATAGAATAATCTGTCCTCTCGGGGCGGGGTCTTTCGTGCTGTTAGTGACCTTCTGTGCCCCACAACTGCAAAGCTCAGTGTGCTGTTCACTGCTCCGCGAGTTTCGTTTTAGAAACATGTGCTGTAAGGCTCCTTAAAAAACACCCAACCATTGTCGTCCTTTGTGTCTTCTCACCTGAAATCTCTCTCTGATCTGACCGCTATCGGTGTCATTTAAAGTGAAGCAACCGCCCCAAGGCCTCCGACGAGAAGCTGCAAGAGCAACCAGCTAGCGGTGAAGCGAAGGGGGAAAAGAAATGAAAAAATTTTCCACTTTCAGCACTGCATCAGGGTGTCGCAGTTTTTTGCAAGGATAACATTACTCCTGAAATAGCGTCACAGGCTACTAATTTCCATGTTTCGGACACTCATCTTTATCGTGGGTCCTTTTGCACCATACTTATTCGCAAGGCGTAGATGACAGATTAATGAACGTAAAGGCGGGTCCTGTTTGGCCTTTCATAACTACTTATTTCTTTTTATTATTATGTTACTTCGTGAGTGGAGTTACAAAAAAACCTAAGCGCGGAGGAAGCAGGCGGCCCATTCTGAGTCACGTTCGAGGCTCCAGCTTCAGAGCGTGACTTCGTATGCAGCGGTGACTACCCCGCGTTCGTCGGACGTGCCTGTATTACGTGAAGCAGCAACGCGCCGCCGGCCTGTCTGCTTTTTCACATGAGGCGCGATGCAAGACCTAAAAGAAACTCAAACCCTGCTGCGGTACCACCATGGGCAGTGTAGCCGTGGCTTGATTTTGAATTCGAGAACAAAGACGAAGTAAAAATTGCTCGCTTTGCTTGTCCCAATGTCTAAGATTCTTTGCAAACGCTAACCATGCGTAATCAAAGTCAAAATTGGAGCAAAACCGAAGGTAAACCAACAACTGAAAGAAGTCAAACAGTGTTTTCGCGAGCCTAACTAGGTATAATCTTAGCTGAAACCCTGCTAACTTTTTTTTGTTTTCCTTCATAGGTACCATCTCCTGCGTTCTCGTGTCCTCCAAGAAACTATCCATTGCATTAATTCTGTTCACTATAGACGCATCCTGTTGGGATATGCCAGGTTTTGCGCTCGTCGTTGTCTGTATTAACGCGACAAAAATACAGCGGCCCGAAATGGCTCATCGCATTTTCACCCTGTCCATAGTCCGAGCAACGAGTTTCTATAATAAGGAGGCACAAATACGCAGAAAAGGTTGCTTCTTAGAAACACTGTCCATTACTGGAGTCGTCGGTAATAACGACGGTAATGTTAACGAGGCACGGGTGTACCTTCGCAACCGTACACTTCTGCAGCTTTTTCGGCTCGTGCATTTCTTGATTACAAGCGCGCCGACATTTGGATAATTGGAATACCGACGTAGAGATGTGCAGAAATGACGATCGTATGAGTGGCGCCCAAACGCTCATCTGCTAGAAGCAAAGGTCCTGTTTCGCTCGCAATTAGCTCGAAGCGAACAGAGTCGATCACATTTTGCTCTCTCCACGAAGAAAGAAACGCGCGTGCAGGCCTTTCTCCGAACGTGGCCCAGACTCAGATAATGGCCCAGACGCAGGCCGTATCAAATCATCATCTTCAAAGTACCGTTAGTTTCTTATAGCCCTTAAATGTCGTTACTAGAAACCGCCAGGAACCCAAATTGTTTTTTTTTCAGCAGCTAAATTCCTTCGGCAGCCGGCGGCTTCCTTTGTTGCTCGCTACCCACGCTTGCTTTCTTACTAATCTATGGAAGAGGAGATTCTAAGGTTTACATTTCGTAAATGTCATTCTAAGGCCTCTCGGACTAAGAAAAATTTTAGCCCCAATGCGTTCAACAATGCGAAACTAGAGCCATACAAGTTTTCTTCTTGTAAAATTTATAGAATTTGACACTTTTTGTAACTTCAGTGCATTTAGCGCCTCCTCGGACACATCCATTTCACGTTATCGTGTTCCTACGTTGTAAAAATCGTCAAGCGGACTATAGTGTGTAGCTAGCCATAACCGTACACTTGTTCCGGCTGCAAAGCTTCCCCGGAAATCCTCTCCGGGCTTGCGCTCGTTGTCCACAGCAGGTAAAAAAAAAAAAAAAAATTGCCGCCACGTGGCATCTCTCCTCCTTACGCCTCTGGCGCGCTGATAGCCGACGCAGTTCCCATGACCTTTTCCTACCTAAAAAGAGGAGCTCCCAAGCTGAATAAAGCAGGAAGGGTTTCGTCGGGCCTGTTATTTTTACTTTCGTTGGTAGCCTGGATTATCCGCAACGTGAGGTCTACATCTCCATCTGTGACAGAGAATAAGACACAAGACTGGAAAGACCCGCATTATTCACCCAGTTTGTGACAACAGTCTGGACAGAGAACTGTGGCCACTTCCACCCTGAAGGTCACGAACTTCGTTTTGTCTCTCTCAGCAGTTCGTGGTGAGACTGCTTATTTCTGTGAAATCCAACAGCACTGTAGCTACAATAATTTCGTTCTCATAATGCCTACTGCCCGTCTGTGTATACAGCGGTTGGTCAACAGCAGTAGGAAGCTCCCTGTTTCAGTGGAAGCTACTCAGGTGGAAAGATGCCCTACGGCGTGAATGCTACCTCCCTGCCTTTCCTCTTGTTCCTCCTCCTCCTAAACAGAAATGATTATCCAAGAGGGGAGAATTTTGAAATCTCCAGATTTTGGTAAATAGCAGGTTATAAGCGCGCAGAATAATTTCTCAAATCCTCCGATAACTATTTGTGCAATTTCTGCCGGATTCTCTTATAACCACGTTGAGACTCAAAGCTCCTTTCAACCCTTCAGTTATACTTCGTTTAAGTTATTTCTGTCATAACAAGAAAAAAACAGTCAAAAGACAGAACAAAGCGAAGAGACGAGGCACACATACGATGATTGAGAGAGAGAGATTGAGAGAGCACCACAACTCTCTGTCCCCTACTGACGGCGCTAACTTGCTTCGACATTGCCGGGAATTCGACTGCTACGCGCTGTTTTCTAATGTCAGATTGTTGGCAGAGGCAAGGAAAAAGTCGAGCGCGAAATTCTCGAAGCGTTCCTCATTAGTATGCAAGGGGATGATTGCATCAGCAATCCTTCTACCTCCCTTATGCAGAAGGAACTAAGCTTCCTTTCGCAACGGCGCTACATCACGGCTTATCTTTAGATGTAGACTGTTTATGACTGAGCTGCGCAAGCTTTGCCACCTTTTCCTGTGGGGCTGTTTTCCTTCAATAAAGCACAGTTGTTAGTCCAGTCGTCGTATGTGTGCCTCGTCTCTTCCCTGTGTTCTGTCTTTTAACTGTCTTTTTTTTCCTGAACATGTACCAACTGACCCAGATTTCAACTCTAATGTCATATCAAGTCGTTATGCAAGCAAATCAGAAATATTTAGGCACTTCGAAGTACTCATGCTTGCAAAACAAGCAAGCGAAAACAAACTCACTGTAGCCGTATGAGATCTACCAAAAAACACAAAAGATGGCCATGTTAAAAGGACTTGACGCATTCTCTTCGTATCTTGGTTTCAAGTGTTCCTGCACGTGATCTTTCAAGTTTAAGAACATCTTATTAGCTCCACATTAGGGGACATTACGCTTTCTATGGGAGAAACCGTATAATACTAACGCCGAGTCAGCAAATGTGGACGCTTCACCTGAAGCAGAAATACGCTGCCTCAAGATGGATGCCATTGAGCGGGGAGCTGCAGTGTCCCCGGGCAGAATAAGGGCCGAACTATAAAGTAACTCGCGCTCAACAACATAAGCCACATGCCATCAGCGTAGGATATGAAAATCACAGAGCCGTGCGCGGTTTTAACGCGGGAGAAGATTCTGAGAGTTCAACCCCTTCTTTGATGGCTCTAGATTCGTGTTTCCATTCGAGTGACTAAAACTCCCGAGACGAAGTATCCTCATAGACATTCCACCTCTTCGCACAGCTGTCCACGACAACCTGCATGCTTTATATTTGGCAAAGAGTCTGGAAGATTCAGCTACGGCCACGTTTTCAGTGCGAGGTCTCCTCCTGAAAAGAGCAAGTCCAAACAAAAAAAATTCACACCATATTTTTTTGCCGATAACATCAGCGGATCTTATGAAGCAGTGCGGTGGTTAGTGCACTTAGTTGCGCTTTGCTCTTTGAGGTGCTACGCACACAACTTTGTACCCAGAAAACTCGGATCCTTTTCTTAGATTTCGCTATACACCTAGCAGTGATGTCATTGTTTAAGGCGACACAAGAGAGCACGCGACAGTTAAAAGTATTTTCGTTATTTATGCATTTTTGCATGAAGGGCAACCACGCTCCGAATATTCGTGAATGCAACATTCAGGTCGAGGTATAGGGATGGATGCTGTGTAATGACGGCTGAAGTGCCTGTTGGTTGGTGCGTCCTGTATCGCTTCGTTGGGTGTTTGCGGAGGGTGGTCCTGTGTTTCTGCGCACGGCAGCTGCTGCGTTTGGGCTTTCCAGTGTTGAAAAAGATCGAAATACCCAGAAAGAGCTATAGACAAGCGTTTTTGTTTTTTTCTTTAAGAAAACAAATCTGCTGGAGTTTTCCTCGGACACTTCGACCCTTGACGCTTTTTCAATGTCGGAGGAATTAAATAAAACAGACACCAAATTAATCGCTATGTCCGAAGCAAAGAATTAACAACCAAAGCTTTCTTGTAACGTGCCCTTCATCCACACATTCTTCATAAGGGCTGGGTTGGCCCACCGCCCAGCGTAGACCAGCCCACAGTTCCCATCGGAGACGCGCGCGTCGGGACGGAGAGGAACGCGAGAGTTTTTTTTCTGCTGCCACATAGGATAGCAAAGCTTTCTGCTTGAGAGCGAGTGCTTAGGACTGCCATTGCGGTTAATGATATAGTTTTAGTTTATACAGGACGGGGAGCGCTAAGTGTGCAGACAGGGAACAACGTTATGAACACTACATATGAAACGTATGAAAGTGAGCGAATGGTGAACACGTGTACCATTAAACCTTTATAATATTTTAATAAAACATCATGGGTGTTGTGCGTCTATAGAATTTACTCTTTTTTTACATAAGAGAACAAAATTATTTTCCACTCATTAACTAACCTACAAAAGTTCCCAAATAGCGAATATAAGACCCACAGATGTGCCATTAAACCTTTAGATTTTTTTTTCCTAAAACCTCAGTGGTGTCGTGCGTCTGTGGAATTTACTCGTTTTTTTTTTGCATACCAAGAGAAAATTATGTATCCACTCAATAACTAAACGTCCATGTAGACCAAAACGTTCTCAAATTATGAGTGACTGGCAAAACTAAAATCTTCAAATAGGAGAAACGCAACTATATTTACAAAACTGCGAAGCATACGAAACTGAGCGTTATGGCCGCGTACGCATCAAATAAATTTATTCTGAGGGCGAAAGCGTAATCAGCTCGTTAACATCAGCCAAAACGCATGTTAACGCATCGTTAACATCAGCCAAAACATAGAGACCACAGTGACAAAGCGGAGGTGCTACCACAGTCATCGCCTCTCTGAAAACTGCAAACTATCTCGCATATATTTCGTGCCTTGCAAAGTTTTGGGATCTCGCGCTGATTGGGAAGCGGTGTGTAATCATGATCACGTTTGTCGCAGTTTATGACCAAGTGCTCACTAAACACAAATCAACCCAGATGGGTGTTTTTGGCTTGTCCTCTAGCGTCCTCCCAAATCGAGGTTCGATATACACCGTTAGACTTGGGGTAGATTTCAGCACCAAGCAATACGGACTTACGGTTGGCGACGAGAGCAGATTGGGTGTAAATTTTTACACCAAAAAATACCAAGCACTTGCGGTTGACAATGGGAGTATATTTGGTGTAGATTTTTACACAAAAAATACGATGCACTTCCGGTTTGCAATGGGAGGTTTCAACCGCGGCGATACGCTGAGCGGTGGCTGTGGTGTCGTGTCTATGCAGGCGCCGATTTTGCAACGCCGGCATCTAGGAGGAGGTGATGACAGCGGTCCGTTTTTTCTATATTGCATTTTTGCTCTTTCTTACAGGACTACTAGAACTGCTGACAATATAGGCGGAACAGTGCTAGTTAGTTAATCACAGTAATCAGGTTAGAATGCGCTTTGTAGTCATGAACAAAGCCCAATCGAACTTCAATTTTGAGATATAACAACCAGCCCCGTTCCGCCCATGCCGTTACGAAGTAGTACTGTAAGGAAAGGGACAAGAACGCTGGATACAAAGTGCATCGGACCGCTGTCTTCCCCTCGTCCTAGATGCCTGCGTTGCACGATCGTGGCGCCATGCATACACACGACGTCCCAGTCACGTCGCAGCGTACTGCCGTACATCGCGGAAACAAAACGAGACCAGCGGTGTCGGCAAGGAAACGTCTTTAATCTGACTCCGCTGAGTATACGGCACTTCCGTAAAAAATACACAAACCATGGCTCCGGCGCTAGCCGAAAGTATCTTGACGGGGTGGTTCGCAATTTCTGCAACACATTTTTCTTCTCGTAAAAGTTAGCATCTCTTCACTGTGATCCAAAAACCGAATCCCTGAAGTTAAAGAACCTGAATGGCGCACAAGCCACTTGCGGGCAGCACCACATTGGACAAATAATGTTTGCCATCTCTCTGCCTTTAGAAGTTTTTAAAAAGAATGCATTTGTATATCATATCTTTAAAATCCGTTCTTTACTGTTACTTATTTTTGCAGTCCATAATGGACCTTTTTAAAGAAAATTTTGAATTCCGTGCTGCACTCACGCATTGAAAATAATTTTCGAGCACTATTTTTATCCAGTCTATAAGTCCTCAAAGTCGATAAAAGCAGGATTCGCAGTAAGGATTACACAAAAACATTGCATACAGCTTGTGCTCCATGGTTTTATTTTCGAACAAAAATATTGTTCTTGGATTTTACCTTCATAGTGGAAAGTAGCTGTGTTTGTTAGACATTTTTTTTCGAGACTGCAGTTTTAAGCACTTTACAGAACATTGTTACTAGCACGTCCTCAAAACACTGTTCACAATTTAACTTGTGCATGCGACTTACATTGATTCCATTGGATGTTCGAAAATACTGAATTACAGACCACCGCTACAAATAGCACTGGATTATCACAAATGTCAGTTACTAACCTACACACATATCTGAAATATTAACACCAGCAGCATTAAAAGGCTGCATAACATGTCAACCTTATTCAATTGAAAAGAAATTGAAGAGCCTGCGTAAAGTAAAGGAAATGTCACAAAGACCTGTAGATTACAATTTTATTTTTTTAAATGGAGGACAATAAACAACATTTGAAACCACAATTCTTGGACAGGTATTAGAGATAGGGACGAACTTGAAATCAGCACCTAAATGTAATCAAAATGATACAATAGCAAATCTTGAAAAACAATGCAGAGTTGACTTGAAAACTTCTTCGCTACACTACAGGCTAACTGGTGCTGTCAGATCAGATTAGCTAAAAAAAATTTATGCACCAGACAATTCCCAGTGGCTAACTTCAAGATGCAGATTACAAACTACAGTAAAATAAATACTAAACAGACATCCTAAAGCAGCCCACTAAATCTACAGTAAAATATCACAGGTATCCAACCTTTAATGTTTGTGTTTGTTCTTGAGAAACACATAGGATGAACATAACCATAGAAAACGTATACAACACATTCAATTTAACACAGTCACATAAAAAGAACACAAAACAAAACTTTACACTCAATATATGGAGGCCTATGCTCTAGAGAAAGTTTATGTGCCCCGAAAGATATGTTAGCCACCCATTTGAAGGAGCCTGTCAGAAATAAAATGCACTACTCATAACGTATATAGAAAAAATTAGAATACAGAAACACATGCTTTTCAATCTAGCTAACAAGTAATGACTAATGCTGAAACACAAATAATTAGTCAACCTGGTATTACGTGACCTTGCGCACTACAAGCAAAGGAAAAACACATGGGCTAAGGTCTCAGCGCTGAGGACACAGGCATTCTCTTTGATCGCGAGAAAGGCATTCATCACCTTCACTTTAGGACGAAGTGAAGAAAAATTCCAGAAAAGTTCCCATGGCAACTGATCAGACTAAGGACTAGTAACTTTGTGAATAAATAAGTAATTGAATTTCTGAAGACCTGTGTCTAAGCACATATTTGCTTGAAAACTTAATTGTTCACCAAATCCATTATCACCATTATTTTTTTCTAATTAAAGGATTACTATAAATGCTAGCAAATGTGTAATATGGCAGAACGGGAAGTCTATTAAAAAACAAAAAAAAAATACTAAATGCTGACAGTGCTCCCAGGAAGCTGAGCTAGATGCAAAAAGATGAAAACCATGACTAGCCCATGCAGGGACAAGAAACCAGTGGGGTAATGATTCTTAGGGTCAACGAAATGTTGCTGTTCGTGTTTGTCATGTCTTTCCATGCTGCCATATAATGCGAGTACAGCATTTGTCGAAGTTTAGAGCCCAACGAATTCGCTTCTGAGCCTTGTTGTGCATCTCTAGCATTCCAGATCTCTTGAAGGTACAGAAAATCTTTCCCTGACCACCGTGAATGTTGGACATCCATGGATGCTCAGAGGCCTTATTACAGGGCTTAGAAGCCAAACCCTTTGGCTCTGTACTTTTTGACAAAGGCTATACATCAGTTTTCTCACAGATTCCTGCTGATATTGTTTTCCTTTTTCTTCGCTCTGGCCAACTGTATCATGTTAACATTGATAAGTTATAGCAGCACAGTTTGTGTTCCACTACCAGTATTCCAAACAGTACTAAAAAACTAGACATGTAAAACATGTACAGGCAGATAGAAGAGGCAGCTGTAAAGTAAAGACGAAGTGGTTTTTAAAAACTGATGAGCTCAAAACCATCGAAGCGTGGTCAGCTAACAGAGTGCCTTCTTTAGATTTTCCAAACGGAACACCCAGAAGGCTGCAAACAGCAGAATCCCCACAGAAGCGATGAGGTTTTCAATACAGGGTGATGGCCGATGAACAGGAAAACTGCGCCTTGATAGGTGAGGCGGCATGCTGTAAGTAATTGGTCCTGCAAAATTAAAAACGAAATATCACTGACATTTCTAACACTTGTAGAAGTGCAAAAACATACTGTCGCATTTCAGTATAATGCAGATTATGACTACACTATCCTAGGGATGAATTCATGAGGGGGTGGTCTCCCCTCCTCAAAGTGAGAAATTTTACATAGAAAAACCATGCTCAACCCAATTTTTTCAAGAATAAAGTCAAAGAAATGCGAGGTTCAAACATGTCACTGACCAATTTTTAAAGATAATTGTAACCAGGCTACTGTACTTGGAGCTATCAACACTGTCTAGCTTCAACTTCATTGCTCACCACTATGTGCAGGAGACCTTGGTGACAAGTTTTGTATGGAAACTTTTCATTCATGATTCGTTAGTATGGATGAATCACTTTGCGAGAATTTTGCTCGGAAACCAAAGTGTCGATATTACAGAGGCGCAACTGTACATATGATTTGTCCATTAGAGCCATGATCACATTTATTTGGCCACCACAACTATGCAAAAGTTAAACAAAATGCTGCAATGGCCTCTCTGCCAAAGGTTTGAAAACCATATTCTAGCTATAAGACAACTGAGCTGCTCAATCTCATTTAATCGCAACCAGTGCAGCAACAGCCTAACTGTAATCGAACTAGAGGCTAAAGAAACAATGGTGAGCCCCTGCTCATAAGGGAGCGAGATACAAAGGGCGTATTTGAAAGGTACAGCTGCGCACGAAATCTACCACTCTTGCTTTATCCGTGACATTTGATACATATGGAGACTACAGGAATTTTTGCTGAGCATCGAAGAAGCAAATGTTCTCTAGGGGATCACATTTTGAGCACCTATAACAGCCCGGGATGCAACAATCAGTACTCCCCATGAATCATATTAGCGTGTGTATAATGAAGACCTAAAAATACAAAAATGGTATGGTGTTGTTCAAAGTGTATATCCGCATTTATACACAGCTTGTGAAGTAGCACTCCACAATGATTGGATGCCATCGAAGACTACAACACAAAACACTCTTTTCCAACTGAAAATAAAAAATAGCTGCACCGTATCCAGACCTCATTACCATTTGTCCCATCCCTGGCTGCTTCCCCGAGGTCATCGCTCCCAAGGAGCCCTTCTGCTGGAAACCCCCGCGCGGACCTGGCCTCTCCGTGGCCAGAAACCGACGCGCCAGCCGATAGCCACGCACGCCCCCGCGTGCAGAGGCTTTTTGATTTCCGAGCGCTTTTTGAGCCCAATTCTGTGAGTCCAACCTGATTGTGAAACCAGGCCTGCCTCCGCACAGGCATCGGACCTCACGTGCGCGACTGGCCCACTCAATCGCTTGGGAGTCGCTGCCACTCCCATGGGGTTTTGCATCCCCAGAGGACGGGCCCCGGCCAGCCCATCCCCACCGCTGTGCGTTGCACCGGAACAAAGCCTAGTAGCCGAAACTACACCGGCCCGTATCCGGTGGCAGGGGGGGGGGGCACGGGCAGGCCGCACAGTCGGATTTCCCCCCCCCCCCAAAGGCCCAGACAGCGCGAGAGACCGGCCGATCACATATCACGACATCACGCTACACTACCGTGAATAACTTCTACTTTACCCGCCGCCACACACATCGCTGACAAAACAACAGCCGACCTGGCCACTACTCTAGGCCCGTACCTTTCCTTCCCCAGCCCTCCTTGCGCTTTTCTTCCGTTCTACTCACACCCCCCAATTTTCCCTCTGGGGGGCCCGGAAAGCCACATTCGACCACATTACGTTCATCTGCCGACAACAGCAGCCACCGACCCAATGGGGCCCTCGCCGACTCGCAGAGGTGGGAGGTCGTGGTCTCTAGCTCTGACCCGTCTTCGCAACTGAGGCCAGTGCACTGGGCGGAGAAGGTCGCCGTCAGACACAGGCTGCCGGCCACCGCCCACAGCCAGCCCGCCCCTGAACTTGTGAACTAAAAGGGCTGCGCCAATAATAGTTTCTAACCACCACCACCATAGCTGTACAGAAAATAGTAAACGAGCGCATCATAAGCACTATTATCTACACTGATTCCCTCAGCGTCGTCACCACACAGCACTCTTTAAATAGAGTCGTACAGTTCCTTGATGTGATATAGAGCTTAATGTAACAAGGGTCACAAAAAGATAGACATACGAAACTTGAAAATTGATTTTGAGGATAGGGAATGCCGCCGTAATTGTCTCACATATATCGGTGCACACCCGAACTACGCCGTAAGGGAAGGTATAAAGGAAGAAGGGAACGAAAGAATGAAAAAAAGAAAGAAAGAAAGAAAGAAAGAAAGAAAGAAAGAAAGAAAGAAAGAAAGAAAGAAAGAAAGAAAGAAAGAAAGAAAGGGATTGGTTTTATAGGGTTTTAAAGTCCCAAAGCGAAACAGGCAATGAAGGACGCAGTACTGAAGGGTTCCGGACATTTCGACCACCTGGGGTTCTTTAATTTGCACTGCCATCACACAGTACATGGGCCTCAAGAATTTCGCCTCCATCCAAATTCGACCCGCGCCTTTCGTGTCAGCAGCCGAGTGTCATAACCACTGAGCCACCGCTGTGGCTGTGGAAGAAAGAGATGCCGTAGTAGAGGGTTCCAGAATAATTTCGACCACCTGGGGATCTTTCACGCGCACTGACATCGCATAGCACACGGGCGCTTTTTTGCGCTTCGCCTTCATCGAAACGCAGCCGCCCCAGTCGGGTTCGAACCCGGGAACTCCGAATCAGTAGCCGAGCGCTCTAACCACTTAGCCACCGCGGCGGGTAATACGAAACTTCTGCTGGCTTCCAATCCACGTCGTAACAGGTGGTACCGAGAGAGTGGACGTGCGCGCAGAAAGGGCTCGCAACAAGGAGAATGCGAAAATGAACATGCCCATAAAGATTGCATGAAGTCAGTACTCGTAATTAACTAATGAAAAAATGACCATCCACTTGAAATAATGAAGTAAAAAATAAGCTACACCTGGTAAAACCCATCTTGGGGAACATAAGCCGTGCACACATCAACACCGTTTCATTGGTGGTAGTGATTTTTTTTATTAAAGTGATAGTAAAAAGAAAGGGAAAGATTTTTGCTAGCCCCGGCATCTGCCATCGATAATGAAGCACCTGAGCTGGGGCAGCGGAAATAAAGGATAGCAGGCAGAATGGAGAAATGAAATGAAAGAGGTGAGGGGACACGAATAGAGAACAGGGGGAGAAGTAATATATACAAACTATTCACACAATAAGAAATGTGTCCAGGTTGTGCGCGTGATTAGTTAATTTTAGAGGAATTAAAAACACGCGCACAGCACCGTGTTGGCTACAACTGGAGTGGGGCGTCCAGTTAATAATCGTTCAAGGTAGAACTCGCGGAGCGTTCGGTCACTGCGCGTAACTACTTGACGGAGAACAGACAGGACGTGTGTTCGAGGAATGCACAGAAGATCACCAAAGTTCGCTCGCGAGTGCGCGCACTGCCCTGCGGCCACAATAGCGTCTTGATGGAGTCTGGTAGTATGCCCTGCGCCCTATAGGCCGCAAGCATATCGCGACGAGCTTCGGCGAACGCGGCACAGTGAAGGATCAGGTGTTCTAGTGTTTTCACTGCACCGCATCTGTCACACACATCACTCGTCGCGATTCCGTGACGCTCCCGCCGTTTCCGGGCCACACGCAGCCAATGCGCGTGCGGACGATCATTACACGTTGCGACCGTGTAAGTGCGCGGCAGCCGGTGATGCTGTCGTTGCTCTCACTTCCTGCGATGCGTGGGTCGGGGTGCTGATTTCGGAGATGGTCGTGGATGGCCGCACGCACGTCCTCCAGGGCAAGGGGCAGATCGCTGGGAGGTAGTTGGTGTGCAGCGGTCGCGAGGTCGTCAGCTTCTTCGTTGCCGGCTATGCCGCAGTGATCCGCAATTCCCGAGTCAGACGCGTCCTTGAGAAGCGTAAGCTGTTAGAGCTAACGCTCTTATGTGAGCGACAGACTCACTACTAGCGCCGCCTACCATTTACAACAACCCCTGGTGCCAAGCTGGTAAGCCTAGCCTAGTGTGTGTCGCCCAGTGAACGTGTTAGCAAAGTGAGCGATCATGTGCTTGTTGAGCGCGCGCAGTTCTGAAGCGAAAAGCTTCACTACGCTAGTCAACACCGCGTTTCGCGCGAGCCGGCGTATGTCAGAGCACGAGTGACGTCACGCAAGGCGCAGGTGGCCGCGGCCAACTCCGTTCTCTCTCTCTCTCTCTATTCACTACTGCGCATGCGCCACCGGTAGCATCGAGCCACAGATGTTCCGCCACTACGCAGCGCCGCGCCTTTCCTCAAAATTCAACTTTCAATTTTCATTTTCTCGTTCTTCTTTCCCTTCCTCCTTTATACCTTCCTCTACGGCGCGTTTGGGTGTCCACCGAGATATCTGAAACGGTTACTGTGCTATTTCTTTTCCTCAAAAACCATACAAAACAAGTGAGTCGACGGCGTTCATAGAGTTCATTGGCGTTGACAACTTTGCAAAGGCCGTTCATTATCACGAAAGGAAAGGCGCACAATCGGCTCCGTGGCTCAGTGGAGACCTCAATCTCGCTTTCATGCACGTGGCGTTGGTGCCCAACTGCAAAATTCTGCTTTGATTGTGTTCCGCAAACTGGATATTCAGCGCGCCCTCCCTGCCACCTGGGAGGTGGCATGCAGTTAATGGTTGATCGCGAGAGATTGATCACCAAATGAACGCTGCGGCCTAGCTATTGCTGCAGTGCCGCATGTCAGCCACAACGCTGTCAGCGCTAATGCATACAGTCCACATCTCTCCCTCACCTCCGCCACATGTATCAAAGCACAAATGAGGCGTCCGCATATCCAGGAGCCTGATATGCGCCCTTCCTTTCCCCAAAGCCATCGCCGTCTAGAGCATTGTCAACACCAATGAACACAGTGAACGCCGCCATCTTTCGCTTTGTATATCCTGGATTAGCTGAGCTAATCCACGTTAATTTTTTAGCGTGTAGTCCGGCGCAATGCCTCGTTAATAAAGTTGTTCTTATCATTACCTGAGCCTTGACGAGCCTTTGCCTAATTTCGCCCACGCCTCACACTTAAAAGCACTTACCACAATTTAATAATGAACTAGTTTGGCATTGCTCAGGCTTCCGCAAGGGACGCGGCGACCTCGTGGTGGTGGTAGTGGTTTTATTAAAAATAATAGTAAAAAGGAAGGAAAAGATTTTTGCTAGCCCCGGCGTCTGCCATCGATTCTGAAGCACCTGAGCTGGGGCAGCGGAAATAAAGGACAGCAGGCCTCGTCGCCAAGAATAGTTTTCCCGCCGATGGCGAAGAATTTCGTGCATTCACAAGAGGCGAAGCGAATGGCATCTGGGAAGATATTGGCAAATATGCTAAGATAAGCGGCCTCTACAAAGCAGTGTACAGCATGGCTCGGACCCAGCTGAACATCAGTGCTCCCCATGCTGCCTCATATGCAGAGGCAGTCATCCCACCGGGGCGACTGGCTGCGCGGGCAGTACCGCATGGCCATTGAGCTGGGACCTCCACCCACCCCAAAGAAGAGGCCGGGACCCAAGCAGGCCCCGACGCTCAAGGCCGGATCCAAGCAGGCTCCGGCACCCATGCCCGCACCCAAGAAGACTCAGCCCGGACCGTCCAAGTTTGTAAAGTTTGGGAACCCGACGAGGCCGCCGGCTTTCAAAGCCAGAGATTTCCCACCCTTGGCACAAAATCAAACTGAGGTGACCAGTTGGAGTTGGGTAGTCTCTGGGTCCTCCTCCCCCTCCCTCTTCCACCGAATCCGCTCTACAGCGGCAGGTAGAGGAGCACAGGCGCCAAAACCAAAATGTCGCCAATAATAATAATAATAATAATTGGTTTTGGGGGGAAAGGAAATGGCGCAGTATCTGTCTCATATATCGTTGGACACCTGAACCGTGCCGTAAGGGAAGGGTAAAGGAGGGAGTGAAAGGAGAAAGGAAGAGAGAGGTGCCGTAGTGGAGGGCTCTGGAATAATTTCGACCACCTGGGGATCTTTAACGTGCACTGACATCGCACAGCACACGGGCGCCTTAGCGTTTTTCCTCCATAAAAACGCAGCCGCCGCGGTCAGGTTCGAACCCGGGAACTCCGAATCAGTAGTCGAGCGCCCTAACCACTGGGCCACCGCGGCGGGGCAATATAAAATTCAGTAACTAGAAGCCAAGCAGGCCGGGCCGTCGAAGCCCATGCAGAACACTGAGCCAGAGGATAGCGACGACGGATCAGCCGTATCCTCTTGCCTCACTAGCGTCTCACGGCTGAACGAGGACACGGTGGTCGATTCGGCCTCTGTTGACACGGCGTTTCGAGGCACTGGAGCGTAGAGCCGAGCAGATAGAGGAGTGGGTGGCAACCCTCCTGAATGAAATCATGATTGCGGTCCGCGAGTCCTTTCAGGATATGTTAATAATAATAATTGGTTTTTGAGGAAAGGAAATGGCGCAGTATATGTCTCATATGTCGTTAATTGGACACCTGAACCGCGCCGTAAGGGAAGAGATAAAGGAGGGAGTGAAAGAAGAAAGGAACAAAAAGGTGCCGTAGTAAAATGCTCCAGAATAGTTTTGACCACCTGGGGATCTTTAACGTGCACTGACATCGCACAGCACACGGGTGCCTTAGCGTTCTTGTGCTGTGCAATGTCAGGGCACGTTAAAGGTATGTCCAGGTCCGCATTTGCTGAAATGCTTCATCGCGTTGCGGCCCAGGTGGCTGACTCCGTCCTTAAGCCGGTGCTGCCCTGGCTCAGCTCCCAAGTAAAGAAAAACTGTCTACTGCGGCCACCCGCAGCTAAAGCATAAATCAGCTCCCCGCCAGGCAGCGGAAAAAACCGATTCCAGCCCGATGGTCGCGGAGTTGGGGCAACTCCTGCCTGGAGCTTTGCGGCCTCCGGACCGAGTGGGTACCCAGCACCATAAAAGAAAAACATCAATGTGGCTAGCAGGCCTTTATGGACAGCTCGCAAATTAGAAAATTTAGAGATCATTAAATGGAACTGCTCACGTTTAAGAGCCTGGAAGAAACGGTCACACCTCCAGCTGTACCTGCAGTCCCTCGGTGACATGCCGACGCTTCTTGCTCTGCAGGAGCCCGGTAATGACGCTGAATTCTCGGGGTATACCTCGTTTCAGGGGAGCTCCTCGACCTGCATCCTAGTATATAAGGCGTACACCGCGATCCAGCTCGATCTTGACCTGGAAACTGAGCAGGAATACACGATGATCGGGGTTCTGCCTCTCAGGTGCCGCGGCACGTCAATACATGTACTAAACGCATACAGCCCCCCGCATAAGCTGCGCGTTACTTTCAGCGAAATTTTCTATCGCGCACTCAAATTAGCCGATAAGGAACCCCGGGTAACTGTTGGCGATTTCAATGTCCCCAGCCTTCACTGGCGCTATTACTTCGAGAAAGGCAGGGGACGCAAGCTGGCGGAGCTCATTTCTACCCTACTTACGTTGCTCACGGACCCGGCTCGTCTCACACGTGTAGACAACTTGGTAACCTGCGACACGTGTCCTGACTTATATCTGCTTAGGAACACTAGAGACGCCACGGGGAGAGCCTGGGGGATTCCCTGGGCAGCAACCACTGCATTATCCACATCACGGGTTTGGCGAAGGCAGCCCGCAAAATCAGGGGACAGGCCAAAATGACCATTTGGTAGCAATTTCGAACTGATGACATTTCTACCATACTATTCTCCGACGGCTACGCGGAGTGGCCAAAGCAGGTCAATAATAATAATAATAATTGGTTTTGGGGGAAAGGAAATGGCGCAGTATCTGTCTTATATATCGGCGGACACTTGAACCGCGCCGTAAGGGATGGGATAAAGGGAATGAAAGAAGAATGGAAGAGGTGCCGTAGTGGAGGGCTCCGGAATAATTTCGACCACCTGGGGATCTTTAACGTGCACTGACATCGCACAGCACGCGGGCGTCTCAGCATTTTGCCTCCATAAAAACGCAGCCGCCGCGGTCGGGTTCGAGCCCGGGAACTCCGGATCAGTAGCCGAGCGCCATAACCACTGAGCCACCGCGGCGGGTTACCAACAGAGGTCACCAAAATACAGAAACAACATACGCAAACGCTTCACACTACCGACGAGATCCCCCCAGCAAACAATCACCTTCTGCATCTGTGGGAGGCGCACCGGAGCTTAACAAGAGGGTGGAAGAAGCAAAATAATCTCAAGCTTAGAGCTCGCATTGCACAACTTACGGAGCAGGTTGCGGCATATGCCGGACATCTCACAGACTCCAATTGTATAGAACGCTGCAACTCGGCAGCCCGTCAGATCAGCTCGAAGGGAACTTGGCGTTTCTTTCGCTGATCTATCGACCCTGCTCAAACGAAAAGGGAGACGCAAAAACAGCTCAGACGGGCTCTGCACGGGTACCAAGGTATGACGGCGCAACTTGCGGACACTTTGTGCGACAGGTATCTCTGCAGTACAGACGACCCGATTGGTCCCGAATACAGCTACTCCGGCAAGCTAAATCAGTATTTAGACGCCCCTTTTGCGTTGCATGACCTTAAGGCGGCCATGGCTAAAATTTGTCCAGGTACGCGCCGGGTCGGGATCGCATAACAATGAAACTATTGGCGAGCCTCTCGGATTCGGCCTACCTCCATTTGCTAATAATAATAATAATAATAATTGGTTTTTGGGGAAAGGAAATGGCGCAGTATCTGTCTCATATATCGTTGTACACCTGAACCGCGCCGTAAGGGAAGGGATAAAGGAGGTAGTGAAAGAAGAAAGGAAGAAAGAGCTGCCGTGGTGGAGGGCTCCGGAATAATTTCGACCACCTGGGGATCTTTAACGTGCACTGACATCGCACAGCACACGGGCGCCTGAGCGTTTTTCCTCCATAAAAACGCAGCCGCCGTGGTCAGGTTCGAACCCGGGAACTCCGGATCAGTAGCCGAGCGCTTTAACCACTGAGCCACCGCGGCGGGTCCTCCATTTGCTAAAATACAAAAATCTGATCTGGGATGGCTGTCCACCCCCTCCCGAATGAACACCATCGCTTGTAACTTTCATCCCGAAAGCAGGTAAAGTCGTGACTACGGAGAAACCGAGACCCATGTCACTGACCTCGTGTGTGGGAACGCACATAGAGACAATGGTACGGGATCGCCTCTCTCCATAAATGTAGGGTAAGGGCCTCTTTGCAGACACTATGCGCGGGTTCCACCCGCACATGTCTGCACAGAATGTGCTCCTCCGGCGACATAGATACGTAATACGACCCACAGCCATGCAACAAAATGAGAAGGACATCCTCGCCCTCGATCTTAAGAGGGCTATTGAAAATGTTAAACATGGTAGCATACTAACATGAACACCACCGACGGCGGGGCGAAAGTCGTTGCCTATACCAGAGACTGTCTCTGCGCGTCAGACACTCCTCTGGATCGAGGACGAGAAATATTCCCGTACACTATGGGTACACGGGGTACACCACAGGGGGTGGTGTTATCGACACTCCTTTTCAACATCGCCATGATGGGCACCCCGGCCAACTAGCTTAGGTGGAGGGCATAAATCACGCGCTCTACGCAGACGATATTACAATCTGGACCACCAAGGGGAACCTTGGGGAGATGCAGGACCGCTTCCAGCAGGCCGCCTCCATAGTCGATGCGTATGCTACCGACTGTAGTCTCCGATGTGCTCCCGCAAAATCAGAGCTTCTACATGTCAGGGAAGATCACAAAGACGACACGTCTCTACACATCTCTCTGCCGAGCAGTCCCATCAGAGAAGTGGCAGAGCTCCGGATCCTGGGTCTGTTCATCAATAACAGGCTTAAGCCGGACTCTACCATAGCGAAACTGAAGCGCGTGGGCGAACAGGCAGGCCGCATGATCCACCGCGTTTCGAACAAGCGGGGTGACCTGTGGGGCCGGGACGCTCTGCGGCTCGCCCATGCCTTTGTGACCAGCCGGATCCTCTACGACTTTCGCACCACCAAACAGGAAGACGAGCGCATTGATGCCATCATCAGGAAGGCGACAAAGCGAGCACTGGACCTCCAGGTGGCTACCTCCAACGCCAAACTGAAGGCGTTGGGGTGCTAAACTCCTAACAGGACTTGCGGGAAGCCCACCTCGTGAACCATATACGCGGATCTCGCAGACGGCTCCTGGGCACCGCCTGCTAGACCACTTACACTTCTGCTAAACCACTTACACTGCTAGACCACTTACAACACACATGCATACCAGAGGGGACGGATAACATCCCGGAGCTGTGGAGCCATATGCTCTGGGTCGCTCCGCTCCTGCGTAAAATTGACATGGCTTTTAGCGAAGGCAGACAAGCACGGGCTCGCGCGTTTGAAAGTCAATATGGATCTAAACAGGGCGTCTACTACGTGGAAGCATGCAGATTGATTGCCCGCGGGTTCATAAACGGCTGCCGTACTCCACCGGGGAATGAATGTCGATGGGCTATCCTTTCGAGCCCAAATTCAACACGAGCGGAAAAAGTTGTAATGGCTCTCGCTGCCGCGGATCGAAAATCTGGAACGGTTATCACAAACTCTTGCCGCGCCTGTGAACGATATCTTGGAGAGAAATATCACCTCTTGCCTCCCATGTTATAAGACGGCCTCCCGCCGATCGAACTTAAACAAGCATAATCTGGGCTGCTGGCCACCAGGCTCTGCGAGGCCATGAGGCCGCTGATGCGGCCGCCCGAGCACTTACGCACCGGGTTCTTCATCCTAGCTCTCCTGGCTCAGACGCTCATCAACCGCTTCTGCGGTTCCGTGAAATCTTAATTCACTAATGCGACAGCCACCGCCTCCACCCGGCCCCTGCCAAGGGACTGAGTAAGGCGAAGGAGCGAACTCAGCGGCGCCTGCAGTGAGAAACTCTTCTCTGTGCTGCCGTAGAGAAACAATTTGATCCCAACATAGATGGGCGTTGCCCGCACTGTGGAGAGATGTGTGATATCATTCACATGGTGTGAACATGTACTCAGATTCCTAACCTTCTTCCTTCCCCTACCCCTACACGAGAGGTATGGGAGATTGCCCTCCTGAACTGCTCCACACTGGAGTCCTAAAGGGCTCTGTTAATGCGGGCACGAGACGGGGCATCGTCGTGCGGTGTCCCGGACGAAGGATGGTTACCTTGTAGCGATGTCTTCTGACCTCCAAACTATCCTTCTGAGTATTAAAAAGTTATTCGCCACCACCACCATCACCACCCATGTATCTAAGAGGCCCCTACTTTTCCCTTCCTTAACAACATATCTGTCTTATATCTACGAGGACACCTGAACCACGCTGCAAAGGAAGGGATAAAGGAAGCAGTGAGAGAAGAAAGGGAGAAAGAAGTGCCGTAGTGGAGAAAATGAAAACTGAAATTTGGTTTTAATGAACGGAAATGTCGCAGTAACGGTCTCGCATATCTCGGTGGACACCCGAAACGCGCCGTAAGGGAAGGGATAAAAGAGGGAGAGAAAGAAAAACGAAAGAAAGACGTGCCGTAGTGTAGGTCTCTGCAATAGTTTTGCCCATCAACTGGGGTTCATTAACGTGCACTGACATCACACAGCACACGGACGCCTTTTTCGTTTAAATTTTTAGTGTGAGTGTACCTGTATGGTTGGCGCCTGCGCAGGTCTGAGAACATTTAAGAGCTGTGTGTTTTGCCCCTCAATAAACACAATAGAGTCGGGGCTCTGTTCGTTCTTTCCGCCCTTCCTTCTGTGTTCAGAAGAGCAAGGTTCCGGGCTAGTTGGTAATGCATTTTAGGGGAGAAACAGCGCAATAAAACACGGACACTCGAAGAACGGACACACACGAGCGCTGACTCACAACTGAAATTTATTTTGAAGAAAGGATGCTTAAATAGGAGACATGCGAGGGTGCTTAACAGGGCTGCTGCAGCGATAACCGCCAATCAGTGTGGTCGCGTCACAAAATTTCAAAAACAGCAACGAAAGAAGTAAGTGATAAAAAACGGTGTAAAGGGCCGCAAAAAGGTGGTCAGGTGACAGTAACAATAACAAGACCAATGGGGGGGGGGGGGGAGCATTAAAACCATGAGGGACACAGATGTGAAAATACAGGTGAAACATAAAAATGAAAGACGTACAGGCTTTAAAAGCGTGCCCAAAAAGGGGAGGGGGAGATAAAAGCGGTAAAATCTTAAGACGCAGCGAAGGATAAAACAAGATAAAGGCACTACCAACAAGGGATCACAGAATCATTAGGCTATAGGTTGCACAAGAAAAATTAAGTGTTCATCAGGCCTTTGTTCATCAGGTCTTTGGCCTCGAGCCGCAGCGCTGTTATTATAAGAATATGCCCCAATTAAAGAAACAAACACTATGCGAAGAAGACGTACGTCAGGACTCAAAATCAGAAGGGCACATAAAGTTATCATAAATGCAAAATTGTCTGAGCATGTGCAGCCGTCAAAATGCACGGCTCACAGCACTCGTGGCGCAATGCTTGGGCGCGCACTGCGGCGTTGTACACTCCGGCGAGCGGCGAGCTACGGCACGCTAGAGTGCCTCGATGCAGCTGCATTAAGGCACCGTGTAATGCTTCTGGCTCACTGAAAACGTACAAGACGTGTGTTGACGAAGTTCGCCGTCACTTTCGCGCGAGTGCGTATCACGCTCGAAAAATTAGTTGTGCGAAGTTCAGCTTCTATGCTGCTGGCTGCCGCGAAGAGAGAACGCTCTAGGCGCTGAAAATGTCTCATGCCACGGAGATGTCGCACAGAGCAGCAAGCGAGGACTGCGAAGCGACAGACCGCTGGGTTGTGCTCGGACGAGCCGTCTCTCGTTTCCTTTTCTTATCGCTCATTTCTATTTAGTTCACCTTAGAAAAAAACACCCATTTCGTGTTCGTCTTCAGCCTTGAGTTCCACATTCGTCGCCCCAAACGCTGACAGCAACACGTTACGCACTGCTGCGCGCATAATAACGCGACAGAGCGTCAAGGATACCGTGTCGCAGAAAAGCCGGTGTCGTCGTCGGCATCGTTGGCCGCGATCGAAAAATTCTGGTCGAAGCAAAGGAATAATAAATTTAATCTGAAAAAAAAGAGGGCTACGTTGCTTCTGGTGCACAACGAACTCAAGACATTTGAACTGCGACACGGGCACGCAACTCATAGGCCACGAAGGCTTGTTTGTTCGCTTTTTTTTATTTGGCTTGTTTGTTCGCGCTGTATAACCTAATGATTGCGTTGTGGTCTTTGACTTTGTAAAATGTCTTAGAGATAGGTACTGACACGTACATGTGTATTTAAGAGTATACTAATAGGAATTAGGTATGCCTGAGAAGGCGATGCAAACAGAATGCGACAACGCTGTCGCTTTCTAATCTCAAAGGTTAAGCTCCAGCATCCCCCGATGTTTAATTTTCGCCTTTCTCTAATCGCTTAATGACATCCCTCATAATGTCTTTATATTCTCGGAGGTTGCCACAGTGTATGATGGTTCGAGTTTTACATTCTGCTTGCGTGTTGGTTTCCATCCATCTTCTTTGAATTATTTGACTGAAATGCACTTGGCACCAAAGGGCAGTCTTTTCGTGGGTAGTTAATAGTTTAAATAGCTACTGTTAGTGCATGTTCTCGACATAAAATTTCAACGTCGGTGTATTCGAGTTTTCTGTAACACGGCACAAATGCTTGTATGGGCACATTAACTGATTGCTTAAAGGGATACTGCATTAAATTTTAGGCGGTCTAATTTTCTGCTGGAATCAAAGCTGAAGTTCCTAAGACGGCTGAAACCGCATCGTTTTCTACACGAAGCCAGCGGAAAGTTCTTTTTCCCCTCATTTTTTTCTTTGAACTGGTGCATCTGGCGGCGGCGCTCCGAACTACAGCCCCTTGGAAGCAGTGACGTCAAGCGTCTCTCTGCCTCTGTTTGGTTGAGCATATGGTTGGTTTATGGGGGTTCAACGTCCCAAAGCGACTCAGGCTATGAGGGACGCCGTAGAGAAGGGCTCCGGAAATTTCGACCACCTGGGTTTCTTTAACGTGCACTGACATCGCACAGTACACGGACCTCTAGAATTTCGCCTTCATCGAAATTGGACCGCCATGGCCGGGGCTCGTACCTGCGTCATTCAGGCCAGCAGCCGAGCGCCGTAACCACTGAGCCACCGCGGCGACCCCTGCCTCTGTGCCCAGCCGGCCCGGCACGGCGTGCCCCTGCTGCAGCAGCGTGGACGCTGTCGCCGCTTGTGTCCGAAGTCATTGGATGTCGAATTTGATCCACTCGGCTGCCAGACGAGCAAAGGGTCGCGGTGCCAAAGTATTATTCCCCTAAAGGTTGTAACAGCAGTGCGGCGGGAGAAGAGACATGTCTTCCCCAAGGATGCTAAACTCTGAAGAATAGATGCGGGTGGCGCAGCTAGCCTTCGCGACAAACCTTCTTGGTCCGAATTTTTTATCGCGGCAATTTAATCGACAGCGACTAAGATTAAAATCTTTCTGTTCCGTATCCACATGAAATGAGAGTGCCTCAAAACTGAATCATTTCGGTACTTAATGCCACGTATATTTGGGAGGCAGTCGTTATTGAAGACCTGGTCCCAGGCAGAAGGGAGCAGTTGTTGCTGTCCTCGATACAGTGGCAATGGCGGTCGATAAGCGATAGCGCAAGCGCTACATCGTTGTCTTCCAGGTCAGCTGTGCGCCACTTCGTAATACAAGGTAGCAATGTTCCCTAGAAAGCGCCAGACCAAAGCATGACAGTCGCGCTTTAGTCAAAAGGGGACCTAAACAACATGAAAATTACACGTCACTTATAAAGTACGCGGCGTTTACTGCAAAGAATGTGCACTCTGTCGCACATGTTAGTGCAGGTAATTACAGGGGATAGCCAGAAACGCCACAGCATTTGTTCCATGCGTATTTTCCCTGACAATATACAGTTCGGAAGTATTTTCACTTGTTTCAGTTTCCTCGCTCATTCAAACAACCTCCGACGGAAAATCATCTTGGATGCGAAGCGCAGCAGAAATACGCATTATAAAGACACTCGACTTCCTTATTCCGAATTTGCAGTGCATTTACCAAACAAACTGCCCGCAGGCAACACACCTGTATGCTTGAACGGGTAGAAAATCAATATATTATGGGATAGTGTTTTCTTGAGAGCATGCGCAAATATAAGAAAAATTGAGGGAGAACTTCGCTCATGCCCGACACCACCGGAAAATAACAACGTTGACAATTTACTAACAGGCCAATGCCACGAGAATCGCGCGCCAGATCCCGTTCGTGAGAGTCACGCACGCAAGTCTACCAGCGTAGTGACAGTGCTGCAGCCACAAAAACAGCGCGCGGCACACTTTTTCGCTACACAGGTGCAATTAAGTTGGGTGCTTTTATCTGTCGAGCACTGACTCCACTGTTCGCGCTGCCTACGTGATGTATAAGTCCTATTTCAACACCCCCCCCCCCCCCCCCCCCCCGCGCCATGACGGCGCCGCGGCTATTCTTTTTGAAGCAATGAATGAATGTGATGCATTTATTTACCTTCGACAAAGGAAATGTTTTAATACTTAATTCACGAAAAATTGTCTGGGTCATGTCAAACTGTATTATAATATGCACAGGTACCACAACGGAGAGCGCGCCTGTGCGAAATGTCATCCTGCAAGCTTGTTTTACTCGTCGTTGCTCCATGAGACTGCGGGGTTGTAGCCGTATCTCTAGTCCATGGTCATTTAGATATCTGAATGCAGTGTTGGCGGTGACAGGTTACAAGTTACGGCCTTACCGGTAACGCGTTACTTTTCTCGGTAACTTAGTAACGTACTCGTTGCCATTTCCGTACTGAAACGGCTAACGTAGTTACGTTAACATTTTTCAGTAACGTGAGGTGTCACGTTACTAGTGACATTTTGTTCCAGTTGTCCCCACCTCCGCCCTCTTTTTTAGAAAAAAAAACGCAGAGCGCCTAAAGTGATGTTGCAAATAAACGAAATGTACAGGTGCTCTCGACGACCCTCGTTGCGGCTCGCATGCATGGCAGAAAACACCGGCTCTTGACGACGCACCCAACCAAAAAAAGAAAGATAGAATACTCATAAAGCACGAAACACGTGCTCGAACAAGCAATCACGCACTTGCCTTCACCTACCTAACCTTCCCAAACTACTCACTCATACAACACTCTGAAGAGTGGAAGCATGCCGAACATTTGGAACATCACATTTTTCGGAATTACTATAAATTTGTTAAGAGTTCACCGATGTTTGATGTGTGAAGTTAGAATTGATGATGAAGTGTCATTTTGTGTTTAATGCCACGCTCAGAAAACGGCTTCACCATGTGTGCCACAGAGTTAGAAGTCATTACAGGTAACTCTACGGACAACTTTAGGCCACTATAACATTGCTAAGCTCCTGCACATTTGTGCAAAATATTCTGGTTAAATCAGGATTTCGGCTAAAATTGTTATTTGGGCTAGAGGTTTTATGCGAAATATGAGCTTTATAGAATTGCCATCGTGAGTTCTTGCAGCGAAGACGCACTGATTAAAAATTTATGGCCATGGAGTAACAGAAAAGTAACGTGTGGTACTTTTTTGGGTAACGGTAACGGTAACGCGTTACCTCTTTTGCAGGCAACATGGGGCGGTAACGCGTTCCTTTTTTTAGCGTAAAGAGTAATGTATTTAGTTACTGTTTTTCAGTAACGCCTACAACACTGTCTTAATGATATAATCGTTACTACCGCTACCACTTCCCTTGCTGTAACTGTCGATCTACTTCATGCTTCCATGCTGCCACCTCCGAACTTCCAGGCGCGACATCTGAACAAATGTCGGCACGATGCGACGGTAGCAGGCCGCCGCGAGACGTGCGACGTCACACACGCATTCCGCCTGAGCGGGCTGCAAATGACGCGCGCGCACAAAACCTTCAAAATAACGCCATCCGCGCCAACATGAATGAAATAATGACGACACTTTAGATAATAGCACCTTCTGAATCTAATTTCGGTGGTTTCACAGAAAGTCGCAATTTAATGTAGTATCAGTTTCACTATCAGGTTTTCATTTGTATCAATCACATCACGATCTTAGAAAAACTAGTTACCAAGGTTTTCGTGGCCCCTTCGTTACACTGTTGGATTCTTATCTTGAACACTGCCAGCAACAAGTTGTCACTAATTGCATACCTCATTTTAAACAATTCTTGCAAGCGCGCCCGATCGCCAGAATCCTGAGGCCCTTGCTCAGCATACATGCAAATGACATATTAATTATCGATAATTCAGTGAAATTTGTGATCTACGTTGAAGACATTACTTCTTACTGCGCCAAATCCAACTGACCTATTTCACAAACCAATTTGCATACTTCGTTAACGTCACGTAGGGACTAAATTATATTACTCTTAATACTCGTAAACAGAAGGTTGTCCTGTTCACGCCCATAAACCTCAAAGTCGGCTTACCTCACTCACAATTAAACATTTCAAATATCTCCATTGTACCTGTCGTCAAATGTGTTGGTGTGTTGCTTGAACAGCTAATGTAATGGAAGTATCATTTCGATTTGGCCATCACTAAACTCTAGCGGGGTTACTAAGCGTGCTTTTTAAGCGAATATCCTACTACGAAAAAGCCTACAGTTTTCTATGTTTTGCCATATTGCTTTTTGTACGCATTACTGCCATCTTAGGGGGGGGGGGGGGTGTACAATTTCTAACATGAATCTTACTGAGCTTTTACGGAGTGCAAAAAACGTAAGTTAAAATATTCATGTATGTCCGAAATCATCTCCACACATAAGCTTTATTTATTAATATTTAAACTGTATTCTAGAAGTTCACAGAACACTCTTAATTAGCGGTACACCAAGGTATTAAAAGAAATAACAATCTTCTTAGCAATATCGCAAACTCATCTCCAAAAATTACGGAGGGCACTTAAGAGTACTTACGTGCTCTGAATGGGAAAGTATTATATTTATTTCTTTTCCTATTGGAACCTTTTCTCTTCCTTTCTAATGACACATTTAGACATTAGCATACAGTCGTAAGGCAACGCACCTACTAGGCGGACCTTTGTTCGCCAAGTGGCAACGCGGCTTTGTGGCGGGTAATTGGAGCGCGACGCCAAGTGTATTTAGTGGCACAAGCTGGGACTGCGGCTCCCTTCTATACCCAGGGGTTCCTCTGCATCAAATTCGCAACAGCGGTGCTTACTGGGATTCACAGATAATGTCCATTAGGCGACAAACACCGGGTTGAATAGGTATGGAACAGTCAGCGTTTGTTCGCGCTCAAGACTGCATCATATTTTTTATTTGCAAAACTTGCCTGTGTCCTACAGGTTAACCATTGTGCAAGGAAGGAAGTGCAGGTGATGCATAGGATATTCGCTACCTTCGTACGACGCTGCCAATGGGAGCTCATGCGTCGTGACAACCTATATCATTCTCTAGAGTCTAGTGGAATAGGCCTTGCTCATTTATTCGTGCATCACCGTGTTTAGCATTTTTAGGAGCCTTAATTAGCTTTTACTACTTTTAATTCTCAAGGGCGCGTCTCTATGCAATGAAGGTAAAATTTGCCAAAAATGCTACCACGTGACCACACTATATCGCAGAACAGTGGGCGCGTAGCGCCTCATTTGGTGCTGTTGGGGATGAGGGCTCCTAGAGTGAGCTGACTCTTTCCGCGCCGCAGGTCCCTTCTCCGAATGACGTTGTCGGACTTGGTTATGAAGGAAACTGTACAGGGGGTTTATTTTACATTATTTACAAGATTTAGGAACCCATTGGTGGGTGATGGGGGAAGGTCGGAAGATTTGAGAAGATCTGAGGATGATCGAGGATTCCTTTCTCACGGCACTCTTCGTCCGGTTTAAAAAGGGTGCGGTCCCTAGAATTCCCCAGGTTCGAGGAGGTCTTCGCCAGGTTGGGCGTGGCCTAACTTGCATTGTCGTACACACACACACACACACACACACACACACACACACACACACACACACACACACACACACACACACACACACACACACACACACACACACACACACACACACACACTTCACATAGGGACACGCCCCCGTCACATGCCTCGCCGGAGAGAGAGGGTGCCGCTAGACAATCGCCCCCACCAGAGAGAGCGTTGTCTTCGCGTCCGAATGACAGTTCTCACGCTGTCAAGTCGAACACGTCTTCCGGGAAGTCCGAATGGGCGAGGCGCCGGCGAGCAGGCACAGTTGAAGGGGTGAGTCACCCCTGCTCGGTTCTGGCGGTCGCTAACTGCCTCCGTGCCGCACGGTCGATCTTCCGGGAACAATGTTGTGTACAAACGGCAGAAGAATACTCCGTCTCGAATCCAATAAACCACGCGAGGACCGGCCGTGGGATCCAAGATGCCTATCGCCGTGCAGTGACCCCGGTTGCAGGTGTCCGAGCCGAATATGCAGCTGAATCACACCACCGGCTGTCGCCAGAAACCTTACAGCTCCTCCGCGGCCCGAAAAATCTCGAATGTCCAGCGTTGACGACCGCTGGGCAGGAATAGATGAGATGGCGTCCGTGTTGGTCACCTGGATTGTAATATCATTGCCCCCAAGGCGGAACCCAAAGCACCACCAACAAAGGAAAGCGCAGGTGGGACGTTCCAAACAGCAAAGCACTGCCCCACCCGCAAGCGCTCGGAATTCGCCAAAGAATCACCAGGCTTCTTCCATTGACAACAATACACTTTTAAAAAAATTGTGTTTAAATTTTGGTTAATTTTGTGCCGACTGAGCGCGAAACATCCCCTGTTGAAACTGCCACAGCCGGATTACTCGGAACAAAGTAAAAAAAAAACACTCACACAGGAGGAGATTCCTCTTAGTTCTCCCGCTTACATCAGTCTGCTCAAGCCATCAGCATTTCCGTGCAGTTTCCCCTTCTTATAACGCACCGAGAAATTGTACTGTTGGAGAGCCAGACTCCATCTGAGCAAGCGACCATTTTTGGGGGACATCGGTCGCAGCCACGTTAAAGGACAATGGTCAGTCCCAAATACAAACTTTGCTCCGTACAGGTAACACGATAACTTCTGCGCTGCCCAAACTAAACACGCGCACTCTTTTTCGGAAGCGCTGTACGCTTCCTCTCTACTGGTCAGTTTGCGGCTGATGTACAGAACTGGGTGTTCTTCATGGTCGTAGCCAACTTGGCTTAAGACAGCACCCAGCCCTCTATCACTGGCATCACACTGGACTATGAACTCTTTCCCATTGTCAGGGGTCCTGAGCAAGGGTCGGGACACGAGTGCTTCCTTCAGGCTTTTGAAGGCGTTTTCTTTTTGGTTATCCCAACTTACCTTAGTATGTGCTCCCTTTCGCAAGGCGTCAGTTAAGGGACTAGAGTAGTTACGAATATATCGCTGGTAGTACCCAACTAATCCCAAAAAGGAGCGAATGTCCGTTTTCGTCCGTGGTTGCGGAAATGCTGCGATCGGGGCAATCTTTAACTCGGATGGACTCCTAGTTCCCTGGCCTACAACGTGGCCCAAGTACGTCACCTGTGCACAACCAAATCTACACTTTTCTGCCTTCAGTGTCAGTCCAGCCTGTCGTAAACTGGAAAACACGGTCCTTAGGTGTTCTAGATGCTCTTGCCAGGTTTCCGAAAAAATAGCCACATCGTCTAAATAAGGGAGTGCAAAGCACTGCATGTCCTTCAGTACGATGTCCATAAGTTTCGAGAACCTGTAGGGGGCATTCTTCAGCCCAAAACTAAGCATTACGGGTCGAAAGGTGCCCGCTGGGGAGATGAAAGCGGCATACCTGCTCGCGCTTTCTGAGAGGGGAACTTGCCAATATCCCCGTACGACATCGAGGGTAGAAATGAATTTCGCGCCGCTCACCCTTTCTATCCTTTCCTCTATGTTGGGAATCCGGTATAGCTGATCCCTGGTAATTGCATTCAGCTTTCTATAATCCACGCAGGGACGAGGATCTTTCCCTGGTGCCTCAACAAGAATTAGCGGTGAGGTATAGTCACTTTCCGCTGGCTCTACAACCCCTAACTCCAACATGCGCTGAATTTCCGCTTCCATTATTTCTTTTTGCCGCGGAGATACCCTGTAGGGTTTCGACCGTACCGGCTCATCAGAGGAGAGCTCGATTTCGTGTGTCAGGAGGTGTGTCTTTCCCGGGCGACTGCTAAATAGGTCAGCGAATTCGCTCAACAACTGCTATAGCGTGTCGACCTGGGTCCCGCTTAGGAAATCTGCATTCATGGAGTGAGCCAGAATGTTCTCCACGTAGTCACTAGCCTCCGCACCTCCCTTCCAACCCTGACTCTCGCTGTCCAGCTCTTCCGGTTCATTTAGAGTCAGATTGACGATCCCGCTGCGTTCCACGAACGGCTTCATCAGATTGCAATGATAGATTCTCACCTGCTTTCCCCTGCCTGGAACCCTTAGCGCGTAATTCGTCTCCGAAAGTTTTTGCAACACTTCCACTGGACCATCCCAGTGAACTTCCAACTTGTTTTTTCTCGATGGCCGGAGGATCATCACGCGATCGCCCGCGGTGAAGCCTCGAAGGCGCGCGTGTTTGTTATAATAGACCTTGACGGCCTCCTGGGCAGCTTTCATATTTCGGTTTACTAATTCCCTCGTGTTGTTAAGGCGGTCCAGTAGCTGAAGCACGTACTCAACCACTGTCTGGTTCTCTCCTGTCCCTTCCCACATTTCTCTCACCATTCGGAGGGGAGAGCGGAGGGCTCTTCCGTACACGAGTTCTGCTCCGGTAAACCCCGTAGCTTCGTGGGGGACTGTTCGTAAAGCGAAAGGTGTGGCCGGCAGACAATCCTCCCAGTCTGCTTTATGCTCATAACAAAGAGCGCGTAGCACCCGCTTCAGCACCGAATGCCATTTCTCTACACTTTTGGACTGCGGATGGTACACCGAGCTGTGTAACAGTTTTATTCCGCATCTTTCTAGGAATGTGGTCGTCAAGGCGCTTGTAAAGACTGTCGCCTGATCGGCTTGGATTTCGGCCGGAAATCCTATTCTCGCGAACACTGACAAAAGGGCGTCAACTATTTCTGTGGAGCTCAAGTCCTTCAACGGAATTGCTTCGGGAAATTTTGTGGCGGGACATAGCATAGTAAGCAAGTACTTATAGCCTGATTTCGTTTTAGGCAAAGGGCCTACTGTGTCTATTACAAGCCGGCGGAAGGGTTCCGAGATCAATGGAACAATTTTCAGTGGAGCCTTCCATGTCTCTCCCGGCTTGCCCACGCGCTGGCACGCATCGCATGATATTACGTAGCGTTCTGCATCTTTGAAACAACCCGGCCAATAATATTTCATTAATAGCCGCTCCTTTGTTTTTTTTCATTCCCAGATGTCCTGCCCAGCCATTTCCGTGGCAGAGACTCAGAATGTCCGCTATGTATTTTTCGGGCGCGACCAGCTGATCGAATGTTTTCCCTTTTCTGTCCTGGTAGTGTCGGTATAGTAAGCCTCCCTTCGCATGCATCGTTATGTTGCGTCTCGCGATGCCCTCTTTAGCTGTAAGGTGCAGTCTTTTCAAAGTGGGATCCTGCTTCTTTTCTTTTATTAGGGACTCCCTGTTCACCTGCAGAAGGCGATCAAAACTACGCGATGTTGGAGATAAAACGGATCCTTCAGCGTTTTCTGCCTCCTCTACCGACTTAGTGGTTGAAGTCCCTTGTCGCTCATTTGCTCGGTCAGCTGTCTGGCTTTCATTTGTTTGCCACGATATGCTGGCTGGTGCGTTTCTGGCTGTCTGAGGTTCGGGAACCTGACTTAGTTGAGATACGAGCTGACGAGTATTCGACCTTGTCAAAGCTTGTATCACCCCGCTTCCGAGTTTCTGGCCTCTCTCGCGTAGCAATTGGTCTGATCGATTCGAGAAGAGGTAAGGATATTCAAGTGGCACGGCCTTCGAAACTGCGGCCTCAGTGATTAGCTCTCCAAACGGTCCACAAATTCTCACTCTAGCTATGGGAAGGCATACACTGTGTTCTTCTACTGCCTGTTTTATCCACGAGACTTCTCCCGTAAAATCGTCCACTGAAACGTAAGACGGGTGGACAACGTCCATCGTCGCGGCGCTATCACGAAGCACCCTGCACGGTTTCCCGTTAACGTGCAGCTCGTGCAGGTATGGCTTAAGGAGCTCTAGATTCTCGGCGTTATCCTCGACGCACAAGAACACCAAACGTTGCTTTGTACACTTGGCTGCAAAGTGCCCGACACCATTGCAGTTGTAGCAACGAAATGGCCTACTAGCCTCAAACTCTTTTTTCGCGGCTTTGTCTGCTCCCTGTCTCTTTGCCGGTTCTGCACGCTTTTCTGGAGCTGCCTTCGTTGCCTCCGATTGCTCCGAACTTCTAGCACTTCGCGTCTTTCTGCTAGGCCCTTTATCTCGCATCGCGTTTCGAGCGTGTGACGCACCCTCTTCAGTGCTCAACCTTCTGCTCGAAACGTACTCCTCTGCTAGCTCAGCGGCCCTTTCAGCTGTGTCGACTTTTTCCCTGTCTTGAACCCACAGTTTCACCACTTGGGGAATGCTTCGGTAAAATTGCTCAAGGCAAAAACACTCGATGATTTTGTCTCGGCTTTCATAAACCTCGCCTCCTTTTAGCCACTCTAGCAGATTCGTCTTTAGGCCATACGCGAAATCCGGATAGCCGTCGCTATCGTTTTTCATTGTGTTCCTGAAGCGCTGTCGGAAAGCTTCGGCTGACAGCCGGTACCTTTTTAGCAGGCTGGCTTTGACTTTTTCGTAGTCAGCTGCGTCTTGTGTGCTAAGCCTCGCTATGACTTCAGCTACTTCACATGGCAAGAGTGTCAGAAGCCGTTGCGGCCATGTACTGCGAGCAAAGTTCTCCCTTTCGCAAGTTCTCTCAAAGTTTCCCAGGTACAATCCTATGTCCCTTCCACTTTCATAGGGCTGCATGAATCGGCTCATTCTATATGATTGTACATCACTAGCTCTTTTAGGAGGCCCGGCCCTCGTACTGTCGCCTATTTTTCGATTTTCGCTTTCAAGCTGCAATTGCTTTAGATTTCTTTCTCCTTTTTCAGCTTCCCACTTTTGCCGTTCTTTCTCTTTTTCCAATTCCGCTTCCCTTTTTCTTTTTCTGCCTGTACCAAATTCCACGTATCTACCAGCTGATCGTCATCTACGTTATCTTTAATTGTCTTGCATATTTCAAGTTTTGTAATTTTGCCCTGTACTTCTATTGACAGTTCCTCGCATATCAACAGCAAGTCTGACTTTGACAATTTCATAAGGTCCATGACAACGCTTTCCTCCGCTTTGGCAATGCTATCTTCAAAATGTCGTGAGATTGCCCTTTCTCAATTGACATACACTTTCCAGTGATTCTAGATTATTCCTCTCAAAATCTGAAGCCTGGCGAATCCTATAGCAAAATGCCGAAACGCTTACCGGTTGAGAAAGCACGATGTCGCACGGTCCATCCCAGCTGCTGCCAACCAGTTGTTGGGGATAAGGGGTCCTCGAGTGAGCGGACTCTTTCAGCGCCGCAGGTCCCTTCTCCGAATGACGTTGTCGGACTTGGTTATGAAAGAAACTGTACAGGGGGCTTATTTTACATTATTTACAAGATTTTGGAACCCATTCGTGGGTGATGGGGGAAGTTCGGAGGATCTGAGAAGATCTGAGGATGATCGAGGATTCCTCACGGCACGCGTCGTCCGGTTTAAAAAGGATCCGGTCCCTAGGATTCCCCAGGTTCGAGGAGGTCTTCGCCAGGCTGGGTGTGGCCTAACTTGCGTTGTAGTACACACACACACACCACTTCACATAGGGACACGCCCCCGTCACATGCCTCGCCGGAGAGAGAGGGTGCCGCTGGACAATCGCCCCCACCAGAGAGAGCGTTGTCTTCGCGTCCGAACGACAGTTCTCACGCTGTCAAGTCGAACACGTCTTCCGGGAAGTTCGAATGGGCGAGGCGCCGGCGAGCAGGCACAGTTGAAGGGGTGAGTCACCCCTGCTTGGTTCTGGCGGTCGCTAACTGCCTCCGTGCCGCACGGTCGATCTTCCGGGAACAATGTTGTGTACAAAACGGCAGAAGAATCCTCCGTCTCGAATCCAATAAATCACGCGAGGACCGGCCGTGGGAACCAAGATGCCTATCACCGTGCAGTGACCCCGGTTGCAGGTGTCCGAGCCGAATATGCAGCTGAATCAGACCACCGGCTGTCGCCAGAAACCTTACAGTGCCTACCCTTTACCCGGTATTTCAGGGAACACTTTCAAAAATTTTCGAAATAGGCTTTTTGGGGTGAAAATATGGCTTTCGCCGCCTAGTATTACTAGTGTTGGCGGACACCAGAAATCCGGTGAATCGTCTTAAGTAGTAAGCGTTCGATTCAACAAGAAAATTATACCGCCTAAAATTTAAAGCAGTATATCTTTAAGCGATCAATTAATGTGCCCATACAAGCATTTGAGTTGTGTTACAGAAAACTCAAATGCACCGAAGTTTAACTTTTATGTCGAGAACATGCAGTAACAGTGGCTATTTAAGCTATTAACTTCGATTCACTACCCACGAAAAGACCGCCCTTTGGTGCCGAGTGCATTTCAGTCAAACAACTCCAAGAAGATGGATGGAAACCAACACGCAAGCAGAATGGAAACGTCAGTTGGATTTGGCGCAGTATGGAGTAATACCTTCAACGTAGATCACAAATTTCACTGAATTATCGATAATTACTATGTCATTTACATGTGAGCAGAGCAAGGGCCTCAAGATTCTGGCAATCGGGCGCGCTTGCATGAATTGTTTAAAATGAGGTATACAATGCGTGACAACTTGTTGCTGTTAATAATCAACTTTTTAACTATTAGAGTTAGGCGCCTAGTTGCAATTACAGTTTTGTGGCTGGTCGTAAGTAATAGCCATATCAGTTTTTAGAATTTTGAAAACCCGATTACGCTTGGCGCTGTGACTCGACAAAATTGGGCTTTTTCGACTTGTTACGTGCATTGGAGGGGTTGCTTTGCCTGCATACTTTCTAAAGCGTATGTATTTTCGCACGGCGCAGCCAAATTATGTCAAGCCACAGCGGCGAGGGTAATCGCGTTTTCGAAATTCTAAAAACTGATATGGCTATTCCTAACAACCTCTACAAATCTCTGATTGCAACTAGGCGCCTAGCTCTACTAGCTAAAAAGTTAATTATGAAAAATTAGTTAACCAGCTTACTACTTACGACGAGTCACCGGTTTTCTGGTGTCCGCCAACACTGGTACTACTATGCCCAAAAGCATTATTTTAACCCAAAAAAGATTATTGTTAAAATTTTTTTTGAAAGTGTTCACTGAAACACCCGTATATGTGCCAGCAGAGGTGGGAAAATGCCCTCATTTTTGCTTTTCCTCGCTCACGCTCATTTTTGAATCCATGGCCCTCCCTCACCCTCACTAACAGTCATTTTAAAATTCGAGTGATGTTTTCTAGCCTCCAACTTCTAGCGATATTACTGAGCAATAAACATACAAGACAAGCCCGCAAGGTTCTGTTGAACGAGAGGCTAGATGCTTGTACTGTTGTGTGAGTGCCGGTACGTGTGTGTGAGGTGTTTGAGCTAATATGTGAGACAAAGCCGAGACAGTTACGAGCTGGGCCCTAAAATATCACTCTGCCTTTACTTCTGGCATGCACTGCATGCATACAAGTGTCATGCACTTGTAACATTTCATTGTTATCTATATTTATTTTGCTTATACTGCAATTCTCACTGGGGGGTTTTAACAGGGTGGCATACAGACAAGTAAACACAACATAATAACACAGGCAATGAACGCATGAACAAACTAGAATAACATAGTTTGAAGATTTCGGAAAATAAGCATACACAACAGATTTTTAAACAATACTGGAAAGAAATGGCGACATAGATGATTTTTAAACGTGGTCATTGGTTAGGAGATTCCGTTCAATTAATGTTCGTGGAAAGAAAGAATACTTAAAACGGTTACTACACGTGGTAAATGGCGTTAATGTGCGGCGCTATGTCTTTGTCTAGTAGCGTAAACAGATGAAAAAGAAATTATTCTCGTGAGATCTGTCTTACAGTGGCTTTTAATAAAATGAAAGAGGAATTTTAGTCGTGCTGCATGGTTTATTTGCATTAAGGGGGGCAAGTCCGCTTTACTTAATGGTTCTGTCACTCACGTACTTCCAAATCTATTACAAATGAAGCGAGCTGTTTTCCGTGGCACCGTTTCTATCTTATTAGTGTAAGTTTTAGTGAAAGTGTCCCAAATAACGCATGCATAGTCTAGTATTGGCAGAATTACGTTTTTGCATAATCGAGCAGTCGGACAGAAGGAATAGAAAGTCTCAAAGCTCTCCTCAGATACAACAAGCGATTATCATTAGCCATTATGTAGTCAATGTGCTTAGTTTAAGTGAAGTCATTAGTGATCAACTCTCCGAGATACTTATGTATTTCGAGAAAAGCTTCGACAGGATGAATATTGAGGTTTCTTATCTAAACCGGCGTCTGCAGTAGTGAGCAGTACAGATTTGTGGTCCCAATATTCCATCTACTATCTGGCTATTCGTTTTGGCAGTAATTGATCCGGTAACAAAAAAGAGGTTGAGCATTGATTGAGAATTGCCCTGAAATTTGGTATTTTCTTCTACAATTTGCAGTAAGTCGAAGGCAAAAGAAATGTCCAACATAGCTTCACCTTGGGGGCCATGCTTTTTAACTGAAATATTTGACCAGTCTACTTCAGGGCGAATTAAAATATCCTGACAGTATAATACGAATATCGGGCTTAACATTCGTACAGAAATATTGTTTCACTTCGTCTAATACGGCAACGGTAGAGTTGGGGGGCCTGTACATTGCTCCAATAATATATCTAACCATTTATAGTACGTTGTGCAAAACGTGCACTACATCGGGTACATCAGGCATTGGTAAAATTCGAATGGATGATTTAAACTGAATGCTGACATCTCCACCTCTACCATCAAGATCTTTTTGGTACGAACTGTAGCCAGTGGTAACGAACTCACTGTCAAACACTGTATTGTTAAGCCAAGTTTCTGCCAAAACCGCTAATTCAGGGTCATGCAAAATCAGAAGAGCTTCCAACTCAGTTGTCTTGTTTATTACACTTCTGCAATTACCAAGGTCTCAGATCTCTTAGTCCGGGGTCAGTTTGATTTCTTTCTAAGCATAAAGATACCTTAGTCCGGGATAAGTTTAATTTCTTTCTAAGCATAAAGCGAGGAGCTCTTGTTTCATACCAGCCATAAAGTACGCTATTAAAGCTTAGCTTATAGATTAGCTTTAAAGCTAAGCGCCTTCTTTCCCCTCTTCTTCAGAGCTTTTCCACTGCTATTTCCTTATTTACCTAACTCGTTTACAAAAGTCCTCAGCTAATGATTTTGAGCTTTTTTGGTGTTTGCAATTCGAGCTGATTTTGGTGTTTTTGAGTTGACAGCATGATTATAATATTGGAACGGATAGTCTTGGTGAAGACAAGGTGAACGAAGTGTCTCGGAGGTGCGCGTGCTCTGGGCTTGGGTGCTCTGTGCTGTGCTCTGTGCGGGCCCTGTGCCCCTTGGCCTGTGCGCTGTGCCAGGGGCGTTCTGGCGTCGTTCCCGCCTTGGACCACGTAACATCTTTGGTGGAGGTGCAGATTTACGCTGAGCACACCACGCAGCTTCGTAGTGGTCGTCAGGCCGGGTCTTCCACCATGGCTCCACCCGGCGAGTCAAGGACCTCCACTAACCCCACTACCGCTCCTTTCGTGATCATGGCTCCTCCTCGCGACCCCGGCACCTTTTCTGGCACTGATTGCACGGATGTGGAAGACTGGTTTAACCTCTACGAACGCGACCGCACCTATAACGGGTGGAACCCTACGTTAATGCTCGCCTTGTCATCTTTTACCTCAAAGGCACTGCACGTGTGTGGTACGAGACCCACGAGGAAGACCTAACAAGCTGGGACACCTTTAAGGAGAAATTGAGGACGCTCTTCGGTAGGCCTGATGACAGCCAGCTCACCGCCAAGAAACAGCTTGGGCCTCGATCACAATCTTCGACAGAAAGCTACGTGGCCGACATTCAGGACATCTTGGCTATTCGCCACAAGGTCGACGCTGCCGTGAGTGAGACCGGTAAGGTGGGCCACATATTCAAAGGCATTGCAGACGATGCTTTCAACTTGCTTGTTTTGTAAAGAGTGTGCCACAATTGACTCCATCATTAAAGAGTGCCGTAGATTTGAGCAAGTGAAAGGCCGCCGCATTCCGTAATCGTTTTCTCGCCTTCCTAACACAGCCGCGACATCTTCCTGTGAAGACAAGAGATCTCCATCCCGCGCGCCCTCGGACGCCCCTGTCTTCATCGATTATGTCACCTGGATCGTCCGACGGGAACGGGAGGCCCTCGCACCTGTCATATCCCGCCATCCGTCCCTGATACTACCCAGCCGGTCGTGTCGCTTATTCAGGCTGTCGTCAAGCAAGAACTGGCAAACCTGGATCTTTCCCCCCATGTGTGTTCGATTGGCCGCCCACCTGTCCGCCAACCTCCTTCCCCTGCTGTCCGCCCCACCTACTACACCACGTCCCGTACCGCAATCCGGCGGAATGGCGCACGGCTGACGACCGACCCATCTGCTTTCTCTGCTCACGCGTTGGACATATCTCTCGACATTGCCGCAGCCTTGGGACGTCGCCTCCCCGCGGTGGCTTCTCCAACTACCGACCTGACCCTCAGCGCCGCTTCTCGCCCCGCTCCCAACCAGATCGGTCTGCTCCCTCCTTCCGGAATTCCCGCTTTCCATCTCCCCAAGGCCGTCGCTCACGCTCACTGCAGTCGCCCCATCTTTCCGCTACTGCCCCCTACGTCCGCTCCACTCTGAAAAGCTAGCTGATGCCGCTCCCGGAGGTGACACTGCATCAATGACTCCGACCAGAAATCCTCTACTGACCACCCGACCGAACTTACTGGACGTCAAAGTCGACGGTTTTCCTGTGCGCACCCTTATTGACACCGGTGCACACGTCTCTGATGAGTTCGGTCCTTCGCCGTCGCCTCCGCAAAGTGCTCACGCCTGCAACATCCTTCGTTCGTGTGGTGTATGGAGGCACCCCGGCTGTGGACGGACTATGTACTGCTCGCATCACTGTTGCCGGCCACAGTATCCCGGTTCAGTTCACCGTTTTGTCCACCTGCGCCGACGACCTCGTTCTCGGCATGGATTTCCTCTCCGACCATTCAGCTCTGATTAACTGCTCGCAGGGTGTCCTACAACTCGAGCTCCCACAACTCCGTTCCGAGTACGTCGATCCCTCTCTCCGCCTGTTCAATGCGTACTATGCTCGCCTGCCGTCTCAAGCCGCCTCCTTAGTTGCACTGACACCCTCTCCCCACGTTCCCAATGGCGAGTACCTCGTTGTGCATAGTAGCGATCTCCTGCTGACCCGCAACGTTGCTCTGCCCTATACCATCGCCTCGGTCAAGGCGAACGCACTGTCTCTGCCGTTCCTCAACTTCGGCTTCTCTCCTCAAGTTCTTCCATCCAGCATTTACGTTGCTACGATCTCCCCTCTCGCACTGTGCCAAGTCGCTGCATTCGACATCGCCCCTTCTCAAGATCACTCAGGCCATCCTCAGAGTACCTCTCTTTCTACAGACGCCTTCGCGACCATGATGTCATCCGACCTGCGTCCCGCCAAAACAGCTCAGCTTCGAGCCCTTCTCGAATCTTTTCGGACATTTTCGATCTGAATAACATCCCGCTGGGCCAAGCTCTATCTGCGAAGCACCGCATCGACACCGGGGATGCCTCTCCTATCCGTCGTCGACCGTACCGAGTCTCCCACACTGAGTGAAAAATCATTAACGCCGAGGTTACGAAGATGTTTAATAAGAACATTATCGAACCCTCCTACAGCCTGGCTCATAGCGTTTTTGGGTTCGGAATCGCCACCTGAGCAAGATAACCAAAACCGACCCCTCCCGCGCATTGACGACGCCCTTGATTGCCTATACGGTGGCAAATTCTTCTCCATAGACCTTCGCTCCGGCTATTGGCAGACAGCAGTGGATGACCAGTACCGTGAGAAGACGGCGTTTGTGACACCTGATGTGCTGTATCAGTTCAAAGTTATGCATTTTGGCTTATGCAACGCGCCGGCCACCTTCGAGCGTATGATGGACGCCCTCCTGCAAGGATTAAAATGGTCCACGGGCCTCTGCTATCTCGACGACGTCATTGTCTTCTCCCCCAGCATTTCCTCTCACATCGATGACCTTTCCAAGATTCTTTTCGTTTTCCGTGATGCCTGCCTGCAGCTCAACGCCTCCAAATGCCGTTTCGCGCGTCGCCAGATCACAACCTTGGGCCATGTCGTCGATGCCATGGGTGTTCACCTTGACCCAGCTAAGATCCGAGCCGTGAAAGACTTCCCGGTGCCGCGTTCCTGCAACGACGTACGGAGCTTCTTGGGGCAGTGCTCCTACTTCCGCCGATTCGTGCCCGGCTTTGCTGACATCGCCCGCCTTCTTAGTGATCTGATAAAAAAGGACATGACTCTCACCTGGGGACCCCTACAAGAAAACGCCTTTGCCGCTCTAATCCCGAAGCTCACCACCTAGCCCGTCTTGGCACACTTCGATGTGGCCGCTCCCACTGAAGTCAGCAGTGGCACCAGCGGTCACGGAATAGGCGCTGTCATTTCTCGGCGGCAATTTGGGTCTGACCATGTCATTGCCTACGCCAGCCGCCTCCTCTCTACATCAGAGCGCAATTACTCCATCACGGAACGCTACTGCTTGGCTCTTGTGTGGGCCGTTGGAAAATTTCGCCCGTATTTGTACGGCCGCCCTTTTATGGTTGTCACCGACCACAATGCGCTCTGCTGGCTCTCTTCACTGAGAGATCCTGCTGGCCGGCTAGGTCGCTGGGCTTTACGCCTACAGGACTACGACTACACCGTGGTCTATAAGTCTGGTCGGCTACACACCGATGCTGATTGCCTCTCCCGACCCGATATCCCGTTGACTCTTTTGACCATTCTGGCAGTGACTGCACCGCTGACCTGTTCTCGCTCTCTGCTATTACTCACTTTGGCGATGAGCAGCGACGGGATATCGAGCTCCGCGCTATTAATGACCGCCTCAACTCCTTCCCATCTGACCGTGCTCTGCGCCGGTTTGTGCTGCATCATGACACTCTATACCGCCGAAGCCTGAACCCCGCCGGCCCCGATCTCCTGCTGGTTGAGCCAAAGCACCTGCGCACCGATGCACTCCACGAGCTCTATGACCTCCCCACTGCTGGACATCTGGGTGTCTCGAGTACTTACGCCCGCGTGCGTCGTCGCTTCTTTTGGCCCCGCCTCGACCAGTCCGTACGCCGCTATGTTCGTGCCTGCGACCAGTGCCAGTGCCGGAAACGTCCTGCCACTCTCTCAGCGGGTATGCGCCAACCTGTTAAATTGCCCCCTGAAGCTTTCTATCGTGTTGGCTTGGATCTTTTGGGTCCGTTTCCTAAGTCCACCTCCGGAAACAAATGGATTCCCGTTGCCATCGATTATGCCACTCGCTACGCAATCACATGGGCCCTCCCCACCAGTACTGCTACTGACGGTGCCGACTTTCTCCTGTACGACCTCATCCTCTGTCATGGTGCACCCCGCCAACTTCTCACCGACCAGAGCCGTTGCTTTCTCTCTAAAGTTGTCGACGACATTCTCCGTTCCTGCTTGACTAAATATAAATTGACCACCGCCTATCATCCCCAAACCAACGGCCTCACAGAGCGCCTCAACAGCACTCTCACGGATATGCTCGCAATGTACGTTTCCCCGGACCTTCGTGACGGGGACATTGACCTTCCATACCTGACTTTCGCCTACAATTCTTCCCGTCATGACACTGCCGGTTACTCACCGTTCTATCTTTTTTACGGCTGTGAGCCCCATTACCATTGGGCACTCTGCTTCCGACGTCTCCTTCACCGCCTTCTGAGTATGCACACGACGCAATTTCCCGGGCCGACCACGTCCGCCAGCTGGCTAGATCCCGACTACAAGCATCGCAGGCCACACAGCAGCACTACTACGACCGCCGCCATCGCATGGTAACTTTCTCCCCTGGACCACTCGTGTTGCTTTGGTGGCCATCATGCCGCGTCGGGCTTTGCGAAAAACTTCTTTTTCGTTATGCTGGCCCATACCGTGTGCTCCGCTAGGTCACCACTGTCACGAGATCGCCCCGGCCTTCTCCGAGACCACCGCCCGTGCACCTCAGCGTGATGTTGTCCACGTCTCGCCTCAAGCCCTACCTCTCGCCGTCCTTTGCCACGCCCTAATCTACGCCGAGACGGTGTTTTTGTGAGCAGGGGCCATGCAACGGATAATCTTGGTGAAGACAAGGTGAACGAAGTGTCTCGGAGGTGCGCGTGCTCTGGTCTTGGGTGCTCTGTGCGGGCCCTGTGCCCTTGGCCTGTGTGCTGTGCCAGGGGCGTTCTTTCGTCGTTCCCGCCTTCGACCACGTGACAATACTGAAATTTTTTCACAGAAGTCCGGAATTTCAGAACGACTGGTCGCATCTTATGTATTTCCTTTTTACCTACCATGTGGCATCTTCCGATACTATTCACTGTTAAATCTTGTTCCAGAGAAAAACACCATGAATTGCTTCCTTTCCCAGTTCCTCGCTAATCTCCTCGCTAAGCTCTTTTATTCCGTTAATGATCAGGGTATTTCTCCTGCCTCAGTTTTCTAAATCGTCTATCTGGTTCCTAACTGTAGCAAGCTGCTCCTGAAGTTCCAATACTGCCGATTTCATGTCTTTTACCTTCGTGGCTAAGAGATTTAGTCCCTACAACTATTTCTCAATACCATCCATTCGCTCAGTTAAACCGGATGTAAGACTGGACACGGGCTTCAGAATCTTCAGAGGCTGGCGCTCAACGAAGAAGACGACGAGGAGCGCCGAACACTCCGAAGCTTGAGCGCCGGACGCTCGGTCGCTCGTGCGTGCTCTGGACTGAACGCGGTCTCTGTTCTGTGCCTGGACGGTTCCGCTGGTTGTTCGTGACGCTGTGCTTTTTACTGTGCTGTGCTCTTATTACTGTGCTATGCTGTGGTGTGTTGTGTGTGTTGTATTAGTAGTGTGCTGTGTTCTTATTACAAGTGGTGGAGGTGCCAACGATCCCTCGCCCTGGAGCCTCGCACCCGCGCATTGACTACCACCTCTGCAATGCCTGAGACCGTCACCCAAACCGTTTCACCGCTTCCGTCGGCGGTCTTCTGTTCCGGCGCCGCTCGGCAGCGTGACCCGACCATCTTCAGCGGCACAGACGACACGGATGTGGAGGATTGGTTGGCCTCCTATGAATGCGTAAGCGCATACGACAAGTGGGACGATAGCATCAAGCTCACCAACGTTATCTTTTATCTGAGCGATGTAGCCATTCTCTGGTTTCGAAACCACGAGGCTGACATCTCAAGCTGGGCAGCTCTAAAAACCAGTCTTACAGAAGTCTTTGGTCCTCCCGTAGTGCGAAAGCTTCGCGCTGAGCAACGCTTGCGAAGTCGGGCCCAGCAAACCGGTGAAAACTTCACCATTTATATAGAAGATGTCGTCGACCTCTGCAAGCGTGTCAACCCTTCTATGAGCGAAGCCGACAAGATCAGACACATTATGAAAGGCATTGAGGATGATGCCTTCCAGATTCTCGTCGCCAAAGATCCCCAGACTATCTCCGGTGTCATCGGCTACTGCCAAAGCTTCGATGAGCTACGCAAACAGCGCCTTTCTACCCGGCGTGCAGGCTTTCAGGAGGCCGCACTTTGCAGCTTGGCTCTGCCAGGGGATGGTGCTCTGGACCAACAGTCGCTCCTCCAGAGCATCGAGCAGTTTATACGTGAGGAAGTCGCACGCCAGCTATCGTTGTCTACCTGCCCGCCTACGCCTGCGCCGTCGCTCACTCCCAACCTACAGCGTGTTAACGAGGAGCAGGTCGCTGAAGTCCTGCCACCTCCTTCTCAGCCATTCCTGATCGCCGATCCTCTGACGTACGCCGATGCCGTGGTGCGGTCGCGGCCCTCACCTGCTGCCCCTGTCTACAGGCCACCTACCCGGCAGTTAGAACCCCAGCGACCTGCAACCCCACCTTACCGTCCGGTTGCCCTCCCCCGATCACAGCCGCAGCCACTCAACCCCTGGCGCACACAAGACAACCGCCCTATTTGCTACGCCTGTGGCGTCGCTGGTCACGTGGCTCGTTTGTGTCGCAGTCGTGACCACCGTCCCTATGATTATAGGCGTGAGCCGACGTACGACCTTCCGCCGTCGTCCTCGCCTACGTCACACTTGCCGCCTCCGGATTCTTCTCCTAGTTACCATCCCCGCTCCCACCGCTCGCCGTCTCCTGGCCGTCGTTCCCGTTCTCCAATGCTCCGTCGCCAACCCGCCGTCCACGCGGAAATCTAACCATCGCAGTTCCGAAAGCAAGAACTGCGTCACCAGCGGCACACTCAAGACCTGTTTCTGCGCCTGCCAATATTATTACCGTTTTCGTTGAAGGAGTCGCCGTCGAAGCACTTGTTGACACTGGCGCAGCCGTTTCGGTTCTCAGTCACACCCTCTGTCGCAGACTCAAAAAAGTGACCACGCCCCTTCCTCCCGTTTCTCTCCGGACGGCCAGCGCTCAGGACATTCTACCGTTAGCCGCCTGCACCGCCCGCCTGCTCATCGGGAACGTTCCCTACACAATCGAGTTCATCGTCTTCGCCCGCTCCTCTCACGACGTTATCCTTGGCTGGGACTTCCTCTCCTCACATCGCGCCGTTATTGATTGCGCCCGTGCTCAGCTTGACTTGTCGCCCTACAGTGACGCCCCCTCGGACGTAACCGGTGCTGCTGCCGCTACTGTGGTCGTCTCAGAGGACACAGATGTTCCGCCTTTCTCTTCAGTGCTGGTGCCTCTTTCTTGTGCTGCGCTCTCAGATGCAACAGTGACTTATACCCCCTCTTTACGATGCGCTGACCAGAAGTCTGTTTTGCTGCCTCATGCTGTGCTGACAATTGTTTCGTGGCTCCAGCGCTATTTATGTGGCCAACCCGTTCTCCTGCCCTACCACTTTACTCCGTGGCCAATCGCTTGGTAGCGTTGCCGTTCTCGATCCCGCCTCCGCATACCCCCTCGTCGATAGCGCGGCCGGCCTTCACGTCAGCGCCATTACGCCTGTTCCCATCACGAATCAGTCGTCTGTAGATATTTTTCACCGTTCCGTCGACGCCGCCCTGACGTCTACGCATAGAGGCTAGCTTGTAACCGTTCTGCAGCATTTTCAAGCTTCATTTGACTACCAGCAACCTTCTTTGTGTCGCACCACCACCGTTACCCACTGTATTGACACTGGAATCCATGCCCCTTTGCGCCAACGTCCGTACCGCGTGTCAGCCGCTGAGCGCAGCATCATTGACGCCCAGGTCACCGAAATGCTCCAGTGTCACGTGATACAACCGTCGCACAGCCCGTGGGTATCGCCAGTGGTTCTGGTCAAGCAAAAAAGACGGTTCCATCCGTTTCTGCGTGGACTACCGTCGTCTGAATAAGATTACACGCAAGGACGTTTACCCTCTCCCCCGTATCGACGATGCCCTTGACTGCCTGCAGGGCTCGGAGTTCTTTTCTTCATTGGAATTGCGCTCCGGTTACTGGCAGGTGCAGATGGCTGAGGCCGATCGCCCAAAAACTGCATTCGTCACATCCAACGGGCTCTATGAATTTAATGTCATGCCCTTCGGCCTCTGCAATGCACCCGCCACATTCGAGCGCATAATGGACAACATACTCCGAGGGCTTAAATGGCACACATTCCTTTGTTATCTAGACGACGTTGTAATCTTTTCCCCGGACTTTCCGTCTCACCTCCAGCGCCTCGAGACTGTTCGTCGCTGCCTGGCCGACACTGGCCTCCAAATTAATTTGAAAAAGTGCCGCTTCGGAGCTCGGCAGCTCACCATTCTCGGTCATGTCGTATCGAAGGACGGCGTTCTCCCGGACCCGGCCAAGTTGCGAGCTGTGGCCGAATTTCCAAAGCCCACTTCTGTAAAAGACCTCCGCAGCTTCGTCGGCCTCTGCTCCTACTTCCGCCGCTTTGTCCGCAACTTTGCCACTATCGTCGACCCCCTGAACAAGCTCCTTTCCACCCACGACCTTTCGGCCTGGTCGCCAGCCTGTGATGAAGCGTTTACGACACTCCGTCGCCTCCTCACCACTCCACCAATTCTGCGTCACTTGACCCTTGATCTCCGACGGAACTCCACACCGTTGCCAGCGGCGTCGGCCTCGGTGCAGTACTCGCTCAACGCAAGCAAGGCTTTGACGAATACGTTGTCGCTTACGCTAGCTGGACACTCACAAAAGCTGAAGCCAACTATTCTGTCACCGAGAAGGAGTGTCTAGCCATCATTTGGGCGATCGTCAAATTTCGCCCCTACCTGTACGGGCGCCCTTTTGACGTTGTCACCGATCACCACGCCCTCTGCTGGCTGTCCTCTTTGAAAGATCCCTCTAGTCGACTGGCGCGATGGGCTCTGCGACTCCAAGGGTACGACATTCGCGTTATCTATCGTTCCGGCCGCAAACATGCCGATGCTGATGCCCTCTCACGTTCCCCTGTACCATCTGAGGCAGCGCCTTGTATATCCGCCCTGTCTTCTTTGAAGTTTGAGTTCGCTGATATGGCTTCCGAGCAACGCAAAGACCCGTGGATCACTTGCCTTTTTGATTCCCTATCTGGCCAATCGTCTCGACCTCCTTCCCGTGCTCTCCGTGCTCTGTCTTCTTTGAAGTTTGAGTTCGCTGGTATGGCTTCCGAGCAACGCAAAGACCCGTGGATCACTTGCCTTTTTGATTCCCTATCTGGCCAATCGTCTCGACCTCCTTCCCGTGCTCTCCATTTCGCCATCCGAGACGAGCTCCTTTACCGCCGCAACTATCTCCCGGATAGTCGCAAGTGGCTTCTCGTCATTCCGACACATCTGCGCTCCTTCATTTGCTCTTCCTACCACGATGATCTCCAGTGTACCCACGCCTGATTCTTGAAGACTTTCACCCGTCAACGATAGCGGTACTAATGGCGTGGGATGGCCCGTTACGTCCGCCAGTTCTTTCAGTCATGCACCACATGCCAGCGACGAAAACATCCACGTCGCCGACCCGCCGCTTCTATGCAGCCGCTGCCTTGCCCAGTACAGCCCTTCGAGCGTGTTGGCATCGACCTCTACGGCCCTCTTCCCAGCACATCAACCGGGAACCGCTGGATCATCGTTGCCATCGACCACCTTACACCTTACGCTTAAACATCGCCTTTACCATCCGCTACAGCCCACGACATTGCATCCTTCATTCTTCATTGCATCATTCTTCGCCATGGTGCGCCCAAAGAGCTGCTCAGTGATAGAGGTCCGGCCTTCCTCTCAGAAATTGTAGAAGCTCTCCTTCAGGTATGCAACGTTGTTCACCGCACCAGCTCCGCCTACCATCCCCCGACAAATGGCATGGTTGAGCGTTTTAATCGTACCCTCGGTGACATGCTGGTCATGTATGTTACCTCCGACCATTGTAACTAGGATCGCGTTCTCCCTTTTGTCACATACGCTTATAACTCCGCTGCTCAAGCCACCACCGGATTATCTCCGTACTTTCTCCTGTACGGCCGTGAGCCTTCTTGCACAATGGACACCATTCTACCTTACCGCCCTGATGCTTCCGAATTTACAACTCTTTCTCAAGCCGCAACTTATGCCGAAGAATGCCGACAGCTTGCCCGGTCCTTCACTTGTCACGCCCAGCAGCAGCAGAAAAGCATCCGTGATCCCCCTGCAATTCCTCCCGCTTACCTTCCTGACTCTTTGGTCTGGCTCTGGGTACCCTCCTCAGGTCCCGGCCTTTCCTCCAAACTTGTTAGTAAGTACCAGGGACCCTACCGTATTCTTCAGCAGACATCCCCCGTCAATTACCTCATCGAACCCCTTACGTCATCCCCTGATCATCGCCGCCGAGGCCGCGAAATTGTCCACACGACCCGCCTCAAACCATACTACGAACCCGCCGTCGTCACATCGCCCTAGGCCGCCAGGATGGCGCCCTTTCGCCCGGGGGGAATTGTAAGACTGGACACGGGATTTAGAATCTTCAGAGGCTGGCGCTCAACGAAGAAGACGACGAGAAGCGCCGAACACTGCGAAGCTCGAGCGCCGAACACGCCAAAGCTCGAGCGCCAAACGGTCGGTCGCTCGTGCGTGCTCTGGACTGAACGCGGTCTCTGTTCTGTGTCTGGACGGTTCCGCTGGTTGTTCGTGACGCTGTGCTTATTACTGTGCTGTGTTCTCATTACTGTTCTGTGCTGTGGTGTGTTGTGTGTGCTGTATTAGTAGTGTGCTGTGTTCTTATTACACGGAAAGTTTATTCTCAGTTATGTTTAGAGACGCCTGCAGACCCTCCATTGTTGAAATAATCTTGCTCTGGCCTTCTTGAAATTCCGATAGCATTTGTTTTCCAATGGGGCCAGAAGTTGTTTCAACACCGCCACAAGACAACAGATCTTTTGATAATGCAATCACGCAAGAAAGGAAACGCTTATCACACAGTGGGCAGGGCAGCCGCGCTAGAAAGCGATCATCACTCTTGCAGCAATGTGGAGATTTGGGATCACTAAACTGGATAGCAAAGCGAAAAGGATTGCTTAGCATGCTGCCTCGATTGCTGCTGCCGTGTCCACTGTGCTAAAATGGACTGCTAAAATCAGTCAGCGCGTTGTCTGTGTACAAAAACTAATGCACGCCAAGAGTATTTAGCAAACAATTCAGTAGCGTTTACCACGATAATTACAATAAGTGCTAAGCAGAGAGCAGAAGAAGGAAATTTTCTAGGTCGCTAATTAGCATTGCCCGATGACATCGCGATTGCACTGAGTCTTCTGAATTTCATTAGTTCTAATCTCCCGCCATTTCGTGCGGTTTGCAACTGCTCGTCTGATGGCGCTTCCACGCGCACGGATGGAAGATGACGAAGACCACGCTTTCAAACTACAGCGTGAGAAACTGCCACTTTCAACAACTCTCGTGAACGCGGCTATATGACGAAAACGACGACATTGCAAGCACAGCACGAGAGCTTGGCAGTTCGTACAGGCAGGGTATCAGGATTTCTCCCAACTGCTTGTTAAAATTAGGGAAGTGTATGAAACGACCGACCGACTCAACACCGGAGTGGCACTCCTTCTTGGTGATGCGCTCAGCCTATACCTCGCGTCTACTGCTCTGTTGCTGTCTTTTTGCGATGTGTTTCGTGGCATATCCTATAAGGTTTGTAAATAATTTAGTTAATGTAAAGAGAATACATTTTCAATCTATAAATGTCATGCTTAAAAAAAAGCTGTGGCGACGGCGTAGTGGTCTGAAGTAGCCGTCAGCGGAACTCATTTTTTAGTTCCACCGCGAGTTCGGATCACGCTCCCCTAGCTTTGAATTTTTTTATTTTCTTTACTGTCTTCAGCCAGTGCGGATCCGACTTTCCCCTGCAGTGAGGCTCTTATGCGGTCGCTTAAAATAAAACATTATCGAGGCCAGTTGAAAATCAAGCGGCTCGCCAAAATGCAGCATTTGGGCTAAAAAATTGTAATCACTAACTCCACGAGTATGGAGTGAACGATTCCTGTGGTTGCCATTGTAGCGCTCTACTGCTTGCAATCCGCCGAAAAGTGGTTGTCTGTCTGTCCGAAGCCTGCTTCTAGCGCGTGGACCACGTTGGTCACTTGACGTTGTGACGTCATAACAGGCTGCCCATCGGATGGTGAGGAAACTGCCCACTGTGGCAGTTTCATTTAATGATTAGTCGTGAGAGATTCCCCAGAAAGAACATAAGGTTCCAAGCCCCACCGATGGCAGCACCTGCCATCGCAGGGCAGTGGCACGTAGCTTAACCGCTGCACCTCTGCACCTGGAGTGGAATCAAGACTCCCAGGTATCTGTGAATAAAGAGAACGACCAATACAATTCTAAAATGATGCAATAACACGCAATCTTAAATGATATGACATATCAACCAAAGTAAGCATGTTCAGGCCAAGCAACAACATAGAAAGTCAAGATAAACCATGCGAAACAGGACTAACGGTGCTAGCGCACGATAATTCATGGTTCACCCCAAGCGGAACCGCCCGTGATTTTTTTGCTTGGACGTCTACGCCTTACTCAAACGCTGAGCGTCAATTCCCTACTATGCCTGCTAGAAATTTGGTCCTTAAAATCAGGCGCGCGATTACGCGGTCACAGGTCTTAGCAGGGACAGAATTAAACCAAGAGATGTGGATGTTATTCAGAGAGCACTACAACAATTTCTTTTTTAGCACATCATGCATTTCAACGTGGAGCGAGCGATGATTCAGACCAAGGTGGTTAAGGTGCTGCTTTGTTTTCATGGTAAGAATACAGTGGTAGCCTATGAGCACCACACTGCGGCACCGTCTTCCTATACCGCAATTACAGAGAAAATAGAATATAGAAAGAAGATATGACTGTACTGAACTACTCACAGCGTGAATAAAAAAATTCCACACCAACGCCGCCAACGGGCATTGATTTGACAGTGAAATTTCGCAAAAGCATCTTTTGCGTTCCAGCCAATTCTAAGAAACGTCATTGACCTGAAATCAGACTTCATTCCGCCAAAGAAGGCTTAATACTTGGGAATTCAACAGCCTTACTAGGTATAATTTCTGCGTGTTTTACTGTATCTGCGCTCTGATCATCCGACAGACTCGGGGCTGATAATGAAAATGTTGACTGCGGTACCTTGGCTCCCGTTAGGCCGGCGGCCACCCGCACGGCCCGGCCAGTAGCCCCTTGTTATCGCACTGTACAGGGTGTTTAATCGAATACTTTACACAATTTCTAAAAAAAGTTTTTGTGTTAGAAGAGTGCTTTTTTCGGCGGTGTAGCACATCCCGCGACGGAGAATGTGTGCTGCAGCCGCGTTTTGTGTTCGCCTCGTGTACCTCCAGAGCGCAGAAACTACGTCTTCACCGGGACCTTCACCCTAAGAAGTAGCGCTTTAAAACGGGAATTCATAACGGGCGGCACAGGCAAAAGCTTTAGCCCGGAGTACGGTTCGGGCCACCACCCTTGCCCTCAAACAGTGAATTCTGCCCTCCCTCGCCCTCACCTCTCCATGTCTTTCCTCCCTCACCCTGGTCCTCACGTATTTTCATCCGCCCATCCTCCCTCACCCTAACGCCCTCATGAGGCTGCTGCATGCTGCTTCTGCTGTTGTTGTCAGGAAGAATGAAAAAAAAAATGCACGGGCCTGCCCACTGGACAAAGCTGAGCCACAATCGCTGACACGTGCTGAAAGTAGGAGAGTTAAAGATAGGAGAGCAAAGATTGAAAGAAAAGACACGCGCTGTTATGTCCCGATCTAATCCCGGAGGGCCGGAGGGCCGTAGGTGGAGGCCGGGCCCTCATGAGGATGCCCATCTCTGTCTGCCAATATGACACCCCCCCCCCCCCCGGACAACCATTTGCAAAAAAACTGGGGGCCACTCGTTTGACGCAGAATGTTTGAATGACTTTGCATGTTATTGAGGATAAAATTACTAACTTAGATTTAGCCCAAAATATGCGTGCGATTCACAACGACGACATTTCAGCCCCCAAAATGTGCTTTCCGAGGACCTTCAGACGGCTGCTGTTCCTGCTGTTTTTGACAGGAAGAATGAAAAGGAAAGAGCACGGGTCTGCCCACTAGCTCAAGCCGAGCCACAACCGCTACCTTGTGCTGAAAGTACGAGAGTTGATAGGATAGGAGTGCGAAGATTCAAAGAAAAGACGCACGCGCGCTATTATAACCTGGGCCGATCTCGGTGGCAGTGAAATACTGGACCAACCCGTGCCGGAGTGCTTCAAGCACTCCGCCGCATTCCAAAAATAAGTTTAATATCTTGGGTCCCAACACGACCCGTAGCAGATATTAAAGCAGTATGCAGCGACTGCAGACGGCCATTACGGCTGAACCGTTTTTCGCGGGGGATTCCGCATGGTGTCAAACGATTCGTCGTGTTGTGATGCACGCGTTTATAAAATTTATTAACTGAATTACGAGGAAATAAACCTAATAAGTCAATAGTATGTCAAAATCCGTGAGGTAGATGGCGCTGCTAGTGCTTTAGAACGGATGTTTCCGGAAAAGAAACATCCGCGGATGTCTGGATTTGTTTTTCTCTACGTTTTCTGAGCACAGCGATGTAAACACTTGAAGCTTCCGTAGCAAACGCTCTTAAGTCGCACACTGAGGCAGTGTTGAGGGATTTTTTTTTTCGTTTTCATATAGGCAAACCACCATTTTTTTAGAAGCTGTGCTTGTTGGGCGTCTTAGTGGTTATTTACCTTTCCTGTTCGCACCGACTGGACACACTCGTGAGGGGCCTTTATGGGGATTCCTTAAGGACTTCGCTTACACCTTCAGCTTTTGTTCACATTACCTGTATAACGTCTCCATAAGGCAGATGACTCAGGTACTTAGAGTGTTTGTTTCCTATACCGTTGTATCGGAAACGTTTTCTGGAGTCTCTTAGAGATGCCAGAGTAATTGAATGCGTTCAGAGAATGTGCGTTTCACCTGCTGCAGAAACGCTGTTAATTAAACTGCACACATCCACGCTGCCTGTGAAGGCATGGCGTCATGCTAAGCAGATGCTTGCGCCATGGATGGTGAATTGCCGCCAGTGCAATACACCAGAGACAATTGACCATTGTTTTATTCTGTGCATTGATGCCATGTTCTTCTGGGACATTTTACAGCGAACAGTTAAGAACTAATTGACATCACACCCTACAGTGTCCGTTTTTGTCTGCGGAGAAAAACTGTGCTGTGCCATATGATTTATTTATGTTGCTGGGAGTATTTTTTCTCTGGAAGAGCCGCATGACGCACCGCCACGCCGAATCACCGCGGTCATCGAAGTGTTTCTTCCGTGAGCAGTGCGCTTTGGTGCAGGGAGTACATGCTGCCCTGGAAGAGCCGCCTAGCTGGATCCCCTATTTAGATGTATGTGCTGTGCCTCCCAGGATTTTGATGTTTGGCAAGTTGGGGACATGCGGTGTTTTACTGCGTAAGTATACTAAGATTTTCCTTTTCAGCTATATTTGCATGCAATAAGGAAAAAAAGCTGTTATGTGGCCTATGAGTTTTGTGCTCGCCTAGCAATCTGAAAGTCCTGGGTTCAATGCCCCGCACCTTCGGGAGAAATTTCATCTTTCTTTGCTGATGACGTCACCGCATTGTTGGACGCTACGTTATGTTATGGTCAGCTGCTAACGTCATGCGGTACCACGGTGACGTCATCTGGGGGTTTTTGGAACCACTGCTGCTGGTCAACGCCTACGCCGTGTTTCGTTCTCGATGAGCCATATAATGCTTCTCCGTTAAAGTGTGCCCGTTAAAATATTCACCACTTTTCCAGTGGGTGATTCAGCGCATGCGAACAAATTAAGGACAGCAAACACTTCCTCGCAATCTTTTAATCAACTTCGGGCCGTTTAGAATAACAGACGTATAATATCATTTCGTCTCATTATCTAATTAATTATATGCGCTTCCTGCATGGCGCCTTGTACACGGGGCCCCGGATCCCACGAAGCTCATCGCTTTTTGTGTGCTGTTCTGAACACTGAAACAGCGTCAAGAAGAAATTCAGTTATGAATTATTTAGCGGTCGTAGTCGAATATCACGGGATGCTTCGTCTATACCAATGTCTAGCGCGTCGTTTGGAAGAATAAAACATGCAAATAAAAATTTGGTGCCTATAGTTCTTTAAACTTGACAACAAATATTCGTTTTAATGTTGGACATGCTTCTCACGGTGTCTATGTGACTGGGTTAATAAAAATCGGACAAGCATCTCGTGTAGACCCCACGTGTTGAGTGTGCTACATCACCCCCTCCCCACACCCCCCCCCAAAAAAAACGCGTCCAAACAAGACAGCATACGGGGAAGCCGTTCTCAAAGGGCACAATAAGCGAACCGCGCGCCGTAGCAGACGGCATCGTAGACGATAACCCCGGCCGGCTCCGGAGTCCACGCTTCCAACCCTCTCCCCCCCCTCCCCACCCACCCTCGGACTTTCAACTACGACGTTTATGAAATCCTTTCGAGACTCGCTCTTCGAATGCAGTTTGTTGCACATTATAGACCGGGCCATAAATGCTGCGAGCCGCACTCTTTCAATCGATTGGAAAGGTGTACGCTCCTTTACTCAATTGCACGTATGAGCAGATAGTTCAGTTCGGACGAAGCCTTGACAATAATGTCCCGCGGCACGAGTTAAAACTCACAGCTGGCTATTTTGTCGCAAAAACAACGAAAAATCTCGCACTCAAACCAGGTAATTTACCACCAAATTTTATATAATTTTCCACCATCCTACGGTTCCGTAAGCACAGAACAACGAGTCGGATTATTCATAGTTCCGCAGTATGTTGCCGTCTTGCAATTTTCCCTGCTCACCTATCCAACAAATGAGCCTCCTGGATAACGGCGGAGCCCTAATTACCCGATCGTATGCAGCCCCACTGCGGACCACGCGTGATTAGGTGGACGCAGAGAGAAGAAATTAAGCGTTAGAGAAACAGATGAAGCCACCCAGGCCGGACAGGAGGTATATGGTTTGTGCCGAGTAATCTGATTTGGAGCAAAAATAGAGCGAGGAGCAGGAATGGAGAAAATGAGGGGCACACCGTAGTTACGAACGCGATGCAATCAGACGCAGGCATGATATCTAATGCACAAAACATAGATCGTAATTACACAATGGTCGCTAAAATGGGCGCAGTCTGTACGTGTTTCGCGAGCTTGCTTGTGAGCGTATTCGTGTCCTCAGCTTTTTCACTGGGGTTTATAAGCTACAAAAATATCAAACGGCTCGTACATGTTGCATAAGTGGCGAGCAAAATAGGCAAAGGAGTTGTATGTGTTACGTTATTTCGCGGTGAAAAAAAAACGCTGTCTAAAGAGGGACGGCAAGAAAAGGTCATTTAAAAAAGTTCATGTCCAGTTTACTGAAAAAAAGTAAGCGGATCCGGCGCGGTACCGTGGTTGCGTAACACACAGGTGATGGATGCTACCAAGAGCAGCCATAGTTTTAGGAGCAGCCCAGCACTCCCAGAGACTGGGGATGATTTGGGGAAGCATATTACGTTGGCCGAGTGGCGCGTGGGCAGGCCCGACGTGTCCTAGCGCTTTGAGCTTTGAGGTGCGGGGTTCGATCCGCAGTGCCGCCGGGTACCCACCGGTGATGCAGCTTTCACGTGGTCTGGTGCTCGGCTTATTCAGAGTGGAATGCTTGAGAAATGGGTCCTTGATCCCACCTTGAGAAATAGAAAATACCTTGTGCCATGGCGCTCTTTTGCTTTAGATGCCCTTGCGGCATAAAAAAAAAATCACGTCAAGCCCGACAGTTGTTTGGGTATGGGCAGCTTAAACCAAAGCGTGGGGGTTCAATATAAGGTTGTTGGAAAAGGAAAGCGTGAAATAAATTGAGATGCAATCAAGACGGCAGGCGATTTAGGGAATCGGGAGCCAGAGTAACGTCTAGGAGAACGCATGTTTGGCCGAGGAGGTCGCGTACTGCGTAACGTAACTGGAGCTAAAGCTTCAAAAAGAAGGCCGCACCACAAGCGCTACTCCCACCTCTGGTGTAGCGTATTTCGTATAAAACGTACGCCTTGCCCCCAGCGTGCCCACACGCTGAGCGCAAAAAGACAACGACAGAAAGTGGAACAACACTACCACACGGAAGAAACACAGGTATAAACACATGTGAGCAGATTTCAAGATCGCGAAGCCCAATATCAGTAAGATCAAGGAACAACGACAATGCTTCGCCCAGGAGCGGAAATAGAGGAAGCGGTAGCGGTACCGATCCCTATACCCCATCCCAAGCACACCTGGCATGGGACGGGGTGCAGACTGGCGTGATCACAGGTAGCATATTCTGACTTCACACACCACTGACTTGCATCACGCTCATAGGTCAGTGGTGGCCCTGCTTACTGCTACTATTGCTACCTTACTGACGATGGCGACTCCAGAATTAAAAATTTAAAAAAATCTTACGGGTGCCACTGGAAGTTCTACTGCACATTAATGCAGCCGCTATTTGGTACAGCGGCAGGGTTCTGACTCCCACCTTAAATCGGCACATCACGAAATCGCTGCTGACGTCAGCAGTTTCGCACCTGTGTGCGCAACCAAGTTGTTTCCTCTGAAGAAATGGCAAACAGGTGTGAAAGTCTGTCCTTACTCTTCCTTCTTCGTGTAATGTTCGGTAGAGTCAAATTCATATTAAAAAATGCCCCACTCAACGCCTGCGACTGAAACTTGCTACAAGGCATCTCCTTACGCACATTAAACAAATCATATCGTGTGTTAGCATTCGAAAGTTCCTGTCGGTGCCCCTTGAACAATTATTAGCTGCTTTCCGAAGAAATATGAGGCAACCTGCTTTCCGGTGGACTTTCAGTGTTTAAGTAAGATTTAATTGCATAAAGATCGACAAAAAATCTCGTCTGGTACACTTGTTAGATAAACATTGCTCGCTTTACAGCGACAGCAGTTAATAATGCTCCGTGTCCCAAGATCTCGGCGCAGTATTGTAGAAAGGGTGCGAAGAGTGCAAGTAATGAAGGGAGGATAGTGGTGAGGATGAGGAAAGGCTCTCTGAATAGAGAGGAAGAAAGTGGCCGTTGTTAGGATTCAGAAAAAAAGATAGATAGATAGATAGATAGATAGATAGATAGATAGATAGATAGATAGATAGATAGATAGATAGATAGATAGATAGATAGATAGATAGATAGATAGATAGATAGATAGATAGATAGATAGATAGATAGATAGATAGATAGATAGAGACAGACAGACAGACAGACAGACAGACAGACAGACAGACAGACAGACAGACAGACAGACAGACAGATAGATAGATAGATAGATAGATAGATAGATAGATAGATAGATAGATAGATAGATAGATAGATAGATAGATAGATAGATAGATAGATAGATAGATAGATGGATGGATGGATGGATGGATGGATGGATGGATGGATGGATGGATGGATAGATAGATAGATAGATAGATAGATAGATAGATAGATAGATAGATAGATAGATAGATAGATAGATAGATAGATAGATAGATAGATAGATAGATAGATAGATAGATAGATAGATAGATAGATAGATAGATGGATGGATGGATGGATGGATAGATGGATGGATGGATGGATGGATGGATGGATGGATGGATAGATAGATAGATAGATAGATAGATAGATAGATAGATAGATAGATAGATAGATAGATAGATAGATAGATAGATAGATAGATAGATAGATAGATAGATAGATAGATAGATAGATAGATAGATAGATAGATAGATAGATAGATAGATAGATAGATAGATAGATAGATAGATAGATAGATAGATAGATAGATAGATAGATAGATAGATAGATAGATAGATAGATAGATAGATAGATAGATAGATAGATAGATAGATAGATAGATAGATAGATAGATAGATAGATAGATAGATAGATAGATAGATAGATAGATAGATAGATAGATAGATAGATAGATAGATAGATAGATAGATAGATAGATAGATAGATAGATAGATAGATAGATAGATAGATAGATAGATAGATAGATAGATAGATAGATAGATAGATAGATAGATAGATAGATAGATAGATAGATAGATAGATAGATAGATAGATAGATAGATAGATAGATAGATAGATAGATAGATAGATAGATAGATAGATAGATAGATAGATAGATAGATAGATAGATAGATAGATAGATAGATAGATAGATAGATAGATAGATAGATAGATAGATAGATAGATAGATAGATAGATAGATAGATAGATAGATAGATAGATAGATAGATAGATAGATAGATAGATAGATAGATAGATAGATAGATAGATAGATAGATAGATAGATAGATAGATAGATAGATAGATAGATAGATAGATAGATAGATAGATAGATAGATAGATAGATAGATAGATAGATAGATAGATAGATAGATAGATAGATAGATAGATAGATAGATAGATAGATAGATAGATAGATAGATAGATAGATAGATAGATAGATAGATAGATAGATAGATAGATAGATAGATAGATAGATAGATAGATAGATAGATAGATAGATAGATAGATAGATAGATAGATAGATAGATAGATAGATAGATAGATAGATAGATAGATAGATAGATAGATAGATAGATAGATAGATAGATAGATAGATAGATAGATAGATAGATAGATAGATAGATAGATAGATAGATAGATAGATAGATAGATAGATAGATAGATAGATAGATAGATAGATAGATAGATAGATAGATAGATAGATAGATAGATAGATAGATAGATAGATAGATAGATAGATAGATAGATAGATAGATAGATAGATAGATAGATAGATAGATAGATAGATAGATAGATAGATAGATAGATAGATAGATAGATAGATAGATAGATAGATAGATAGATAGTAGGAAGAGGGAAAGGCAGGGATGTTAACCAGGAAGGGGTTCCGGTTGGCTACCCTGCACTGGGGAAGAGGGATTAGGGGACTAAAAGAAGGAAGAGAGAAGGGAAAAAAGGCATAACACACACACGCACAACGCTGTCACAATTTGTCACTCAATCCAGTCGCTCTCAAGTAGGCAAAGAGTGCCTTGTATGTCTTGAGGGCAGTCGACTGCTGTGGCCACGGACCGAGGATCTTTTGCTCTGTTAATGGGCGAGGATCGAGGCGGTCCAGGGCACAACACAGTGTATGTCTTGCACTCGCAAATGCAGGGCACTCACAGAGAAGATGAGCGATGGTCTCCTCACAACCACAGCTCTCACAGGCAGGGCTGTCGGCCATCCCCATCCGGAAAGCTTAGTAATTGGTTAATGCCACACCGATCCATAAACGGCATAACTGTGGTGTGTCGCGACGTTCTAAGTTACGTGGAAGGCGAAGGCGCCGTTCAGGGTCCAGTGCCTTGAGGCAGAGGTTGCAAAACTCTCCCGTGTTCCACGCTGAAAGTGTGAGCTCCAGCGCCAAAGGGCGAAACCCACACGTAGCGTCAGGTCCCGATATTGGCATCCTCACTGGAAGTCTGTCGTTGTGAGCAGAACGCGCAGCCGCATCGGCCTGGTGATTACCGTTAATACCACAGTGTCCTGGCAGCCATTGAAAAATGAAGTCATGACCTTTGGAAACGGTGCCGTGGTACAGTAGACGGATCTCAGCAACAAGTTGCTCCTGCGACCCACGGCGTAGCGCAGCTTGCAAGGCTTGAAGGGCTGCTCTAGAGTCGATGAAAACCGTCCAGTCATGTTGAGGTTCTTGACTGATGAACTCTACCGCAGCCCGTAAGGCTGCAAGTTCCGCACCAGTTGAAGATGTTGGATAGGTCGTCTTTACTTTCATGAAGATGGATCTGGCCGGTATCACCACCGACCCCGCAGAACTGGTCGAGTGAACTGATCCATGTGTGTAAATATGTATGCGGTGACTGTGGTAAGAATGCAGGTGATTCAATGTCAGTTGTTTGAAAGCGGGCAGTGATACACCAGCTTTCTTTGTAATGCCAGGAATATAGAAGTGAACCCGAGGTTCATGAAGACTCCATAAGGGTGAGCACGGTCTTGACGCAGGGGTGAACTGCGATGGAAGATATGCGCGATGGGCTTCAATGACTTTGGCGAATGCAGTACGCGGCCTAATTATTGGGAGTGTTGCGAGGCGATGACAGGGAACCCGCGTGAGGTGCGGAATATGTGTTCTCATGGTGTCTACAGCAATGTATGTAGTAACAGGATGTTCCCGGGCATCAAGAACAGTTGCTGCTGTTGATGCACATTTAGGCAGTCCAAGACAGATACGGAGAGCTTGCCCTTGCACACTTTGAAGAGTCTTGATATTTGTTTTTCTAATGGAACTGAATATCGGAAGACTGTACCGCATGTAGCCCAGAAATAGGAAAACTTTATACAAAAACTATTTACATAATGTAATAAGTAAGGGCAACTGAGAGTGCCTCTCAGTAAAGGGAGCTTCTTAGCGATCGGGAGTCTCTCCCAGCAAATGGTCTCTCTAAAGCGGGGGGCTCTTTTCTGGTACCAAACCAGCAGCTCGTTATATACTCTTCGTATTCCCCAGATCCCTAGCTGGGGAATACAGTTCGAAGAATGATGTCCAATCAAACGATGGCACTGATAGTACCACCCACGGCAGGGCGGTCCTGATGTTCTCTTGCAGCTCGGTCGAGGGAAAGGGCACAGGACACGGTCACGTTGTCGTCCACGCGGCCTCCAGGTGGGCGCGCACATGGGTCCGGACTGCGCCCATGTGGAACACGAAGGCGCCTGCGTGACACAGGAACGCGGGCTGTCTCCCAGCAGGGGTTGGAAGATCTTGTACTCCGTCGTCTGATGACCGGAACGCGGAACCTCTGTCGAAGGCGCAGCTCTCGGGCATTTGTTCAACCCCAGCGTGACTGAAGATGACAACACTGATTTTGTACTTCGTAGTCTGATGACGTGTTCGAACACGTGGGGACGCTATTATCGTCGCTGCTTCCGACATTCCTGCAGCCACGTTTCTTCCAGGGGGCTCATTCACCTTCCCGGTGGTTTTCAGAGAATTCCGGATCGGGGAGTCCGTGTCTTTATGTATTTGGGCTGGAAGGCATGCCAGGCATAACACCGTGGATGAATTGAGCGTGGCCACTGTCGGACTGCACGAACGAGAGCGCGCTCCGCCGCCGCCGCGTATAGATCAAACATTAGATGAACTTTATGCAATGTTCGGCTGCCCCAGCCTTCGGAACGAAAGCAACGGGCGAGGGCGAGGGCGAGGGCGAAAGGGCGAGGGCGAATGTACGAGAAAGGGCGAGGGCGAATGTACATTATTGACGCTCTTGCTACTGTGGTGTGAAACGCCGTCCTCAGAAAACATTGTCTGAGTCCTCAACTCTGAATGCCTGACTTTTTCCCTCTCAACGGCTGTTCCATGTTCGGATTTCCCAAAACTGCCCTGCAACTGATGGAGAGGACTGAGAAGTGAGGCACTCTGCCGCGAGCAGACCCAGCACTGTGTTCAGAACTTGGTACATTTACAACGTTGTTAAATCTCTACAAAATGCTGCACGTTTTATTAGCGACGCCGGGCAGCACTGCATGGACAGTGACGACGGAGTAGGGGAGAGAAAAATTGAAAACCCTTCGAAAAGCACGTGTCCACGTGAGAGCAGTCCGCTGTGTGATGCCGTTTCATTTCTTTCTGGAACGTAAACGATTAATGTTACAGCAGTGAGTAAACTGTTTTTCCTGGCACATTTAATTGTCAAAGCTCAGCCGCTGTGTAAGCTGCGACTGCTTTCCAAATGAATGTTCCGATATAATCACACAATTTATTTGCCGCTACAAAAGAAGCTGAAATTTTATGTAGCGTAGTGCTAAAGTAATAAAACTGTCCAGGTGTTTCGCATTGATTTCTTTCGAAGGTGGCACCTCCGGTTTTAATAGACTGTGGTGGTAGTGAAATTCAAGCCTTAAAAGCCAATGTGCGCACTAAAAAGAACGCTATAAGTAACCGGCAGTTTTAGCATAGCGCGTTCCGTGATCCCCTTGCGCAGGGAGCTAGCTGCACATGCGCAGGCAGCCCCGAGGGGTGCACACCCGCTACTGCTCAGGCGCAGCTCGGCTCCCGTGGAAGAAGATCGCGTTGTTGTTGCCTCAGCAACGATGGCACATACCCACGGCGGGGGATTGCCCAGTGCTTGGGGCAGAACCAAACAGGAAAAAACTCATGCAGGTTTATCTCAAGCGGCTCATAAATGTACAGGAATCTCAGGGAAAAAGAAAATCACCAATTTTGAAAGACCTTGAGGAAATTGGAATGAAAATCGAGGAAACAAAGCGGTGTGTATTGAATAATTAAATTTTATAGAATTAATCAGAAAGAAAATAATTTTGAGGGGAAAGTAAAGGCATCGAGAGGTTAACACAAAAAACTCCCGGTTTCAGTAATGTACTTGTGAAGAGGCTGACACGCCTGCCTAATGGCACAGCGCTATGCTACTGCGTAAATTTTCGCACATGAAATCGCGTTCTAGCATTCAACAATACAGCTACCACAAAAGCAAAGGGCAAGTTGACAAATATCGTTTAAAGCTTCCTTATATAGAACTGCCATTACAAATTAAGTAACAGACGAAAAAGCGTTTTATGCCCCAACAATTTCGGTGAAGGCTCTAGATGGCACTGTGGTAGACTAAGCCATGAGGGCTGTTTTGTCATGGCGCGATTGGACACCGCTATCTCCTGTCCTGAGAAGACCGATGCTAATGCGCACCTTTCCAAGATGCAACTACTGCTCATGAAGTTAGGCCGGGACCAGAATGTCAGCGCTAAAACCTTGACTGGGAAAAGTCAGCCTTGAAAGAACAATTTGGCATGGTGCTGCAGAGAAAGCGCGGCACTCCAACTAAACCCGGAGCTGCTTTGTTCGCCAAAGACGTGCCGTAATGAATCCTTCACAAAAACTAGAGGCAAATTTCATGGTTAGATGGAACGCTAAGAACAGACAGAAGAGCATGAAGTGCTGCGGGAGTTCGTGCTCTACCTTCGTGACTCGTACAGAAGACATCGCATATTTTCGTCCACATTCTGTGCTTGCTCGCAAATCCCGCTGTGCACTGCCAGCGGTGCATGAACGCCGAGCATAAGTGACACTTGTGGAAGACAAAGTGAGCCCGTTTTTAATTGCTACGTATCCAGTGCACCGAGAAGAGAGCTATACTCGTGAAATACTAAGACGGGAGAGAAACGCGGCGCCATTCGTCCCTGTGTTCGCAGCGCTATTGTGGTACCGCACGTCACTTCGCCCACGAAGTCGCATCCGTCTGCGTGCTGGGGCCTGACCTAACTGGTTTTCGACCACCGAAGAGACGCTCCGCTCGTCAAAGGAATCCAGCCTGCACAAGCGAGCGCTCGCGTGCTAAAAATACACACTCCGAGAAGGCTCTTCTGCGCCGCTGCACTTGGTCTATTACCACCCAGCGTTCCTGCGCCCCGGCGGGATGCCTGCGAGCCTCTCGTCACGGGAAGAAATATGTCGCAGTGAAACCGCGAGCCCGCCGACCTCGTTTTTGCCGGCACCGATAAAACGACGAATTAAATCTAGAACTCTCTGTTCTTTATAGGGCTTGCAGCAGTAAAGCAAATACATCGCCCTGTTTTATTATTTCTTTTAATGCTGACATGAGGGTTGCTCGTTTACAGATGTTCTTCTGCAGGTTGGTGTCTTTTACTCTTACACGCAAGTTGTTGTCTCCTCAAAGGCGGAACCGCAAACCATCATCTTGATCTGGCAAACAGTTTTCTATCATGGATGCTGCGTTGATAGTGTGCACAGCCGATAACTGTGCTTTGGAAAGCACAGTTAGCTTTGTTGGCGTCGTTGAGAGAAATGCTGGTCCGTGATACGCTAATCTTAATAGCGAAATTTTTGAAGTCGTTTAGAGCGCGCGTAAATTTTTGGACGAAAAAAAATATTCCTGAAGTACTAGGTGGACAACAGAATCGAAACGTTGTCTTCAAAAATGGAAGTTAAGCTGAAACCACCAGAAAACACTGAAAGGGATAAATTCAAAACCTAAAACAGCAGCTCACAAGCTCCGTGCATGTGTTGTTGCGAAGCACGATATCATATAAAACGGGTCATGTAGAATTATTCTTTCTCTATTATTTTGCTCATTCTCGGTGTTCCTGAAGCTGACAAAGTATCTTACAACGATTTGCAAGCAATAATTCATGCGTGTCGCTCAATTCAAAAGTACTTGGCTTTGTAATTGTTCCCTCTCCAACTGAGATAGCGCACAGGGTAGGTACGTACGCAGAAAACAAAAAAAAACATTGCTAAATTACATTTCTTCAGAGAGAAAAAATCGGGTCCTACCTGCAGCGACAAAATTGAAGGGTGTACAGACTGTTCGTTGAGCGAAGACTACTCGCGCGTTGTACGTCAATCAAGGAGGAGGCTATAATTGCCAGTGTCCAGGTACTAAACGCCAAGCACACACTGAACTACGACAAACTGATCATCTATGGGAAAACATACGTTTTTGACAGCGCTACAATTTCGCGCTAGCTAAAGCTAAAGCAAGCAGTTCCACGGGGATGGTACGTGAATGACCTAATAATTGAAACGAACTTCCCCGAAATTATAACTAGTGTACATGACAAGAGAGTTCTTATTTATATCCAAATAAATGAAAAGTTTGTGAAACACCTGTTAATGACCATGTGTAATCGCCTCCAATGACGCTAGAAATAGCTTCAAGTCAAATGCCAAGAAAACACCGAATTCTCATTAACTCGAAAGTGAAGTTAAATGCAAATAAGTCATAAATAATGACAACCTATCTTAAGAGTTAGAGAACAAAACTTCATTACTATATGGTCTTTACAGCATATGGCCCCAAAAATGACGTTAATTTTCTCGCTGTGAAGCTTGCGGTTCTTCAAAGTAGCTTGCGAAAGAGTAGGACGCACATACAAAGTGCGCACTTAGGCCTGAGGGATTGCAGAGAAACAGGTACGCCTCTATCTTCTATTGGGAGCTGTGCTACGGTAATTTAATGCGGGGAACTACAACAAAGCTGTTTGTGTTGAAAAAACGTCTGTGCACCGCTATAAAAAACCATAATAACAACTGGCAGCATCTACGCAGAGAACTTCTGTTCGTAAACCAGCATATATGTTACAGAAAAAACCAGACTTTTTATTTCAAGCTGCTGCGAGTAATACATGAACAGACCTTCCATAAACGAAACGAAGCAGAGCAGTATTATCAGAAGGCAGAACAGCAGAACAGAACTCATCATAGCTCCTGCAAGCGAATAAACTATGAAGAACTCATAACAGGGTGTCAAATCATCTCGCTCTCAGTATAGAAGGCAGCAAGCTAAACTTTAATAACAGCGCCGGGAAAAAAAAAAGAGCATGGCGACAAAACAACACGAGAAAAAAACATCACGCGTCAAAACAGCACAGCGACATAACAGCACAGCCAAAAAACACGACGAGAGAAGAGCGCAGGGAAAAAACACGACGACAAAACAGCACAGTGGCGTATGTAACGTGTTGTGCAAAAAAAAAATATTTGTTTCAGTGATCCAATTCACTTATTTCGATGACTTCTGTTAGATTTATATAACAATAATAACTTCTTTATTTCCATCAGTGATGGAGGAGACTGCGGGTGAAGCCCGCAGTCTCCTCCATAGGAAATAGACATACACGCCAAATGACTTCATATCAGATATGCACAAAAATATGGCCAAATACCGCAAATTACATAAAAATGCTCTTCAATTACTTGAGAAAGAATGACAAAAAGTTACGTAATGCTCGTACATGAGATGTATAAAAAAAAAGACCTGATTTTTGAAAAGTATTTAAAATTGTTGGTAATGTGTATGATATTTTTCGTGTAGAATAAATGGTTCGTGGAGTGACCACCTTTCACTGTTCCGCGTATCTTGTGGCGTAAGATTGTGTATTCGTGGTAAGATTAGATAATTCATGAAGGAGCTTCAAATTTTCTTTTGCCTCCCTCTTGAAAGCTTGTCTTAACTTTTAATTATAAAGGTCAAACACGGGTATTATATGTGTCTTCAGAAACAAGTCTTACGTGTGGGCATTGTAATGTAATCCCCGTGCTACACGGGCGCTTCGAATGCCATCCAACCGAATGCCATTCGGCTCGACTGCCGAACTTACGCTGTTACACGAAATTTTTCGACGGCATTCGGTTCAGATGCCATTTGAGTCGACGGAGCTCCGCGGAGACATTCCAGATTTTGGAATGTCTTCGAAACGCGAATACAGCCCGAACGGACCAATAGGCGTTGCCGACGCCATCGCTTCGCCCCGCCCACAGCCGCGCGACTGCTTTCGGCTCTGTGGCTGCTCATTTTGATACCCGCTGCTCGCTTTTTCCTGCTCTTTGCTTAGCAAATAGCTCGTGTTCTGTCTACGTAAGTGCTTGAAGATAACAGTGCACCAAAGAACATTTACCGCGTGAGCATGAAATTTCTCCAGCAGTGAACCGATGAGGACGGCTGCACTCATACTGTTGTTTACATCGCTGCGTACGAACAGCTAGCGCCCGTTTTCATGACATAAAACGCATTCTGCACTTTAGTTCTATTAAATAAGCTTATCTCTTTTGTACCGGTTGTACGCGTGCTTGTTAACGCAGTGCGACAATCTGTGGGAGGAAGAGCCGATACGATCGCTCGCCTAAGAAACACTTGACAGCCGGGCTGCTGACATCGCGTACGACCGGCGCTTGTCGCAAATTGTCGTGACTTCCTCCGACGCGATCAGCAGTTTATTTTAAACTACTTTATTCAGAAGTATGATTGGTGACTGTTCGCGGTAATTGAAAAGGCATAACTTGTTATCCACAAAATAGCAACGGCGACGACTGCTGCTGGCCGTAAAGCAGTGCTCGGCCGTCTGGGTCACACCGGCGCTTCCCGTTCATCGTATGCGCGCCCTGCGATGTGAGCAATAATTGATTTGTGGTCACTGTTGTCAAAACTACACTCGTTGGTCATTTGCATTTGCTAAGCTTTGTGAATTCGCTCTTCACAACCGCCGAATTCACAGACGTAACCCTGCGGACTCACTAGGCCTAGTCGTCGCGGAAGAGAAGGGAGTCGCCATTGATTAAAATTATTTTGGCAAGCGCTTATAGCTTGTGAGCGTTAGAGTGCGCACATGTGAAATATACCCGTTAGTTTCGCTTATTAACAATATGGATAAGGTGGAAGGGCGAATATATTCACACCGTCGCCTCATCAGCGTGTTTTTGCTCAGTCGCCGGCCTGCCGAGGACATAAAGGCTGACCGTCTACCGTTCGGAATCGTCGGTGTCGTTGGCCTCGAAAACTTGTCCCACTACAGTCAGATACGCTGCTGTTTTCCGTGATAGTGTCGTTGTCGCACTAGTGTGGCCACCGCCGCCGTCGTCATCGTACACTGAAAACGAGCTGAGGAAATTTCAAATGCGTTTGGAAAGTGTCCAGTAGCGCCGCGGAAGTCCGTCGAGTCCGAATGCCATTCCAATGTGCCCGTGTAGCACAGGTATAAGTTAAACAGTGCTTGAACAAATTTTTTCTGCAGTATATGCAAGTTCTTAAAATAGTACTTGATGCGGTACCCCAAACGAGCAGACAATAACCTTGCGTAGAAAAAAAGGTGTTATAAATTGGAACCTTTTTCTGTAAGGTAAAAGAGCTCTCAGCTCTACCACCATACCAACTACGCGAGATAATTTGTCCAATATTGACTCTGTGTGTGTCCCAAAGCATATTTTGTGTGAAAATAACTCCCAAGTATTTTAAAACTGTTTACAATTTCTATACTTTTATCGTGATAGACGAGATTGACGGACTTGCTCGTTTTCTTAGATTTGGGCCTAAAAAGTACAGAATTTGTCTTGTTTATATTGATTTGTACCGAGTTTTGTTTTGACCATGCACGCAGATATTTCAGGGCAGTGTCTGCTTACTCTGAATGTTATTTGGTTCAGGTGATGGAAAAAATACACTAGCATCGTCTGCGTAGATTCGCATTTCGCATCTTTATATATGTTTACTAGGTGATTTATATACACAATAAACAGAAAGGGTAAAATAAGAAAATACGGGAAAATATATGAAAATAAGCCACCAGTGACTGAAACCGCTGAATGCATAAGGGAATATTCTCATATTTATTTGCGGCGTTCATGAATGGTACATTAGTTGTGGAATCATTCTTTCCCTTAAATGCGTATGGCTGGAAAGAAGAAAAAGATATTTGTAACTAGTATTTGTGACATTGTCAAATGATCCTATTTTTAATGCGATAGCATTTAGGTTGTCTCACAAAAAATCTCCGGCTTCTCTGTTAGGAAACTCCCTGACTTTGTCCGATTAGAATAACCCCATGATAATTATCATCGTCATCATCATCATCATTTATTGTTCCCTTAAAGAACCCATCAGGAACATTACATAAGGGGCGAGGGAATCAATCTGGATCTAGTGGTCTGGGCGTCCGAGTCGGCTGCGGGAGGTGGTTGGTTCGAAACCCACCGCCAGACACCCACCGGTAAAAATGGGTACAAGCCCATTTTCAATCAGTAAGAATAACAATTATTAAGAATAACCAATTGGGTAGAAAATGTTGAAAGCAACCATGTATTTTTCATGTACGGGAAAAAATACACAAAACAAAATTGGCAAAAATGGAAAGGAAAATGCCGATGACGCAGTAGGACAAGCAAATGGGATTGCTGGGAGGGGAGCATGAGAAAAGTGTCTATTTCAGGTTCAAATTGTGTGTTAGTAGCTGCCTAAATAGGAAGGGGATTATAGGCTCGGTAACAACGGTTTCGGGAAATTGTTCCATTCATCTATGGCGATAAGGAGGAAGGATTTGTTGAAGGCGTTGGAAGAACCATGAAGACGCTGTATCGGCGACATGAGCGTAAGGGAGCATGTGATAAGTTTTGGCGCAGTGCAGGGAAGTTAAAGTATAATTTATGCAAAAGACAAAGCATTGCTAGTTTCCGGCGGAGTGCTAGTTAAGGGTTCAAGACCGAGAGATGATTTCATGTTAGTAACGCTGTGCCGATCTGTGTACTGGGAAGTTATGAATCGTGCTTCCCGGATCTGAATGGCTTCGAGCGACCAAATCAAGTAATCCTGGTGAGGGTTCCATAGTGATGAGGCATGCTCCCTTTTAGAGCGAACGTTTGTTTCGTATGCTAGTTGTGTGATGAGTGGAGGGGATATAGCCAGCGATCTTCGGATGTAGCCAAGTGCTTTGTTATAGTAGGATACAACTTTAAAAAACAGCAGTTGCTAACACTAGGCCATGGTCCGCGGCGCCCTGTATTACTCCGCTAGCCAAACACAACAGCAAACGAAATCGGCTTTTTAATGTTTGACTTTATTAAACGAGCCAGGTATCAAAATTCTGGAGCTTATATTTTTTTGGTGATCGGTTTCTTGTTTAGGTACCGAAAAACTTTTAACTGTGGACTACTTGTTTTGTCGTGGAAGAATTATGTGCGCCGATCCTGAAGGTGGGCGGAGCTTCACTGCAGACTTTAGTTGTATCCGACTATAGTGCTGGCGCGAATGTTTCGTGATATGGTCCACCCAAGTTGATTTATTCGTTAATTCGACACCTAGGTGCCTGTATGAGTTTGTTACTGATAGCGTCATGGAGTTCAAGGAGTACGGGAAATGAGTAGTAGAACGTTTACGTGAGATGTGCATGCATTTACATTTCGAAATATTAAGATGCATAAGCAAGGTACTCGAACATTCTAGGTGATGACTCCTGCATACCACATAAGGGCAATGGAAGCGGTTCTAGCCACAGTTGTGGTCGGAAGATCGCAAGAACATTAGGCACTCATTGTAGACACACACAATACCAGGCAAACTAAATGCTATCGCTCTTTCTTCTTTAAGAATGTGCTTAAGAGGACCCCCAAATTATTCTCTGTTGCGTAAATTTCTACTGGTGTCTTTTCCTGAGAGCCTCATCGGCACGTCACAGATGGGGTAGGGGTCTCACCACCTTTGATCCTTCTAAGAGGTATAACCTTCGATCTCGTTGTGAGGGGGGAGGTAAGTGCACGGGGAAATTAGGACGACATTATGGGAAGAGCGGAGCTGGGATCAAAAGGGAGGCTAGTTGGGGGTGGCATTCGCATTTGAAGCCGACAACTAAAAGAGTGGTTTATGTAAGTCCTGGAACGTGTGTAGCTCATACGGGCGCATGGGTCGTTGAAAAAGCCGGAGGAGGGACTACAAGCCCTACACATTCTGATGAGATCACACATCGGGAATACGTCTCGGACCATCCGGACCCGCTTGTGATGGAGTTCTACGCTATCTGTGATGCGATGGAGTGTATAAATAAACTAGAGTCTATAAGAGAAGCCCATATATACACGGATTTCGCAGCGGCTATTAAACAACTCAAAAGAGTGACGAAGACATTAAGCATCATTTATGAGATACATGCTCTCAATATGAAAATAATTAAACGCATCCAGACACACAGGACGATACTCTGAATGTTGACGAGAGGAAAGCAGACGCTCTTACACACCAATTCTAACCCGAGCAAAATCGCCTCTTGCGTGTCTGCAGCTGCCCCAGCACGAGCGCTCCGACCTCTATACGCGAGGCAGACGAAGCAGATATCGCGCTGGCCATCGCAGATCCCCACACCAAAGCTATTCTAAGCCACTCTAAGAGCGTCATTCAAAATTTCGCCTAAAACACGGCAAGCGCGCTCGCAATGCTAATTCTGCGCAACCGAACTCTCGATCACAACATCAATCTCGTATGGGTTCCGGCTCACGCTGGTAACTCCAGAAACGAGAGGGTCGACCGTCTAGCTCGAGATTTAACGAATCGGGGAACGCGAGACCTCTCGGGAACGGATGCCCCGCCGAGGCGCCTTGCTCGTACGCGGAGATTACAAACTTTTATCGCGAGCTAGGATGCACGTATCCCGCCCCTCACCCCGACCTGGACAGGGCGCAAGCCACGACACTCAGACGCCTACAGACAAAAGACATAATTAGCCGCTACCGATTATGTTCAATCACAAACGGTGAATATGACCCTGCATGCCGCACTGCGGTGACGGGACGCACGCCACCCAAGACCATATTTTATGGGAATGGGCTAGCAAACCTGCTCCGACGACACTCTTGCCAGCTCCCTCGGTGGAGGAATGGGACAAGCTCTTGGCCAGTTCAAGACACCGTCGACACCGCAGCTAGCCGTTATCACGCGAGCTCAAGAGGTCGCCCCCACTGGAGGCCACCCTGAACTCGCCCCAGCCGCAACTAATCCCTTCCATTTTGTGGCAACAAAGTTGTAACCACCACCACCACCGTTCCGCGGCACTGCCTGCTCATCGTCATCTTCTTCGCAGCACAAATGCGTGCTTTTCTACTGATTCGAATGTAGTAAACAACATCTGCAGTTTTCTTGTTCCAGGTTGGCACCCGTCGGATTATAGGGGCACGTAGAAGACGACGATGAGCAAGCAGCGCCGCGGGACGGAGCGCTCGGGCTAGGCGAACAGAAAACGAACGATTATGCTCGTGGTTGGTGCCCATAGGATTAGTGCTTACGCGCTAAAAGGCAGTTCACGAGGTTGCGATCAATAGTTTGTTTTTTTTTTTTTGGTTCTATGGGAGTTAACTCAGGCTATGAAGGACGCCGTGGTGAAAGACTGTGGAAATTTCGGCCACCTGGGGTTCTCTTACGTGCACTGACATCACACAGAACACGGGCCTCGCAGCCTCCATCGAAATGCGACCGCCGCAGCTGGGATCCAACCCGCGTCTTTCGTGTCACCTGTCGAGCATCATAACTAATTAACTCTACAAATCCTCTTCTAGAGATTTATTAAAACTGGAGGTCCAGTAAATGGCCCCCTAAAGAGAGGTCCAGTTGGAAACGGTGCAATTGAAAACACTCTGCTTTAATGCCTCAGACCTCGTAAAAATTGGTTCACGCAAACGGTACAGATTGATTCGTTCGCTTTCACGATAACTGTTTGAGAATTTCGGGCTGATAAATGTTTAGTTGAAGGGCAGATTTGTCTTCGGCAGGGCATGTAATGGGAAGGCAAGATAATGATGGTATAGTTTATGGTAATGAACTGATTACCAAAAGAAGGCAAGCGTAGCAGAGGACGGCAGAAAGCTGGGTGGGCGAATAGGGATGTTTAAGGGGTTAATTGGAGAGGTACGGGAGAGGCCTTTGTTCTGCATAGGAAGTAGTCGGATTGATGTTACATCCGCTACAATACAGCTACAATACAGCTGCTGGCTATGATGGCATTTCATGTGGACCAATAAAATATATCTCCCTGATTTAATATCTATTCATCTAGCTCATGTGATCAATTGCAGGTTCGAGATCAGTGCGTTACCAGATCGACTAAACATAGCACGCGTACATCCGATTTTTGATGGTGGGAACAGCTATGCTTTGACTGAATACCGACCAATTTCAGTCCTGCCGATCCTTTCCAAACTGTTTGAGAATGCCATCAACGTCAGGATACAAAAAATCTCCGATAAATATCATGTAATCAGTAATATACAGTACGGATTAAAAAAATACAAATCTACAAAATCAGCCCTGCTTAAAATAAAGAATGAGATAACAAATCTTGAACAAGGACAATATACGCTTGGACTATTCCTAGATATGCGCAAAGCATTTGATTCTGTGTGTCACGATGTCCTCCTAGTTAAGCTGAATAGGTATGGGATCCGCGGAATACCACTGTAATTAATAAGCAGCTATCTGTCAAACAGCTATCAATATGCCAGTTTTAATAAATATGCATATCCAGTTCTGCGAGTTAAAAACAGCGTTCCGCAGGGATCTATTCTCGGGCTTTTGCTGTTCATAACATACATAAATGATTCATGCTGCATTCCTAGTACTCCAAAACTAATCATGTATACAGATGGTACCAACGTCTTTTTCTCTAGCTATTCACAACCGGATATTGAACATGATGTCAATAACTATTCAATTGCTCCACCTGTCTACATGGTTAAACACAAATAAATTATACTTGAACATTGAGAAAACGAAATACATGTTTGCGCCGCTAAACAAGCCTAGGAAATCTGCCATAGAAATTTTGTTTGGTGGCAAAGGAATAGCTCAAGTCAAGGCCTAAATATTTTTGGGTGTGTGGTTTGAAGAAAGCTTATCGTGGAATCCGCATGTAAACAACCTCACAGCCGACCTTAGTAAAACAATTGGCTGCCTCTAAGATTTGTCCACTCATCCCTCAATGATTACGAATTGTTCTTTATTACTCACTCTCTTATTCCAAGCTTTCTTACTGTGCTTTAGTCTGGGGTACCACTACAAGTCACAATTACAAAAGATTAATTAGCCTGCAAAACAATTGTTAAGAATATTTGAGCGATATCATGGCCCACCGGAATTACTGCGGACAAGGCGGCTTTTCCTGAAATATAAATGTTAAAGGCCAATCAAATTTATTATTTCAAATTGCTTCAGTACATCAAAAAAAAACGAAGCTTTACAGTTTACAAAAATCCAATGCAGCTCCAGCATACACACTCCGTAAAGGAACTTTACGGCCACCAAAAATAGGGACGAATTATGGACGACAACATATTGAACATCAAACAGCGAACCTTCTAAATAAAGTACCATAATTAACAGATCTGAGTGCTAATGTCTCCAACAAAACGCTTAGAGCTCTGCTTCTGGAAAATAACCTACAAGTCACATAATCTACTATGTTTATGCTCCTAATTTGTATTTTTAGGAGTTCACTATCGTTTTTAATCTTGCTGCTGTGCGTTTCTATTATGATGTTGCTATAATGTTGTCGCTAAGCTTGCAACAACCATGTTCAGAATTGTATTATATTCGCATCTTTGTACTAAGTATTTTGTGTTGGCATGTAGGGTTTATTGTTTGCTGCATATGCTTACTTTTCCGCTACATGATTTATTTACCTTTTTTTCTCAGTGCAGTGTGAAATTTTCTTATTTCCTCCCAAATATTTTGGTGCGAAACTTTTCTCTTAAAGCTATGTTAAATGATCTTTTGTGCCAAACTGTATGCGGGGCAAGAGCCATCGTCGGGCGTTTTGCCTTTTGCTCTTGCTTCCCTTTCTGTATCAGAAAGGAAACAAATAAATCGAATCAAATCAACTGAGCTTATAGACGAGACATGAAGATGTTACCTTAAAAGACGCGCGGTACCAACAGACTCTGAGGATTCCGGTTGTCGAATCATGTAACGTTTATTTTCGTGCGCGCATGCACGTGTGTGAACAAAACGTGGACCCGCACGCCTGATTACGGCCACTGCAGGATAAAGGCTTCTCCCATGCAGAGTCTGTAAACATGTAGGCTGCTTATTCGGTCGGTTTTCGATCGTTAAGCGCTATTCTGTGAAAGATATATATACCGCAATTTGGCTAACCATGTCTTACCTGCTCAGTCGCAGCTTCGGCAATAGCAGTTAATTCAAACGTACAAAACTGGTGACAGGTTACTAAAGAAACTACAGCTTACGGCAACTGTTACTACCATTGCAGCATATATAATAGACAGTTACCGTATTTTTCTTAGTAAGTGCTAAATTTCTCTTGCATTGAGATTGTAGGTTACTGCATAATGTTGCGTCGCATAAAAAAAATGACATGAGCTCCATTTATTGTAGTAGTCTAGTACAAAAGACGATACTTCACCACAACTAGTGGAACTGCGTGCAAAAGATGTTTTCCTTTTCGGAAGCTGAAAGGAACAGTTCTCTGGAATACGTAAATGTCAAAGTACTTTTTAATGCGTCAGAAAGAAATGCTCAAGTTTCTCAATTGGTGGAATACGAACCGGATACCCAGTTTTTCAGGCGCAGCATTCCGCTTAGTGAAGGGCACTGGGAAATCTGTGCGTTAAGTCAGCTTGCCTTTCAACGATACAGGTGGCGGTAGCGTCGTTGAGGGTAAAAGAGAGGTGCAGTAATTATCTCACACTGGACACATGAACGGCGCCATAATGGAAGTCATGAAGGAGAAGTGAAAGGCGTATAAGAGAGTAGCCGTGTAGGGGAGGGCTATGTATTAATGTTGACCACCTGGACGTTCATTGACATCGCAAAGCACAAGCGGCCACTTTCGCTCGTCTCTCATCGAAACGCGATCGCGTGGCTGAGATTCTATCCGGCGGCCTTTTGTTCAAACAGAGGACCTCGCTTTCCTCAGGGTCATTTCATATTAGCGCATGAGGTGCCCCAGTTTAAATAAACAAGATTTCGAAGGAGTGCATAAAAGACCGCATTTATTACATAAATGCTTCAAGCTTATGCTAATGCTACAGCACATACGGCACACACAGAGCATAAAAAATACGTTCTGCTTTGAGCATTCACTTTATATTTACATTTTTGCTGCATTTTACCGTAAAGAAGAGGACAGGTATTTCTCAGCAGGGCTCACCGGTGGCAGCAGCTGCTAATGACCATTCGTCATGTTATCAAAAAAGTTTGCTTCTAGCTCATGTTGAACAGAAAAGAATTATTACACAGCGCTGGCTGTATGTCGCCCAAGTGCACAGTATAAACAAGGTCCCTTTAGCAAGAACAGAAAATTGGGCAAGTTGGGATAGATTTATCTTTACACGGCTCGAAAAACAGGGCGTATATAGTGGACGAAGCAAGAGACGACACGAGCGCTATCTAACAACTGAGTTTTTATTTCTATAAGGGTTAGTTATATAGGCACCAAAAACAACAACCGAAACAGAAAACCCCAAAAACCCAAATCATAAAATCGCTATAGCCCGTAAAAACCGTATGTGCATGCAGCGGGAGGTTAACCGCCTCATCTTAACAAAGCCAACCAGCAATCTTAACACATGACATGCACCTGCTATCAACCTGTCGCCACACATTCCCCGAGAGCGTGAATCTCTTTTTCCACGAGATTCATAGAAGGCGAAGGGACACATGTTTCTGACTCCTGCCTTATCAGAAACGCCTCAACTAACTCCCTTCAGGCCCGATCTGGGTGACTAAACAAGATATTTGTCCTGTCCAAATGGGGGAAACAATCTTTACATTTCCGGCAGTGCATAGCAAGGTTCGACAAAACAGCCCCTTTTACTTCGGTGTTCAAACAGCCGCTCGTTTATACAGCGGCCTGTCTGGCCGATGTACGTGTTGCCGCAGGAAAGCGGGATAGAATAATCCACCCCGGTGTCGCAGTCGACGAGCGGTTTTCTATGTGAAACTGTGCATCTGTTCCTCCCTCGGTCATCCCGGCCCTCGAGATTCTTCCTTACTGCACTGCAGACTCTGCTCAGCTTATTCTTAGCTGTTAAAAGTACTTTTCGGCCCGTATCTCGCTCCTGCCTTCTTCAACCGGTGTGACATTTCACGTACGTACGAAATCCCCACTGTTCTTGTTAGCGCGCCGTCTTTTTCTTTTGCGACACTATCGCCCATAGTCAGTATCCTCTCCGATATTTGAGCCAGAGCAGCGTCCCTAAGCCTCTGAACCCGCCCCCGGAAGCTAGTCTCCACCCTATGGGAGCACGATTTCCGCAATGAAGCCTTGAGGCATGAAGTCGCTATTCCCGCCTTGACAAATTTAGAGTGCTCTGAATTGTAACTGAGGAGCGGCTTAACTGTTCTAGGGTTATATTTCCAACACTTTCCTGTCTTATGGCAAATGACTTTCAAGTCAAGGAACCGAATAGAGCCCGAGTCTGGTGATACAAACGTGAAACCCAGACCCTAGATAGATATCCTCTCTTTGGAAATCTTAATGACATTGGTAATACTCCTGGGGGACCTTTGGTTAAACACTAAAAAATCATCGACATAGCGAAACACTTTCACAGCTAAGTCCTTAAGATTTTCATCCAGTCGCATGTCCATCCTGCTGAGGAAAATGTCACTCAGCACCGGGGCGACCCGGGACCCAATACAAACACCAGACCGTTGGACAAAAACTTTTTCACCCCATCCAACGATTTTCGAACGTAAGTAAAAGGACAAAAGTTCAAGGAAACCCTCCACGGAAATGCCACAATTGGCAATGAAGCCCCTTTCGTCGTTAACCTTGACGTTCTTAAAAAGCTGAGCATGGGGCAGGGAGTAAAACAGATCCTCCACATCCATGCTAAAGTCATACTGCCTCTCGTCCTCCAACACCGCAGACCAGTAAAAAGGGCAGTTTCGTCCAACCTTGCTGTGCACTGCAGGAAATGTAAAGATTGTTTCCCCCATGTGGATAGGACAAATATCTTGTTTAGTCACCCAGATCGGACATGCAGGGAGTTAGTTGAGGCGTTTCTGATAAGACAAAAGTCCGACACATGTGTCGCTTCGCCTTCTATCAGTGTAGTGGAAAAAGAGATTCACGCTCTCGGGGAACGTTTGGCGACAGGTTGATGGCATGGAGCGTGTCTTGTGTTGAGATTGCTGGTTGGCTTTGTTAAGATGAGGCGATAACCTCCCGCTGCATGCACGTGCGGTTTTTACGGGCTATAGTGATTTTATGATTTGGGTGTTTTTGTGCTTTTTGTTTCGGCTGTTGTTTTTCGTGCCTATATAACTAATTCTTCTAGAAATAAAAATTCAGTTGTTTGATAGCGCTCGTGTCGTCTCTTGTTTCTTCCACTTCGTCATGTGTTTCGCGCTGCTTAAAGATAAGGCCCCTTTCGTGCTCAGTGTGAGTATGCCCAATAGGCGTGCCTATTTGGGATATCTTTATGCTGCAAATTTAGATCAAGCTCACGCGCGAATTGCAGATAGTTTCTATGTTAGGTAAGTATACCGTCCGAAAACCAAGTTAACTTTATGTACGGCTCGTTAGTTTAGGCGCCGTGGTTACACAGCGGCGCCTAAAGTAACGAGCCGTATACAAAATGGCTGCGGCTAAAGGTACGTCGGACGGACCCGGTCGATTCTTATTAGAGATAAGGTGTACGTTGCTGTAGGCCCATGGCTATGATGCTGCCCAAAGCACTCCCCATCATGCTGCTTGCTGCTACTTTCGAGGCGCTGTAAACATAACTTGCATCGCCCATTCTTACATCCCCGCACTCCCACACATACCACAGATCGACGTCTTCACGCCCGGTTGACCACAACGACCACCGCTGACGAGCACTGCACGTGTCGGCATCCAAGAACGAACTGACCGGCAGCGAAGCAACTTCTTTTCTAGACCTTTTTTGTCTTTTGTGACGTCATCAACTCGTCGACAATGTCTTGTTTAGACATGTTCCTATCACATAACTAGTTTGGTCCCGTCACGTGACTGGTTGATGATGTGACTATCACTAACTATTCTATCACTACTACTGTCACTAACTGTTTTTATTAATTATTAATCACCTGATATTATTTTATTCCGCAAATTATTGCCGGTTAATTAACTGGTTATCGTCACTTGAAATCGTTCTTATTGCCGTTATCTCGAGTTACACATCTCATCGTCACGCCATCCATGAGGCAAGAAATGCTTTCGCATTAATACCCGTCCGTACGTGCGTGATCCTTAAGAAACGTTATGCTAGCCCTTCAATGCCAGAAAACAGAGCAAATAGGAAGGTCATTATAAATATTTTTTAAATTATACCTGACACCCGTGGTAAAAGCATGCCAAATCTATTTGAGACACTGGTACAGCGGCGACGACCAGACAGGCCAGGTTAAGACGTGCTCCACCGCAGTACACGAGAGATAAACAGGAACGCCGGAAGCGCGAATGATCTGGTTCCGGACTAGATTAACACTGTTTATGGAAAACCAGGTGACTAGGCAAGCGCCGAGCCCGCGCGTTTGTGTTCTCGTGAAAGTTCGCGTATAGTGTAGAGTTCGAACCACCGCGGATTCGCGATTAGCGTGTGCCGAACCATGGAGGCGATGGCCGAACGGCCCCTGCTCGGCCGTCTCCACACGCGCAGAGGTGGGGGCGCTCTCTCAACTTCGACTGGAGAATACAGTCCGCTGTAAGGAAACCCTCAACGTTCGGGGAGTGGACTTCGGCACACAATGGTAGATATCTCCGTCATGTTAGCATGGAAATAGTGGGGAGCAATATTTTGCAGTTCGCGCGCTTCAACGGAAAGACCAAAGACATATCTATGGTAATGCACGTATAGCAGCACAAGCAGTTCGCTCGCCTCCGCGAAGTGTTTGGAAACTGAGCGCCACATTCGCAACTTTTGAGGAGGAGCTGGAATTCGAGAAATTCGGCCATTCTTATATCGCCAACTGTCGCCGACGATGTTATGTCGCCCGCTCGATCGTAGCGACTAGAACCACTGCAAACCACGGTTACCGGGCGGTAGTTAAATACTCTCAGCGCCACCAAAAATCACACAGGTTGGCGTCTCTGTGTGTATATGCCCAATTATGCGCGGCGCCGAGCACCGCCGCCACTGGCGCATGCAAGCGGGTGGTGGCAGCTCGCGACGTACGCCAGCCGAGATATATGTATTCGCTCGGTGCCTCAGCATTCCGGCTTGTTGAAAAGTCTCGTGATCTGTCATCCCGTATACTGATCGCAATCAGTTCTCAGTAAGCGCGTACCCGTGCGGGTTTAAACTCGATGTGCGCGAACTTAAACATTTTTTTTTAAAGCTGCGAACAGGGCGATTTTCTCGTCTTGCCCCCAGAACATGTGTTTGTCCGGAAGTGGCTCGTACGTGCTTCCGGCTTTGAGGCGCCTCCTCCGTGTATTGTGGTGGAGCAAGTCTTCGCCTCGGCAGCTGCAGACGCGTCAGCCTGGTTAACGCAGTGACACCGTAGGCGTCATATATATTCCACACACTATTGAGGCTCGTACGTGCTTCCGGCTTTGAGGCGCCTCCTCCGTGTATTGTGGTGGAGCAAGTCTTCGCCTCTGCAGCTGCAGACGCGTCAGCCTGGTTACCGCAGTGCCACCGTAGGCGTCATATATATTCCACACACTATTGAGGCTCGTACGTGCTTCCGGCTTTGAGGCGCCTCCTCCGTGTATTGTGGTGGAGCAAGTCTTCGCCTCGGCAGCTGCAGACGCGTCAGCCTGGTTAACGCAGAGCCACCGTAGGCGTCATATATATTCCACACACTATTGAGGCTCGTACGTGCTTCCGGCTTTGAGGCGCCTCCTCCGTGTATTGTGGTGGAGCAAGTCTTCGCCTCTGCAGCTGCAGACGCGTCAGCCTGGTTACCGCAGTGCCACCGTAGGCGTCATATATATTCCACACACTATTGAGGCTCGTACGTGCTTCCGGCTTTGAGGCGCCTCCTCCGTGTATTGTGGTGGAGCAAGTCTTCGCCTCGGCAGCTGCAGACGCGTCAGCCTGGTTAACGCAGTGCCACCGTAGGCGTCATATATATTCCACACACTATTGAGGCTCGTACGTGCTTCCGGCTTTGAGGCGCCTCCTCCGTGTATTGTGGTGGAGCAAGTCTTCGCCTCTGCAGCTGCAGACGCGTCAGCCTGGTTACCGCAGTGCCACCGTGGGCGTCATATATATTCCACACACTATTGAGGCTCGTACGTGCTTCCGGCTTTGAGGCGCCTCCTTCGTGTATTGTGGTGGAGCAAGTCTTCGCCTCGGCAGCTGCAGACGCGTCAGCCTGGTTACCGCAGTGCCACCGTAGGCGTCATATATATTCCACACACTATTGACGCTCGTACGTGCTTCCGGCTTTGAGGTGCCTCCTCCGTGTATTCTGGTGGAGCAAGTCTTCGCCTCGGCAGCTGCAGACGCTTCAGCCTGGTTACCGCAGTGCCACCGCAGGCGTCATATATATTCCACACACTATTGAGGCTCGTACGTGCTTCCGGCTTTGAGCCGCCTCCTCCGTATATTGTGGTGGAGCAAGTCTTCGCCTCGGCAGCTGCAGACGCGTCAGCCTGGTTAACGCAGTGCCACCGTAGGCGTCATATATATTCCACACACTATTGAGGCTCGTACGTGCTTCCGGCTTTGAGGCGCCTCCTCCTTGTATTGTGGTGGAGCAAGTCTTCGCCTCGGCAGCTGCAGACGCGTCAGCCTGGTTACCGCAGTGCCACCGTAGGCGTCATATATATTCCCCACACTATTGAGGCTCGTACGTGCTTCCGGCTTTGAGGCGCCTCCTCCGTGTATTGTGGTGGAGCAAGTCTTCGCCTCGGCAGCTGCAGACGCTTCAGCCTGGTTACCGCAGTGCCACCGTAGGCGTCATATATATTCCACACACTATTGAGGCTCGTACGTGCTTCCGGCTTTGAGGCGCCTCCTCCGTGTATTGTGGTGGAGCAAGTCTTCGCCTCGGCAGCTGCAGACGCTTCAGCCTGGTTACCGCATGCCACCGTAGGCGTCATATATATTCCACACACTATTGAGGCTCGTACGTGCTTCCGGCTTTGAGGCACCTCCTCCGTGTATTGTGGTGGAGCAAGTCTTCGCCTCGGCAGCTGCACACGCGTCAGCCTGGTTACCGCAGTGCCACCGTAGGCGTCATATATATTCCACACACTATTGAGGCTCGTACGTGCTTCCGGCTTTGAAGCGCCTCCTCCGTGTATTGTGGTGGAGCAAGTCTTCGCCTCTGCAGCGGCAGACGCGTCAGCCTGGTTACCGCAGTACCACTGTAGGCGTCATATATATTCCACACACTATTGAGGCTCGTACGTGCTTCCACCTTTGAGGTGCCTCCTTCGTGTATTGTGGTGGAGCAAGTCTTCGCCTCGGCAGCTGCAGACGCGTCAGCCTGGTTACCGCAGTGCCACCGTAGGCGTCATATATATTCCACACACTATTGAGGCTCGTACGTGCTTCCGGCTTTGAGGTGCCTCCTCCGTGTATTCTGGTGGAGCAAGTCTTCGCCTCGGCAGCTGCAGACGCTTCAGCCTGGTTACCGCAGTGCCACCGCAGGCGTCATATATATTCCACACACTATTGAGGCTCGTACGTGCTTCCGGCTTTGAGCCGCCTCCTCCGTATATTGTGGTGGAGCAAGTCTTCGCCTCGGCAGCTGCAGACGCGTCAGCCTGGTTACCGCAGAGCCACCGTAGGCGTCATATATATTCCACACACTATTGAGGCTCGTACGTGCTTCCGGCTTTGAGGCGCCTCCTCCGTGTATTGTGGTGGAGCAAGTCTTCGCCTCGGCAGCTGCAGACGCTTCAGCCTGGTTACCGCAGTGCCACCGTAGGCGTCATATATATTCCACACACTATTGAGGCTCGTACGTGCTTCCGGCTTTGAGCCGCCTCCTCCGTATATTGTGGTGGAGCAAGTCTTCGCCTCGGCAGCTGCAGACGCGTCAGCCTGGTTACCGCAGAACCACCGTAGGCGTCATATATATTCCACACACTATTGAGGCTCGTACGTGCTTCCGGCTTTGAGGCGCCTCCTCCGTGTATTGTGGTGGAGCAAGTCTTCGCCTCTGCAGCTGCAGACGCGTCAGCCTGGTTACCGCAGTGCCACCGTAGGCGTCATATATATTCCACACACTATTGAGGCTCGTACGTGCTTCCGGCTTTGAGGCGCCTCCTCCGTGTATTGTGGTGGAGCAAGTCTTCGCCTCGGCAGCTGCAGACGCGTCAGCCTGGTTAACGCAGTGCCACCGTAGGCGTCATATATATTCCACACACTATTGAGGCTCGTACGTGCTTCCGGCTTTGAGGCGCCTCCTCCGTGTATTGTGGTGGAGCAAGTCTTCGCCTCTGCAGCTGCAGACGCGTCAGCCTGGTTACCGCAGTGCCACCGTAGGCGTCATATATATTCCACACACTATTGAGGCTCGTACGTGCTTCCGGCTTTGAGGCGCCTCCTTCGTGTATTGTGGTGGAGCAAGTCTTCGCCTCGGCAGCTGCAGACGCGTCAGCCTGGTTACCGCAGTGCCACCGTAGGCGTCATATATATTCCACACACTATTGACGCTCGTACGTGCTTCCGGCTTTGAGGTGCCTCCTCCGTGTATTCTGGTGGAGCAAGTCTTCGCCTCGGCAGCTGCAGACGCTTCAGCCTGGTTACCGCAGTGCCACCGCAGGCGTCATATATATTCCACACACTATTGAGGCTCGTACGTGCTTCCGGCTTTGAGCCGCCTCCTCCGTATATTGTGGTGGAGCAAGTTTTCGCCTCGGCAGCTGCAGACGCGTCAGCCTGGTTACCGCCGAGCCACCGTAGGCGTCATATATATTCCACACACTATTGAGGCTCGTACGTGCTTCCGGCTTTGAGGCGCCTCCTCCTTGTATTGTGGTGGAGCAAGTCTTCGCCTCGGCAGCTGCAGACGCGTCAGCCTGGTTACCGCAGTGCCACCGTAGGCGTCATATATATTCCCCACACTATTGAGGCTCGTACGTGCTTCCGGCTTTGAGGCGCCTCCTCCGTGTATTGTGGTGGAGCAAGTCTTCGCCTCGGCAGCTGCAGACGCTTCAGCCTGGTTACCGTAGTGCCACCGTAGGCGTCATATATATTCCACACACTATTGAGGCTCGTACGTGCTTCCGGCTTTGAGGCGCCTCCTCCGTGTATTGTGGTGGAGCAAGTCTTCGCCTCGGCAGCTGCAGACGCTTCAGCCTGGTTACCGCATGCCACCGTAGGCGTCATATATATTCCACACACTATTGAGGCTCGTACGTGCTTCCGGCTTTGAGGCACCTCCTCCGTGTATTGTGGTGGAGCAAGTCTTCGCCTCGGCAGCTGCACACGCGTCAGCCTGGTTACCGCAGTGCCACCGTAGGCGTCATATATATTCCACACACTATTGAGGCTCGTACGTGCTTCCGGCTTTGAAGCGCCTCCTCCGTGTATTGTGGTGGAGCAAGTCTTCGCCTCTGCAGCGGCAGACGCGTCAGCCTGGTTACCGCAGTGCCACTGTAGGCGTCATATATATTCCACACACTATTGAGGCTCGTACGTGCTTCCAGCTTTGAGGTGCCTCCTTCGTGTATTGTGGTGGAGCAAGTCTTCGCCTCGGCAGCTGCAGACGCGTCAGCCTGGTTACCGCAGTGCCACCGTAGGCGTCATATATATTCCACACACTATTGAGGCTCGTACGTGCTTCCGGCTTTGAGGTGCCTCCTCCGTGTATTCTGGTGGAGCAAGTCTTCGCCTCGGCAGCTGCAGACGCTTCAGCCTGGTTACCGCAGTGCCACCGCAGGCGTCATATATATTCCACACACTATTGAGGCTCGTACGTGCTTCCGGCTTTGAGCCGCCTCCTCCGTATATTGTGGTGGAGCAAGTCTTCGCTTCGGCAGCTGCAGACGCGTCAGCCTGGTTACCGCAGAGCCACCGTAGGCGTCATATATATTCCACACACTATTGAGGCTCGTACGTGCTTCCGGCTTTGAGGCGCCTCCTCCGTGTATTGTGGTGGAGCAAGTCTTCGCCTCGGCAGCTGCAGACGCTTCAGCCTGGTTACCGCAGTGCCACCGTAGGCGTCATATATATTCCACACACTATTGAGGCTCGTACGTGCTTCCGGCTTTGAGCCGCCTCCTCCGTATATTGTGGTGGAGCAAGTCTTCGCCTCGGCAGCTGCAGACGCGTCAGCCTGGTTACCGCAGAACCACCGTAGGCGTCATATATATTCCACACACTATTGAGGCTCGTACGTGCTTCCGGCTTTGAGGCGCCTCCTCCGTGTATTGTGGTGGAGCAAGTCTTCGCCTCGGCAGCTGCAGACGCGTCAGCCTGGTTACCGCAGAGCCACCGTAGGCGTCATATATATTCCACACACTATTGAGGCTCGTACGTGCTTCCGGCTTTGAGACGCCTCCTCCGTGTATTGTGGTGGAGCAAGTCTTCGCCTCGGCAGCTGCAGACGCTTCAGCCTGGTTACCGCAGTGCCACCGTAGGCGTCATATATATTCCACACACTATTGAGGCTCGTACGTGCTTCCGGCTTTGAGGGGCCTCCTTCGTGTATTGTGGTGGAGCAAGTCTTCGCCTCGGCAGCTGCAGACGCGTCAGCCTGGTTACCGCAGTGCCACCGTAGGCGTCATATATATTCCACACACTATTGAGGCTCGTACGTGCTTCCGGCTTCGAGGCGCCTCCTCCGTGTATTCTGGTGGAGCAAGTCTTCGCGTCGGCAGCTGCAGACGCGTCAGCCTGGTTACCGCAGAGCCACCGTAGGCCTCATATATATTCCACACACTATTGAGGCTCGTACGTGCTTCCGGCTTTGAGGCGCCTCCTCCGTGTATTCTGGTGGAGCAAGTCTTCGCCTCGGCAGCTGCAGACGCGTCAGCCTGGTTACCGCAGTGCCACCGCAGGCGTCATATATATTCCACACACTATTGAGGCTCGTACGTGCTTCCGGCTTTGAGGCGCCTCCTCCGTGTATTGTGGTGGAGCAAGTCTTCGCCTCGGCAGCTGCAGACGCGTCAGCCTGGTTACCGCAGAGCCACCGTAGGCGTCATATATATTCCACACACTACTGAGGCTCGTACGTGCTTCCGGCTTTGAGGCGCCTCCTCCCTGTGTTGTGGTGGAACAAGTCTTCGCCTCGGCAGCTGCAGACGCGTCAGCCTGATTACCGCAGTGCCACCGTAGGCGTCATATATATTCCACACACTATTGATTTTGCCATTCTGATGCAGAATTTAAAATGTGAAAGATGAACACAATCGATCTGTCAATAAAGAAGAGTTGCTACGATATTTCTTACGCATTACGGATGGGTGCAAATTTGCAGTGCAAAATATCGTCGCCGCTGTACAAGCCTCAAATTGATTCCACATGCCTTTTGCCACGGGTGTGAGGTAAATTGAAGAAAGATTTAATAATGAACTTCCGATCTGCTCATTTGCGGACATTGAAGAGGTAGCGTAACATTTCTTATGGATTACATACGGACGGGTGTTTATTAATTCTGCGTACATGCTGTGACGGTATACGGGCGCTACACAGACGGACGGTATACAGATGGCGCGAATGCTTGTGGCTGCTTGCTTAAATTACGAGCACATCGAGGTGACAGATTGCGAGACTGTTTATGGAGTGCGAATTGCGTCGGCTGCCCGGCCTGCCGCAGTCCCTTGCATGCAACGAACAGCGGTGCTCGCTGCGGTCAACCAAGCGTGAAGGCGCCAGTCTGTGTCACTTGTGGGAGTGCGGAGATGTAAGAATGGGAGATCGAACTTACGTTTACAGCTTCTGCCTACAGCGACGTCCACCGTGCCTTTAATGAGAATCGACTGGACTGGGTCTGTCGGATCTATCTTTAGACACTTCGTTCTTGGCGATATAAAATATAATTCAAATATTGTGGACAAAGCCTGGGCTCTCGTGCCTGGGCAAAGCTTGGGCTAAGCATAAACTCGAAAACCCAGGTTTGTCATATGCGGCCAGCCGGCATTAAATAATGTAGTGGAAACGCATCTTTTATTGTAGGAGTAAACGCGTTGGCGAAAGCAATGAAAGGTATGGCGAATATGAGCGACTAATGATGTCATAAAATGGCCAGGCTGATCTCTTTTTCTGTACATGCTTTTTCGGTCTAAAAATATGTTCACATGGTGCCACCAACAAGCCCAACAACCTTTTTCACCAATAAGAGGTAATTGATGTCACATTCGGGAAATTCTCCCGTTTTCAGTGAATTTTTGGGGAGAAAGTTTGACAAAATGGGAATTTTTACGGAGATTCAGGAAATTTTAAGTACAAAGATTCTCTCTATTTTTTTATATTGGCGTTGTTTTCAAGATGCTCCAGGCGAAAGGGCGTACGGTAGAGATTTTCGGGTCTAATTTAGGGAATTTTTTGTTACTTCATGAAACATCACTGAACAAACTCGATTTCGCATAATTCAGCTTGTTCGACGCACGTACACTTGTGCTCTTTTTACTATTTCTATTCTTTACTATTTTATTATCTCGGAAAGACGTTTTCTTTCATTCCCAATTAATCTATGTCAGCAGATTTCTTATCAGCCAACCTAATATGTGCAAATTTAAGTTCAGTTCTAACGAGTTACCGCTCACAAATCTTCTGCCAGTTTGACGGTTCCTGGAAACACGCTGAATTTTTTGGCTTTAGTCGCATGCCATCCTATTAATACCGTGACCGGTTGTACAACGACCGGTGACTGGATTGCAAAGCATTTATTTCGTCACAAAATGCAAATGGAGATGATCCGTGGTTGATTGTAAAACATTTTATTCGCCGGGAAGAGCTTGGCAAGAGGTCGCATTAAGTGGTCGAGTGTACATAGCCCTCGACGACTTTGTCAGCCCACTCCACCGCCAAAACTTGCGTTCTGGGGTCAGAGCTAGCCAGCACGGTCTCCCACCGCTCGAGAGAAGGAGCTGTAACTAGATCACCCGGAGGTGGCTCTATTTTGCAGTCCCACAGGATGTGATCGTAGGTAGCACGTTGGCCACAGTGTTTGCAGTTTGGGTTGTAAAGATCTGGATAAATGTGCGCGAGGAGTGATGGGGTGCGTATCGATCTCGTCTGTAGACGACGCCACGTAACCTCTTGTTCTTTAGTAAGTCTTTTGTCTGGAGGGGGGAAAATTCTCCTCTCTAGTTTAAAATGATTGGTGAGATCATGATATGTGATCATTGAGTCCTTCGTGAAATTCAGGGAGCCAGACTCATCCACTGCCCGGTCGACGAAACCTCGGGCTTTATTGTGGGCTGCCTCGTTCCCCGGATTCCCCGAATGGGCTGGGACCCATATCAGTTCGGAATAATTTGGTGAGAATTTGGTTGCGTTAAGGATTCTAAGGGAGGTGTTTGTAATTCGCCCTTTAGCGAAATTATTGATACCCAATTTGGAATCGCTAAGGATGATGCTCCCTTGGGTATGTGCTAGGGCGAGGGCTATAGCCGCCTTTTCTGCCGTTTCAGAGGATTTCGTTTTGATTGTCGCCGAGACGATGTGGTCACCATTCTCGTTCACAACCACAACTGCAAAGGCATTGGTATTTTTGTATTCTGCCGCATCTACATAAAGTGTTGCAGCGCACTGTCTGTATTTCTTATGTAAGGCTTTGGCTCGTGCTTGTCTTCTACCCTCATGATGTAAGGGGTGCATGTTTTTGGGGAGTGGTTTGATTAGTAGGGCCGTCCTATAGGCGCGGGGTAAGTCTACTTTAGCATCGTTATTCGTAGGTTGAAAGTTAATTCCGAGCCTGGTAAGAATACTCCTGCCAGTTCTGGAATTGGCTAATCGCGCTGTTTGAGCCATTAAATGGGCTTCTTTCAGTTCATTGTAGGTGTTATGTATTCCTAACCTCATAAGCCTTTCGGTTGAGGCATTTAGTGGGAGTCCTAACGCAGCCTTATAGGCCTGCCGTATCATGCTATCCAATTTGTCCTTTTCTGCTTTCGAAAATTTCAGATAAGGGGTGGCATAGAGTATCCTGCTCAGCGCAAAGGCCTGCACTAGGCGGCATAAATCTCTTTCCCTCACCCCTTGTCTGCGGTTAGCTATGCGGCGGAGTAATCGCGCCGTCGCTTCTACCGTGCGTTTTAGCTTAGTGAGTGTGTCAGTATTTTTTCCATTTGTTTGTAAATACAACCCCAGTATTCTCATGGTCTGTACCTCTTTGACAGATCGTCCATTAACATAGACGTTTTTTTTTTTACTCGTATTAACAAATTTGAAAAGTCCGCGCTCTCTGGTTTGAGTTTCAGTTTCGACTTCTCAGCCAATCGATGGCAGGAGCGAGCGCGAGTCACCCATCCAAGCCAAGCGTAGTCGGAGCCCCCGGCGACGAGCCGAACGGCATTGGCGCACCGAGACAACGGCAGTAGCGGCTGCGCGTCACCGAGTGGTGAGTGGCGAGGTGGAGGCTGCGTTGGTGTTTGCGCCCTAGGAACAATACCGTAGGTCAGTGGGCGCCCGGGCCACGGTCGACGACGTGCTGCTAGCAAAGCGCGGGGCGCAAAGTGGCCGTCGCTCTCAGGTCGTTGGTGTGCGGCGTCCTCCGTGCGTCGTGGTGGGGCCCCCGTGATCGCCGGCCCCTCAGCCGGCCGTGCGCGGCTGCAGGCCTGGGTAACCTCCTGACGAGCGTCCGCTGGCCGAGCGACGACGGGGCCCGCCGCGAAGACGAGGCCACCATGTCGTCCAAGCCGAAGCGCTACTTCGTCAACACGCTTCCCGACTACGACGGGGCGCCGATCCCACTGGAGCGCGAGCTGTGGGTCGAGCGCTGCCGCGACACCGTGCAGCGCGTATTCACGCACCAGGGCACGGGCTTCGACGACTGCGACGGCGGACTGTACGTCGGCGTGGCCGGCGTCGCCTTCATGGCGCATCGCGTGGCCCAGAGCCCCCACTTCGCTGCCGACCGCTCGAGGCTGCTGACCAAGGCGCAGACTTACCTGGGGCACGCGCTCAGCTACTGCGACCAGCCACAGGTGCGCGCAGACCGGGCCATGCAGTCCGCATTCCTGCTCGGGAGCGCGGGCGTCTGGGCGCTCGCCGCCGTAGTCGCCGCCGAAGTGGGACGCAACGACGATTGCGACAACTTCTTGGCCAGGTGAGCCACTGTTTACAAACGAATATCGCCGCCGCGAAGCGCGCCTGTTTGCTTTCGCGCACTTCGCATGAGTGGAGCATCGAATAATGCGATAACGGTGTGTGATTGCTGATGCCTCGTTCCAGTACGGCATATAGCACGACGGCACGCGCGATTCTTCCGTATAGGTGTGAATTACTTCCTTTGTTGATGCGCCTTTAGCTGTCATTTGTTGAGCCCTGCCTTGTTTGAGTGAAATGTGGCGTACTAGTGGCAGACGTTTAGCGTTGAACTGCGTTATTTCGTCTTTGTTTCCGATCCGCCCAGAGCTGCGTGCATATTGTGCTTTGAACTAGGGTGGCAACTGTGAGTAGCTGAACACTTGGGTGGTGTGCTGTTTGTTGCCAGTAGTAGTGTTCATTTATTTGTGAAGATAAGTCTGCTCTCACAAATGATTTTTTGCTCCTTTGGACAGTGTCTAAAAGAAAAAGCACGCTGCTTATGTCTAATATGAAAATCATCTTTATTTTAAGATTTCCGACTTGTTTAAGCCTGGATTGAAGAACAGCAATCACCCTTAATTTTTTTTTTTTCAAAAACAACTTCAACTGAGCATCAGGTATATCTGTAACATGCAGTTGTACTGCACTTCACTACCTTTAATATTACCTGGTTCTCAGCTTATTTCTATCTTTTTGTGCATTGATATTTACAGTTTTTGTTGTTGTCTGTACGGTTCATGGATTATTAAGGATTTCCTCCTTGAGAGACACAGACCACAACATGACAGCAAGACAACAGAATTGATGCAACGAAGGTAGCCACGCTTTCTCGTTTACACTTCATTCCTACTTTATTCCCTGAAGTATGTTCTCAGCTGAGATGGCTTCCACGATAGGGCAGAATGAAGTTCAGTTCAGATGCCTCAAATATTTTAACGACGAAGAATGCTGGAAAAGAAATGTTTGCAGTTAAGGGCTTCATAAATTTAAAGCAAAGGCAAACCACAAGAAGCACCCTACAGTTGCTTCCTTAAACACGAAATAATAATCTCTCAGGAGACTTGAAGTGGATCATCATCATCATCAGCCTGAATACGCCCACTGCAGGGCAAAGGCCTCTCCCATGTCTCCCCAATTAACCCTGTCCTTTGCCTGCTACGCCCACCCTATGCCTGCAGTCTTCCTAATCTCATCCGCCCACCTAACCTTCTGCCGCCCCCGGCTACGCTTGCCTTCTTTTGGAATCCACTTCGTTACCCTTAAGGACAAGCGGTTATCTTGCCTTCGCAGTACATGCCCTGCCCAAGCCCATTTCTTCCTCTTGATTTCGACTAGGATGTCATTAACACACGTTTATTTCCTCACCCACTCTACCCATTTCCGGTCTCTTAACGTTGCACTTATTATTTTCCTTTCTATGGCTCGCTACGTTGTCCTTAACTTAACCTGAACCCTTTTCATTAGCCTTCACGTTTCTGCCCCGTAGATGAGTACCGGTAAGATACAGCTGTTGTATACTTTTCTCTTGAGGGATATAGGTAACCTGCTATTCATGATCTGAGAGAACCTGCCATATTTGCTCCACCCCATTCTTATCCTTCTAGTTATTTCCCACTCATGATCCGGATCAGCTGTCACTACATGCCCTAAGTAGACTTATCTTTACCACTTCCAGCACCTCGTTGCCAATTGTGAACTATTGTTCCTTTGCTAGACTGTTGAACATTACTTTGGTTTTGTGCATGTTAATTTTTAGGCCCACCATACTGCTCTGTCTGTCTAACTCATTGATCATTATTTGCTGTGCATTTCCTGAGTGACTCAGCAAGGTAATGTCACAGCGAATCACAGATTATTTAGGTATTCCCCATTAACTCTTATTCGCCACTGTTCCCAATTCAGGCCTCGGAATACCTCCTGTAAACAGGTGGTCAATAGCATTGGCGAGATCCTGTCCCCTTGCCTGACGCCCTTCCTTATTAGAATTTTATTGCTGACTGTATGGAGGACTAGGGTAGCTGCACAGTTTCTATACATATCTTCCAGGATTGTGACATAAGGCTCATCTACACCCTGATTCCACAATGCCTGTATGACTGCTGAAGTTTCCACTGAGTGGATAGGAAGTTCCGTTACAATGCCTGTATGACTGCTGAAGTTTCCAGTGAGTGGATAGGAAGTTCCGTTAGTTTTTAGTGGCATGATAAAATAACAAAGCTATTTCATTTTGTAAAAACGAGAACTGAAATTTTGGTAGTAGTCAGTCTGAGTGGAGGTTTATTAAAGCGACAGAAGGTATTGATATTGAGTGTGTCCATTGCGGTGGTACCCTTTATCGGCGTTTTTGACATTTTAATTATAAATGTAAAAATCAATGAATGTTGGTTGCAAGGATAACTCTGAAATTAGTTTAAACTGAAACCACTAGTCTGTAGACGTTTTTGCTCTCACTGGAAGCTTTTTTTGGCCCAACTTCTGTTTGGGAATGCCATGTTTTTTAGCAAAAGGAAAATGCTGGCTTAATCTATACAGTCCTAAAAACAACTGGATGATAAAATGCACAGCTGTCTAGTGACTTTACAAGAAATATTACTATTACATGTCTAAAGATTGCAGCTAAAGGAGTGCTGTGGAAGCTCGAAAACCTCTGCCACTTTCAATAGCGTGTGGAGCACAGATTAATGATGCACAAACTGTTTCTTCAAGACTGAAAACCAATTTCTTACAGGAGTCGGAGATTGCTTTCATTTGAATTTTTATACCTTGGAACTTCCTCGCACTTAAAACTGACTGCTGCAGATCATCCACTGTGAAACAAAGTAACAGAATATCTTCATTATTTTTTGCTTCAGTTAGCATCTGCTGTCAACTCTCCAGGCCCTTATCTGTTGTACATTTGTTGTGCAACAGTAATCTTGCTTATACCAGCGACAGGTGGTCGATTAGTGTTAGATAACAGATTGGTCATCTTTTTTGCTAGTTATCACTGCTTTTGGCATTTTTATAGCCATTCACATTTAAACATGGCATGTATAAATATAATAACAAGAAATCCTGAAATGCATGTGCTTCTTTTTGTTACACTAAGTAATATAAAATGTGTAGCCTAGTTCTGGAAAAAAGAGATAATCTTGATGGTTTGTTCTGCAGAAAAGGCTGAGAAAGGGTTTCGCGTTTGCTTTATTAACAAAACCTCTTACTTTTGATGGTAGGGTTTCACATAAATTGTCTTATGGACAACAGGTTGAGACATTCTAATACTGCACTGAGATTAGTCTCGTGATGCTGAGCATCCTGCTATAAACTCGAGTGAGTTGATCTGATTCATTATGCCATGATTACTGGTAAATCAGTTGTGATTTATTCAGTTACAAAAATATAGATCTATAAATAAAATAAAAATGGAAGGAAGAGATGGGTGCCCATTTTGGCAACTGCTGTCTGCTGCCTTAAGCGCCTCAGCTGCAGCTAAAGAAGGAAAAGGGAGAAGATAGTGAGGGAAGGATAGGCAGATAGAGGTTTGTGCAAAGAGTCGTGTTGTCTCTTCGAAGAACCAGATGATAGTGTCTTGTATTATGCCTTATTAGGGCAAGGCTGACAATGCGGTAAATCTTAGTTGATGAGAGAAGTTTGCATAGCTGTTCTTCGATTTTCAGTGCTAGCTCAGAGTCCCTATATACATAGGGAGCTGTTGTGTTAAACTTTACCTCCTATAAGCATTTTTTGAAGCATTTTTAAGATGCGATCTCATCAAGTGAGATGTTGTCTCTGGAAAAACTGGCCAGACATATGTTGTGGGGTGATGCCTGAGCTATGCAACACGAGTGCCTCACCGAAATGCATGTGCTTCTTTTTGTGACAGTAAGTAATTGAAAATGTGTAGCCTAGTTCTGGAAAAAAGGAGATAATCTTGATGGTTTGTTCTGCGGAAAAGGCAGAGAAAGGGTTTTGTGTTTGCTTTATTAACAAAACCTCTTACTTATCAAACAAAGCAATATACTGGGAGACATACTCATGGTACGGCCTCATCATTGGGGATGTGTGCTAAAGAGAGACAGCCCTCAAGAGAAAATTCTACCAAGTCTGTCAGCAACCTACTCAAAGGCTAACTAAATAAGCAGACCTCCTTACCAGGTGTTACACTGAAGCGCAGTTAAAGCAAACTTGTGTCATGGTCAGAGTTGATATCGGAGAGCACCTCTGGCATTGTGTAGTATTTAGGTAGTGCTAAGGAAGAGAGACACCCCAGCCAGAAACCCTGCCTAACCTGCCTATTTGTCCAATGTGTTTTATGAGAATAATTTAGGGTGGAGTACATTTTAAATGAGGGAGTAATTGCTCATTAGCATCCACCCAAGCACAGTCATAAGGCCATGAAAGAAAGCTCTCACAGAAACTTTGCAATTGAAGAAAATTCTCTACTAGTCCGGTAGGTGGACACTAATGAGCAATTGATAACTACGTTTTTTCAGACCTCTATATGCCTAATAACATTTGTGCTATTAGTACTACCAGTAAAGCTTATTGTTTGTTGTGGTGCTGCCTCTTTTCGGGCCCTGGACACTTCTTAATAGTTTTTTATCTAATGTACTTACACTCCACTTCCTGGATTCAGAAAACTTGAATAGGTGCAAAGTCATGTTGATTGTGAGATATGTTTTGATTATGAGAGAATATTTTGAAGCTTGTTTTCTAGCTATTAACTGTGTAGTTAATGCTGTGTAGTTTGCACTGCACTAGCTTCCTCTACTGTTACCATCCACAATCATGAATTTGTTGGCAAGTGCTGTCAACAGTGAGCAAGACTTTTTGCTATTCAATGTTATTTGGAGCTTTCCAGTGACAGAACAATTGCTTGGGCCATTTGTCCAGGATCAATGATACTTATAAGTCAAAGTGCAAATGAACGGATACAAAAAGCTTGTTTTCGTGTGCACATGCAGACGAAATTCTATGAGCATGTGCACCAATTAAACTGACAGCTGAGTTGCTTTCTAAGCATGTTACCAATTGACTGCTAAAAAAAAATTTGACAAACTACTAAACAGCGGCCCGTGAGAATATGCACGGCTTAGGGGCTGTGTAAGCCACATACTTTTTAATTGTTTGTCATTGGTAGGAGCTTGCGTCTGTTTCAAATTTCGAATAGCCTGCATGCATTGCGCGTCTGCTCTGCGCTCGCGGGTCTCTGAAACGAGATGCACGGCGGACATGAAAACATGGGACGTCAGTGCACCGCAGTTGACGACTGGTTGCGAGCGCGCTTTCGAAGAAAGTTAATGGGCTCCAGTGCTCATTCCGTTTTAAATCATTGTTCGCGGTGCGCACGGGAGCGGAACCGCTTTCATCCTACACGGTACCGCGCCTTGAAGCCTGCAGGAGACAGGAAAAATAAACCCTACACCCGCGTAACGCCGCAGTGCTGCTCCGCTTTCGGGCCTTCGGCTGTGCAAGCACACAGAGCGTCACCTGGGAAATTCCCTCGGAGTTGGTCTGCGCGCCGTTTTGTCAACTTCACGTTCTTCTGGCAGCACGCTACAAAACAGTGCCAGCTCGCCGACACGGCAGTCTGTGCGTGCATGATTCCCACGCCTCCGGCACCCATGCTGTGAACGATGCATCGACCTTGCGATGTTTGCGCTGGACGACCCAGACGTTCCTGCGCGCGCTCGCTCGCTCGGCTGGCGCGCTCTTTCCTTCTCGTTCTCTTTTCTCACCCTTGCAGCGGGGTTCGCGCCTCGCACGCTGGCCTTACTTAACCCACCTAGACAAACTAGGTGATGCTGGCTGGCCCGTCGCGTGGAGTTTGCTTATTTGCTTAAAGAAATACAGGGTGTTTCACCTAAGATTTACGCAATTTTGAAAAATAGACTTTTTGACTTCGAATTTGATTTGACGGATTTTTCGGCATAGCGTTGTCAGCGATGCTGCACAGCAGAATACAGCCAAGGCGTGCTAACTATCTGGATGGTCAGCTATTATTAAATAGCTAACTTTTGAACTATTACTGTTTGGCTCCTTAAAGGGACTATGCAACGAATAAAAAGTCACTTGTAAATGTTTTCAATACTTATAAATGATGCTAAGAAGCATTCACACCAAGTATGAGTCTTCAGAACTGAGCCGGCAATTTATTATGAACTTTTAAAAACCGTGTTTTTCAAAATTCGCTGGCCGAGTGGTGTACTCGTAGTGACCGATTTTGGAACTAAAATCGTGGAACAAAGACGTCACTGTACCATGACGTCGCCAGGCCACCACACGCTCTCATTCGCTGGAGCCACGGCAGCCACGACGTCATGGGCACACTTCCGGTAGCCGTGAAAATCGTCTGCTCGTGCCGTCGCGCGGGCCATGGCATTGCCTTCGCCCATATGGTTTCAATTTTCCTCTGCCGCCTCCTCCTGTCGGGAGTTCCGGAGTCACTCGGACGGCTCTTCGAGCGCACGCATAGGGCTCGATGCCAATCGCGGCCGTAAAAGCGAGCAGTCGCACCTCGAGGTCCGGGTTTATTACTGCTAATTACCACAGATGACAAGCAAAGAAACCCGACGCGCGCCGCAATCCAGGAAGAAGAGACCGAAGAGATGCCGCCAAGCCGGCGACGCTGCTGCTGGGGGGCTAGGAGCGACAACCGGAAGTTGCAAAATAAACGTCAGTGGATGACGTATTCATGGGTGGGGCCCAGTCCCAGAGCTGTTCTCTTTATTTTTTCTGGTGCTCCTCGTGTACGAGTTGAGGGGTTGAGAGGAGGAGCGTAATTTTTAATCATCTATATCTTCGCTGCTATTGATGCTAACTGAAAAATTCTAGCACTGGGGTGACGAGTAATCGAATGCCTATCTCTCGTCTGCTTTACGTAATGTCAATTAATTTATTGCATAGTCCCTTTAAGAGGCGTGTAGCCCACCGTAATTAACATCCATATCAGTTTTTACAACTTGGAAAACGCGGTTACCTCCGGCGCTGTGGCCCAACAAATTTTGGCTATTTCGACGAGTTACGTGCACTCTAGAAGTGGCGTTGCTTGCAAGCTTAACAAAAGCGCATGTATTTTGGCGTGGTGTAGACAGAATTTGTTGGGCATTAGCTCGGAGGGTAACCGCGTTTTCCAAGTTCTAAAAACTGATGGATTTTTGTCTATATTTAAGGAGCCCAAAGACAATGGTTAAAAAGTTAACTATTCAATATTAGTTAACCAGCCCGCTGGTTAGCGCGTCTTAGCTGTATTCTGATATTCAACACGGCTTACAATGGTATGCTGAAAAAAGCGCTCTTTGGACTTAAAAAGCCTATTTGAAAAGAAATGTGTAGAGTCTTTTAAAAATGCGACCATGATTGCAGTTGCCACCAGGCGGATTTAAGAGAAACGCTATCTTCCTCCCATACACCTAGCTCTGCTTACGCAGATACCGGACCGGTTGGAGAGCTCTGCTACTGAGCCGGAGTACCCGGCTTTGAAATTGGAACCCGGGCGCGGCGGCCGCGTTTCCATGGAGGAGAAACGCAGAAGGCGCCCGTGTGTCAATGCACGTTAAAGATCTCTAGGTTGCCGAAATTGTTTCGGAGCCCTCTTAAGGTCTCTCGCTCACGGCGCGGTTGAAGAGCCCACCGAGAAGTGAGACGCATACTGCACCATTTCCTTTCGTGAAGATCAATTTCTTCCTTAACGCAGAGAGGGCGTTTCGTCTCAGGTTCCTTCCACTGAATGTACCGTACAGAACCGCTAGTTGCAGCAGGAAAATATGCATGCGCCATTTTTATAGCGACAGCGTTAGAGCGGACGTTGCGTGGAGAAGCCATGCGCCTTGTCGCACAGATTCAGGGCTGCTCGAGAGGGTTGTGACGTCACACGTTGAGCTGTGCTATGAAAGTGATTAAAATTGAGTTAACTGTGGCGGTGAGGTCATATCGTGACTGAAATGTCGTTATGGCCTATGAGGATGCAAAGTAAAATTTTTACGCTGAAATGAAAAATGAGGGTAATTATTCGGGAAACGAAACCATGAACCTTAGATTGTGTCAGACATGCTACACCTAGGTCATTAAGGCACATTCTTCTTTCCACTTGGTTAAAGGAAGGCCATGTGTGCCTGTCACATGGCCTTGTATGCCTACTATGTGTTCTAATGAATGTGTAATTAGAAAGATGCTAATTACGAAAGAAGCAAATAAACAACCCTGTCGGGTCATACCCTCAAAGTAGTATAGACAATTTTGGTGGTATGTTTTCTTCTCTACAATGATGCCGAAGACACTACTACGCATGAATAAGGATGTGATATTTGCCTACGACCGCTAAATAATTTATAATCGAATTTTCTTCTGTCATGCTGTTTTTGTTTCAACAGCCGAACGATGGCTGTGACGTGAAAGTCGTTATATGTCGCGTGAGGCATGCAGAAACTGCGATATAATCGCGGCTTCATTGTTTTAATTCAGTAAAGTGCTCAAGCCAGCCTTTCTCAAGAGTCGGAATTACAAGGAATCTGGAAGGACCGATTATATTGCTGTTTTTTTATGCCTCACGTGACCTGTAACCTCTCTTTGACGTCATAGTCATCGTTCGGCTGTTGGAACCGAAACAGCGCGAGAAAGAAATTCGAATATAAGTTATATAGCGGCCGTTATAATTCCTGGTAATCCATGTGTAATGGTTAATGCCTTATTACAAAGAAGAAAACACGCACCGAAAAGTTATGTGTCTACGCCCTTTTAAGGCATAGACACGTAATTAACAAACGGCCAAAGGCAGCGACTGAGACCAGCTAACCACTGCATTCTTTTTTTGCAGAGAAAAGCCCCCGCCAACATCGCCGCACTGATGCTCGTTGGGCGCAGTGGGCTGATCGCGGTGCTCGAAATAATAATAATTGGTTTTTGGGGAAAGGAAATGGCGCAGTATCTGTCTCATATATCGTTGGACACCTGAACCGCGCCGTAAGGGGAGGGAGCGAAAGAAAGGAAGAATAGGTGCCGTAGTGGAGGGCTCCGGAATAATTTCGACCACCAGGGGATCTTTAACGTGCACTGATATCGCACAGCACATGGGCGCCTTAGCGTTTTGCCTCCATAAAAACGCAGCCGCCGCGGTCGGGTTCGAAACCGGGAACTCCGCATCGGTTGCCGAGCGCGCTAACAACTGAGCCGCCGCGGATCGATTCGTAAATGGGTCATTCCACGCCTTGTCCCAGACGTGCGCTCGACCATCCCGATTTGTTAAAAAAAAATTCACGAAAACTTATCGCAGCCTGCGTAATCTAAGCCTGAAATATTTTTGTCGAAAAAAATTATTCATGAGGTGAGCGCAATTTGAACGTTTCGAAAAGGGGAGAAACCAGGCACCGCTCAGTCATCGATAAAAAATGCAAATTTTTAGAAAATATTCTTCAAAATTTCTAATTACATTTGCAGACTCTGGCTTTGGATATGATTGAGATCATGTATTTTTGGACGCCATAAATTTTTTTTAGAATTTACATAAAATGTAATAATTACTGTATTTTGACATTTTTGTTAAAATATCAACTTCCTTTATGACATAAAGAACGATCGTCTTGCTTCCCTAGATGTCTATTACCTATAAAATATACTGAAGTTGCAGAAAAGTGCGTTTTGAGCCATAAAACACCCTTTTATTTCAGCCTGAGGGGCTCGAAGTAAAAAAAAAAAATTAACGATGGCGGGTTTAGTGGAACAGTTTATTGCCTTTCATTTCTGAAATTTTAGTCTAAACTATTTTCATTTGAAGGCAGAGAGAGAGAGAGAGAAACTTTATTGGCGCCAAAAATTGGTCGATTCAGCGGTACCCGGGTGTCTTCATGTTGAAGTTCCGAGTCTTCCAGGAGTGGTGCCCTTATTCCAGGGCCCCACTGAGTCTTGCTACCTCATACGCATGCTGAACCAGTCCTTTTTGGACCGCCAGCATGCTGCTGGTGAGCAGGCTCTCCCACTATTCCGCATTGGGCTCTTTTAGTTTATGGAATGAATAATTGTTTTTACACTCCCATGTAATATGGTATAAAGGCGGGGGGGGGGGGGGGGGGGGCTCCACACCACTTGCATGTGTCCGCGTACTGGTTCGGAAACATTTTGTGAAGTATGTGTAAGTTATGAAAGCTTCCTGTTTGCAGTCTACGCCAACCGACTGCCTCATATTGCGTTAATAGTTGTTGTGGTGGAGGATACGCTACCCTCTGTAATGATTTAGGATTTCCGCGTACGATGGTTCCACCGTTGTGGTGGGCTCAGGGTCACTTGATGTATCTGCTCGGTTGGTAAGCTCGCGAGCTAGATCGTCGGCCCTCTGATTCCCAGTCACCCCGGTGTGCCCCGGCACCCAGAAAATTTTGTGCTGAATTTCTTTGTTCGGGGGTCCCGCCTGGAGGATGATGCGTAGCGCTCCCTTGCTGATCCTACCATTAGTGTAGTGCCTGCATGCTTCTTTGGAGTCAGTGATTATTGTGAGCGATTTATTTCTGCGGTATCCTTCAGCTACTGCGAGCGCAACAGCAGCTTCTTCCCCCTCGGATACTCTGCAGCCGCTCTGTGATATACTGGTGACTAGGTCCCCTTGATGGTTCACCACCACCTATACCACTCTGTGTTCCTTCGTGTTTCTGTTCCATCGATGCAAAGCCGCATCTGTGTACACTACATTTGTTTTTTCAGCTAGGTGCTTTACTACATACTCTGCTCTCGCAGCCCTTCTCCCTGCGTGCAGATTAGGGTCCATGTTGCGAGGGATTGGGCACACCCTGAGTGTTTGGCGAATGTTATCAGGTATGCCCGCAACCCTATCTTCCACTTCTTCACTTATGTAGCCCAGCCTTCGGAGGAGCGCTGGGTGGTGGTTGACTGCTGGAGCCTGTACATTTTGGACCCTATTTGTGCTTCCCTTAGCTCGTCAAACGTATTGTGGACTCCCAACTTGAGGAAAAAGATTTTCGAATTTGAGCTCTCGCGCCGCACCCGCCGCGGTGACTCAGTGGTGAGGGCGCTCGGCTACTGATCCGGAGTTCCCGGGTTCGAACCCGACCGCAGCGGCTGCGTTTTTATGGAGGAAAAACGCTAAGGCGCCCGTGTGCTGTGCGATGTTAGTGCACGTTAAAGATCCCCAGGTGGTCGAAATTATTCCGGAGCCCTCCACTACGGCACCTCTTTCTTCCTTTTTTCGTCCACTCCCTCCTTCTCCCTTCCCTTACAGCGCGGTTCAGGTGTCCAACGATATATGAGACAGATACTGCGCCATATCCTTTCCCCAAAAACTAATTATTAATTATTATTATTACTCGCGCCGCAAGTTGCGTCGCTTAATGCTTCTTCACCGCAGAGCACGGCACTTGCCATGACACATTCATGGTCAGGTAGCCACTAGAGGTTGCCCTCACGGGCAGTTGTGCATCTTTAGGGCGGGAGCTATATCGCATGACACTCGGCGGGTGGCATGCGATAAGCGAGATAATAATAATAATTGGTTTTTGGGGAAAGGAAATGGCGCAGTATCTGTCTCATATATCGTTGGACACCTGAACCGCGCCGTAAGGGAAGTGATAAAGGAGGGAGTGAAAGAAGATGTGCCGTAGTGGAGGGCTCCGGAATAATTTCGACCACCTGGGGATCTTTAACGTGCACTGACATCGTACAGCACACGGGCGCCTTAGCGTTTTTCCTCCATAAAAACGCAGCCGCCGCGGTCGGGTTCGAACCCGGGAACTCCGGATCAGTAGTCGAGCGCCCTAACCACTGAGCCACCGCGGCGGGTTAAGCGAGATCGCTTTCGCTTTTGGAACGGACCCGCTTTGACGTCGCCAGGAAGCCAAGAGAAGAAATGGACTGCAGACACCTAATTTTATTGCGTGTTTCCTTCTTTTAAACGATACGTTAGACATTAGAATGCATGGATCACCGCGGGGTTTTTGCCTACGAGCGCTAAATATATAATTGAATTTCTTCTTTCATGCGGTTTCGGTTCCAGTTTCATCAACCGAATGATGGCTGTGACGTGTAGTTTATGTTTAGGTCGCGTGATGCGCGAAAGAAAACGGCATTTTAAGGGCTGACACGTAGTTTCAACTCACTACAGCACTTAAACCAGCCTGCTTCAGTATAGAACTACAACAAACGACGTATCAGCTGTTATATCGGCCTTTTTTTTTTGCGCCTCAGGTGACATCAACATCAAATTCACGTCACAGTCGTCGTTCGCTTGATGAAACCGAAACAGTGTCAAGAAGAAATCAGTTATACATTATTCAGCCGTGGTCAGCGAATGCCGTGAGGTGCTTCTTGTATATCAGTGTCTAGCGCGTCGTTTGAAGCAAGAAAACGGAAGAAAATGGCACCCGTAGCACCAGTCCTTTATTTATGTCCGAATAAGAGCGCGCGTGACGGAGCCAAGTCCTCACCACGGCTTCGAGTCAAGCGAATCGTGCTGGCGATGAGCGCAGTGCCGCCGCTCACGGGGAGGTGGCTCCCTCTCGAGTGACCGAACAGACCGCGGCACCGGCCTCGCGTCCTTTGCACGTGTCATGGCTTTGATAACAATGATCACACTGAATAACAATCTCGCTGGCGCGTGTGCCGCCCCGACAGCAGTAAGAAAAATATTTTCACTCTAATATCTGTTCGACTACACAATGCCTGCATGCTGCAGTGGAGACCTCACTCAGGAACGAGAACTGCACATTTCGCCTGGCCACAGTGTCGTCGCTGGTGTGCTCTGCGGTGAAGAGGCGCGCAGGAACGACACAACTAACGGCGCAAGAGCTCAACTGCAAACATTTGAAATGCGACAGCGTTAAGGGCCCCGTGCCGCAGAAAAGCCGGTGTCGGCGTTGTAAAACGAGAATCTCCGAATATAGAATTTGTGGAGGTACGAGGAATCGAACCCAGGTCTTTCAGTTGCGAGGCGAGCATGCGTTGTGGTCATTGACTTCGTGAAGTGTCTTTGTGCACTGATGCGCGCATGAATAATTACGAGTCTGCGAATTTTGATACGGGACCCGATAACAATCGCGTCCTAGTCTATAAAACATTTTGACTGCCATGAGCCGTGGCAAAGCAGTGCCATCTACGTTGTAGAGATGAAAGTAGATGCGAATAGCTTGCGCTGAGGTACGATAAGATGGTGTTATGACCGTATTCGGTTTGATTTTGGGTTTATGGAGTTCTACGTTCCAAAGAAACTCGGGCTATGAGGGACGCCGTAGTGGAGGGCATCGGTAATTTGGGCGACCTGGGGTTCTTGAAGGTGTATCCAGACGACTTACCACGGACCTGTTGTGGCCCGCGAGCTAGCGGTCACGTGGGGATTCGCTTTCAGTCCACGAAATCCGCGTACTGAATCGCGCCAGTATAGGCAACTAGTTCACTATACGCGCGAGAAATGCGCGAACATTTTTTTTTTTCTGGCGGCGGACCACGGTACCACAGACTTTTTATCCTACTCGTACACTGTCTGGCGACTGCTGGCAAATCTGGCAACTACACCACACTGGTCTTTCCCTTTTTACTTTTTAGCCTTAGTGCAGCTTTATGGCTCGTTCACACTGCCGAGAGCGAGCGAAATTCGTCGCAACGTCGGCGCTAGCAGCAGACTCAGATGTGAATAGAAAAGAACATGACGCTGTCTACGTACCATAAGCGTTGCACGCTTATGTACGCTAAACGCAGGCATTTTTGGGACGTTACAGCATTTCTCACATTTTCCACTTTTAGTTAAGCGTATTCAAAAGCTCAGCCTAGTGGCGCCATCTGGTTCTTCGGACGGGAACTATTTCTGTCAACAAACCTACGCTCCTCTTAAGCCTAGAAGGGGCAGAATCGTCACACTAAATAAAAAATAAAGCAAATCTTTCAGTCAAGTTTTCTTATAGGCAAAGTGAGACCGGGCGAAATATGAGTGCCCCATTTATGGCCAGTGAACACAACAAAAAATTAGCGGTGGTTTAGCTTTGTTTAAACCTGGTGAGAAGCGAAACGTTCCTTTTGCGTCGCTGGTTAGACGTACCGCCTGAAGTACTTTCTGCTGTTTCTTCGCAGCCGCACTCTTCCGTCGCTTCTCGACGCGTGTCGCACCTTTGACCTTGACCTTCGAGAGATTTGGGGGTTGGCCCACCATCTTGGTTTGGCATATATGCGCCACCCTGGCCTTCGTGACTGTTCCATGGTTTGACCTGTAAAGCTTTGAACGGTCATAAATGGAACTGCACTACCCTCTTGGAAACCTGGCGTAGTGAAGCTTTCGCTTCAAAAAGGGCTGTAACAACGACAGATTGAGTCCGAAGCGAACGGTCCTGCTTCGAAGCGCGCCGCTGTTTGTTGCCGCGGGAATGCAACTTCCTCGCCGCGTCCGAAATCTCTCCCGGACCGATCGAGCTTACCGCTGGGTATTTAGGTGGAATCTCTGCCGCGGCGGCGGATTCCGATTGCTCTCGCCGCCGAATGCCGAAGGGCGAGAAGTGCGTTGCTGCAAGTTGATCACGGAGGTTTGGCCCGCCTTGTCGCCTGCTCTTTTGGTCCGTCGTGTGGATGCTGTCGTCGGCCAGACACGGCCGGTGCGCGCGCGGCCCCCACGTTATCCCACGTTACCCCACGTGACCGCTCCGCGGACCAGTTCGTGGCCCGTCGTCTGGACACATCTCTGACGTGCACTGACATCACACGGGGCTTGTGGATTTGAATTTGGGGGACCGGCAGACGAAACCTTTGAAGACGTCGACTGGTCCGAACGCGGAGCCCGGTGATACCACGATGCTTTCGACCCTGCGGGCGGCAGCGTGGGCGCCATTGTTCACGAAATCTTCTGGCTCCAGAAGGGCAGGCAGCGGTGACCGGACCTGTGTACATCATGTTTTGTGCGGGTGTCAACAGGCGCGATATGATGGAAGCGCCCTAGTGCCTGTGATGCGCGCGTCTTTGTGCTGTTGTTTTCAACGAATGCGAGCCAACGGAGGCGCAGACCTCCATTACGGCCTCTCTTTTTCTGTCTTCTCTCTTTCACCCCAAACTTTATCCCTTCCCTCACGGCGTGGTTGAGGTGTCCGCTGGTACGTGAGACTGTTACTGCGCCTTTCCCTCCCTCTAAAATCACAACGGAGCGGCCAATTTGAGGAGCATTGTCACTGCAGTTGACCACGGCGGCGGCGTTTCGATGGAGGCGAAACGCTAAGGCGCCCGTGAGCTGTTCGATGTCAGTGCACGTTAAAGATCCCCAGGTGGTCGAAATCATTCCGGAGCCCTCCACTACCGCGCCTCTTTCTTCCTTAATTCTTTCACACCCTCCTTTATCCTTTCCCTTACGGCGCGGTTCAGGTGTCCGCCGATGTGCGAGACAGATATTGCGCCATTTCCTTTTTTTTATTTAATTTAATTGGTTTTGGGGGAAATGAAATGGCGCAGTATCTATCTCATATATCTTTGGACACCTGAACCGCGCGCGCCGTAAGGGAAGGGATAAAGGAGGGAGTGAAAGAAGAAAGGAAGAAGAGGTGCCGTAGTGGAGGGCTCAGGAATAATTTCGACCACCTGGGGATCTTTAATGTAAGTGCTCACACAGCACACAGGCACCTTAGCGTTTTTCCTCTACAAAAACGCAGCCGCCGCGGTCGGGTTCCAACCCCGGAACTCTGGATCAGTAGTCGAGCGCCCTAACCACTGAGCCACCACGGCGGGTCATTTCCTTTTCCCGAAAACCAATTTTCATTTTCATTTCACTGCAGCCCATTCGTGATCCCTTCGGGCAGGGAATAGGCTGTTTTTGCCCTCTTAGAGACTCCGAGCGATTTGTCCAACGGGCAAGGCGTGGCACCCGTTCATGACCTCCCTGGCAGCGCTGCAACACGCTGTCGCGTAGGCGAAGCTTAAGCGTCCTCCAGTTTTACGTGATAGCGTATACAGCTCGTTCGATCGAAGTGCCGTCGGCGTAGTCGACACCGCATGTCGGAAATAATTGGGGGCTACGTAAAAAAAAAACGTTGGAGGACTCCTATGCTGTGCTTATGAGTTGACGCGATAGCATACGCCGTTTGGTGCGTCATCTGATGCTGATCCGACTCTTTAGAATTTTTCTTTTACAAGATTCTTTGATTAGGACGACGATATACACCGATACTTAGCATCTGCAATAATTGGATTTCGATTCTGAGCGCTTCGAAAGTGTCTACCTATGAAATTAATTGATCAGTTACTCTAAATTTTCATAATTAGCATCATCAAGCATTGGTTTTTCATTCTGAGCATTTTGACACCTTCGAGCCGCCTTTTCCAATTTTTTTCATTTCTTTAAGTACAATGATTTCATTAACTCGTCATCACCTATCGGCCGCTGCAGTGGCTCAGTGCACGTGGTTATGGCGCTCAGCTGCGGATCCGAAAGACGCGGGTTCGATCCCGGCCGTTGCGGTTGAATTTCGATGGAGGCGAAATTCTAGAGGCCCGGAGTTCCCGGGTTCGAACCCGACCGCGGCGGCTGCGTTTCGATGGAGGTGAAACGCTAAGGCGCCCCTGTGCTGTGCAATGTCAGTGCATGTTAAAGATCCCCAGGTGGTCGGAGCCCTCCACTACAGCACCTCTTTCTTCCTTTCCTCTTTCACTCCCTCCTTTATCCCTTCCCTTCGCGCTTCAGCTGTTGGCCCATATGTGAGACAGATACTGCGCCATTTCCTTTCCCCCCAAAAAAATCAAAATTTTTTCCCTATAGTATTGTGCGATGTGGTCAAAATTTCCGGAGCCCTTCACTATGGCGTCCCCCATAGCCTTAGTCCCTTTGGGTATTTAAACCCCCATAAACCGCCATCGCCTATCACACACGAATCAATTATCATTCACTAGAACCACAAATTCCCTGATACTAATTTTTACGCAGCCGCCGCGGTGGCTGAGTGGTTACGGCGCTCGGCTGCTGGCCCGATAGACGCGGGTTCGATCCCGGCTGCGGCGGTTGAATTTCAATGGAGGCGAAATTCTAGAGGCCCGTGTACTGTGCGATGTCAGTGCACGTTAAAGAACCCCAGGTGGTCAAAAAATTTCGGGAGACCTTCACTACGGCGTCCTTCATAGCCTGAGTCACTTTGGGACTTAAACCCCCATAAACCAAACCAAACCAAACGATTTTTTACGCAGCCCCCGATTATTTCCAACACGCGATGCTGACTACTATACTATGCCGACGGCTTTTCGCATAATGTCGTATCATGATAATTTGTGGTTCTAGTAATTGATGATTGATTGGTGTGTGATAGGTGATGACGAGGTAATGAAATCATTGTAAATTAATTGATTAATGAAACCAAAAAATGAAAAATGGTGTTCAAAGGTGTCGAAATGCTCAGAATGAAAAGCCAATGCTTGATGATGCTAATTAAAAAACTTTAGAGCCTGATTGATTAATTTAAAGGTTCAAAGGTGTCAAACTGCTCAGAATGGAAAGTCTAACCCACTATGCTATCGTGTCATACCCTTAATGCCCTAAGTTAATACCCTAAGTGTCCTCTTCAATTTTTTTATTTCACTTCAGCATATTCAGATTTATCAGCTGTAACATTATTTATAATAGGCATGTAGGGAAGCAAGATGACCATTTTATGATTTCCGAGAGGAAGTTGATATTAAAAAAAATGTCAAGATACTGTAATTTTATTTAAATTCTAAAAAAAATTGTATCGGTCAAAAATGCATGATCTAAATTATATCGAAAGCCAGAGTCTGTGCAAATGTCATTGAAAAATTTGTGCAGTGTTTTATAAACATTTTGTTTTTTATCAATTATCGAGCAGTGCCTGGTTTCACTCCTTTGCAAAACGTGCAAGCTAAGCTCACCTCACGAATACATTTTTTTTTTGGCAAAAACATTTAAGACCTAGATGTTTCGCATGAAATGACCCAAACTCGAGGGTGAAGCGGGCTACGCCTTCTGGGTTACGCCGCATGTGGTGTGGCATTGCGCATCCAAAGCTCTGTTTTCGGGCGTCGCTAAGGGGATGTGGAAGGCATGGTCCCACTCGAGGTGTGGCCCCAATGTTCGCTTTTCGTCTATTTCGCCAGCTGGTGTTCACGCTTTGCCAGCAATGGACTGCACCGCACCCTCCTGATGGCAACCTACGACGTCACTCCCACAGTGGAGAGGTAGCTGGCCATACTATCGATTAGCCAAAAATGGCCTTGTTCCATGCGTGAACTGTGGCGAGTAGAAGGTGCTTAGAAGTTCTTCGTGGATAGCTCTCTTGTTATACGAGTCAAACTGTTCTATAGGGACACTGTTATGTTATTCTTCACATCGTGTCCAGCATTCTTGCATAAATGTTTGGAATATTGCAAAACTCTAAGGTACTGGTCTAGGAATATTGAAGGTAATGGTCGATGCTTCCGATGCATGGCAAAATCTTTCTTTTATGTACTGTATCTATCGCTCGTTTCGTACAGTTAAGGCTGCCATCGAAAACCAATGGGGGAACGCTTTTGACGACAGCAAAATCGTTAATAGGAAAAAAAAATACAAGCCTGCTGACAGGAGATCTGTGGGTATATTGATTGTTATAGTGAAATCTTGCGATATATGAAAAAATTGCGCTCATAAACTTTTTTCCCATTCAGAAATGCTTTTGTCCAGGATAGTTGGGTATGTGTACCCGTGTTGCATGGCTCTGCCTGTCCCTTAATGCTTTAAGGGACTATGGAGTGGTTTTGACAATAGACTGTAAACTGTGAAAAAATTGTTTTGACCATTTACACTAAGTGCCAATCCTTGGAACGGAGCCGCCGATTTATTAAGTTTTTCTTAGACCGCGATGAACCAAGTGGCCGCCCTCATCATGGCAAGGTCGTAGTGACCGCGGTGGCCTCTTTCAATCAGTATTAATGCGAAAGCGTTTGGTGGCAGTCATCGAGACGAAAACCCACTCTCTAAACAGAAAGGAGTAAAAAAGGGAGTAGGTTGTCCTCTAGCACGCACCCTTTCATAAACGGGAGGACAACATACTCCCTTTTTTACTCCCATATATTGGCGTTTTTGTGTTAGGAGTGCAGCGTCACCCAAAAAGTGGCGGGGTTACAACACTCGTGATTGGTTTAAATGGTGTGGCGTCATCAAAGGCGTGAAGTGCGAAATTTTAGCCAGTAATAGTCAGTACTAGTGCTCACAACTGCACTAACTACAAGGGAATAGAATGCAATTAGGAAAGCCTTGGAATGGCATTAGAATGGAATAGCATTCCAGTGCTTCCTCATTACTCGCATGCAAGTGCCTTGTGTTCATTCTGGCTTTCCCTTAACCGAGTCCGTTCAATCGGAGCGTGTTTGGAGTGGTAACATCGCGACGCAGGAACGCAGTGACGTGTCTGTTTTTAAATCTCGGGGGCTCTTAAGTTTTTTGAGCAATAGTACACTTCTCTTAGTGGCCATTTGTCAACATTCTCTGCAGCTTTTGCACAGAAAAAAAATTCACTCTTGTTAACAGGCCGGTGTGGGTGCTCGTGGAACCCACAAAGCAGCCTGCAGAACCCCTGGTTTCCACGACACCCAGTTTTGGATCTCCTGGTGTAACTGTAGGGATGTGAACATCCTAGGGTGTGGGATCAGTGACCAAAATAGCCTTCTACGCAAGCTCTGTAATTACTGTTTTCTCAAAACGAGTGATTTGTTTGCTGAAGACAGCATATTTGGGAATGTATGCTCTACTTAAAAATACAGTGATGCAGAATGACGAATGACACACAAGACAAGTGCAAACTTACTAGTACTGTTTATTTCACTAATACTGTTTATTTCAGTATCATCAACAAACTGCACCTTGTGTTAGCATTGTTAGCACTTATCACCCAGCACAACATTAATGGAGAAAGCTAGTACGTAGAGTGTGGCATGAAGGTGGCACTTCAGGGCTCTTACATTGGTGCCGTGATGATGAGCAGACAAGGGAAGGGAGAAGAGGGGCTTATGGAAGCTAGCAGTCACTGAAACCAAGAGGCATAGGGGATGTCTTTTTTTTTTAATTTGTGGCGTTTAGATAAAATATGCATGTACAGTCAACTGATGATAATTCAGACTTGAAGGGAATCGAAAGTATGTTCAAATTAGCTCAAGCCCTTTTGATAACTTTGATATTGACGGCACTAAAGCATCAGTTTCAGTAAAATGTTTGTCTGAATTAACTGAATTTGGACTAATGAGAGTCCACTGTATATGCGTCCTCACAGAAACAAGTGGCTTTGCCCATGACAGCTGTAAATGCTGAAGTATGGTTTCTAGTTAGTTGGTTGAGTTGATACTGATTCATATTTGAAAAATGCAGCATAAAAAAAGATGACGGACTGAGAAGGGACACAGTGCTTGTATCATGCATTTTCCTTTTCAGTCTGTTGTCTTTTTAAATTTTTGCTTTTCCATTTTCCATACAAGCTATAGCAGAAGCCTGCTAATTATCACCGAAGGCCACAACTTGTCTATTTAATTTGTCCTTTGGATGGATTTTCAGTCAAGCGCCAGTGGTATGTCCCTCTCTCGCAGGTATGCGGCTGTCGCCGACATCTGTGTGCCAGTCAAGTTCTTGGACTGTGGCAGCGACGAGCTGTTTGTGGGCCGCGCCGGTTACCTCACGGGTCTCCTCTACCTTCGATCACGACTGGGTCGGGAGGTGTGTGCAGTCTATGGAAATCGTCTGGACTTGTCAGATTCCACTCAAAAAAGCAAAAAATGTATTTCCAAGGTTTCTTCTGCACTAATGCAAAAAGGTCTGATTTTTCAGTTTAAAGCAAAAAACACTGATAGAAGCATACCTAATTGATTTTCTAAAACTTTGCTTTAACCGAAAAAGGCCAGTATGCTTGACATGCATGCTGCATCTCGCTGCTTATGGGGTAGTACTCTTGATACCAGGGAAAAAATTAAAAACAGCTGAAGCCAGAGGCACAGTGAGCCTATAGTATCTGGATTAAGTACTGCTATGGTGCATAATGACGCATTGGTCTGTGATTTTGGACACGTTGGTGTACACCGGAGCACTCCACCTCCTTATCAAGCCTCACCAAGACATTGCCTGCCAGCATATTGCTGTCTGCTCACCAGCTGTCATGGAAGTTGCTTGGTTAAATAGATTTTTTCACTAGGGACATTGAGAGTGTTTGTAACTGAAACAAGCCACCATCATCACAAAAGCATGCATTTGTGACATGAAAAAGTATCGTGTTCTGGTTTCCGGACTGGCTAATGACAGTTCCAGTACTGCTGTCAGCATGAGAGCCATGTAATGAGGGCATGAGGGCCTTCTCATTCAACCAAGATTGCAACCGAAACATGACAGCCATGTTTCTAGAACTAAACTTCACTTATTTTTTCTCATTGCCTGATCGCAACTTCTGCATTTTTACTTTTGTTATGGTGACAAAATTTCGTTGTGCAACTTTATATGAGCATTTATGCCATAATTACTTGCATTTTAAGTGCTTATGATGATGCAGATATAAAAGCATAGTTAAACTCTGTGACCTTGGATGCACAGGGGCATTGCGTGTTGCAAAAAAGAAAAAAAGACAGAATTCATTATTAGACTTTATTAATTTGCTGAGGAAAAAGTACAAAAATCTTATTGTGAAATAAACTTTGAAAGAAGTAGATGAATTTTCAAAAAATAAAATCCACTACTAATGCAATTTGTGAGCCGAGTGGATGGATTCTAACATCGTGTTCATTTATGAGAGAACCTATGGTGAGCTTTAATCATTGTGCAAGTAGATGTTTTCATACACTTTGTCTAGGAAAGCACAGGTTCATGTTTCCAGCTTCTGCTTGGCTTCCTGTGATTGATGTGCTAATGCAGACTTAGCTTTCCTGTGAAATGGCACTTCATTCATAGCACTGTTTCTACACTCTCTGCTTGAAAAGGCCGCTGTAACCATGGGTGGATCTAAGGTGAGAATTGCAGTACCCAAAAAATGGTAAAGTCGCACATGCAATGCTGCAGGTGGTTCCCGATGAGAAGATTGCACTGCTGCTCCATTCCGTGGTGCAGTCCGGCCGGGAGTATGCTAAGAAGCACCGCAGCCCATGTCCGTTCATGTACGCCTACTACGATGTTGAATACTTGGGTGAGCAATCTACCCTTACCTGATGATTTGATGTTGCTTGCTTGATGTCTGGTTGGCATTGCTTTTTTTGCCAGCTGGCCCCTGATCAGTAGCTGCAAAGATGTAAAATATACGGAAAGGGTGAAGACCTGAATAATGTAGACAAGTGAAATTCTTTTCTAACATAATGAGTTATTAGCATTAGAAAAATTTACAACTGATAATAGTGGCACGCGAGACTAGTGCAGTTGCTGTGTCCTGTATCTCTGCCTGTTTAATTGTCTTCTCTTTCGAAATGATATTCTTCAAACATTTGTGATTGAAGCTTGAAGTAGTCCATGAAATCAAGTTCATGAATATGTTCAGCTCTGCTTGCGATCACTGAGGAATTAAAATTTGTTTGCAAAATTGAGAACCTTAGAAAGATGGAGTTCTAGCTGTTGCCTTTTTTATTAGCCATTTTTGTTCGCTCATTTTTACTTCACTATTGTATGCCTTTCTTTGGCCCCCCTTCCTTGCACAAAGCTCCAGCCTCAGAAATTTGTCACAAAACTAACTAGTAAAACTCCCTAGCTAACCTAAGCGTGATAACATCCGCTGGTCATGCCCACACAGGAGCTGCCCATGGCCTCTCTTCAATTCTGCTCACTCTGCTGCACTTTCCCTGGTTTGTGGCGGGTGACCAGACTGTGGAGCGCGACATCCGGGCATCGGTGGACTTCTTGCTGCATGTGCAGACGCCACGTGGCAACTTCCCCTGCGACCTGGAAGACGTCACCAAGCCACGCCGCTCACAGGATGAGCTCATCCACTGGTGCCATGGAGCACCAGGTAATACGAGGACCAATCCGGTGGCAGTACTGAATGAAGGCAGTGGTCCGCCAAATCACCTTTAGTGCACCTTCAGAGGCAAAAAAAATATCGCATATGCATGTTTTGTTGCTCTATAGTTATTTTGCTTCCTTTTATTTCTTCTCATCTTTTTTATTTTCTGTACTGGTAGGGGCTAGGTACTTTTGATGAACCAGGTGATGTACAAGACTTGATGTATGGAAGTAATTACCATCCACCCATAGCCAAATGCAGCCATGCAGCTACAAAGGAAAGGTATACAGCTTGCGCAGTAACTTCACAGTTGAAGAAAAATTCAACCTGGTCGGTGGATTGAAGCCAAGACTACTGTATTGTCCGGGGCAGTCACTCTGCCAACTAAGCTAACCAGGCCAGCCAGCAGATAGCAGGGCAAGGGTGAGTTTATCAACAACGTCAGTTGGGAATGATGATGCTCCAATTTGTGTCAGGGAAATCCTCCCAAGGTATATTTGGTTTGATTAAAGGAGTAATTACTCATTGTTGGTGGGCAGACAGGGTTAGGAAGTCTGCAGGTATAATGTGGCAGTAACTCGCACAGGACAGGGTTAATAGGAGGTATTCAAACAAACAAAAAATAAAGTGTAGGCCAATGGAAGAGGCCTTACTCCTGTACATTGTATAGTTAAGCTGATGATGGCTCTTAATTGAGTAGCTACTGTACTGGTAATTACTTGGTAAAGCGATGTCCCCTGGTTTGATTTCTGGACCAGAATAATTTTACATTTACTGGACCAGAATGCTCCCTATTTTTTATGAGGTCAGCCAGTCAGTAGACATAGATGAAGCTTGGATCTTTTAAGGCAGGTAACATGAAAAATCTCTCCTCCTCCCCATGAGCGAAAAATCCCTCCTCCTCCCAGTGTAAGCCACTGCCCCCCCCCCCCCCCCCCAGGGCAAGAAAAAGAAGGGACACTGTGGACAACCCTGAAAGGGAAGGAAAATGAAATGAAAATTGATTTTAAGGAAAGGAAGTGATGCGGCTGACATATCTGCTGTGTGGGCAATCAAGTAGCACTCCCTGGCAGTGCTGCAACAGGATGTGGCTTTCCACTCTTAAAGGGAAAGCATAAGCGTCCTCCAATTTTTTAGAGATAAAGTTAAGGCTTTAATCTAAAAATACATACCTTCCAAAATTTCGACAACTAGGGGTGGGAACAACAAACCTTGGGTGGATAAGAAAATTTGCTCACTAATTAACAAGAAACGCCGCCTGTACGCTTCGCTTCGTATTCGCTATCAGTCTGTTTTCCAGGAAATACGTCACAAGAACTACAAAATTAAGCAATAAATAAAAGTAAATAAACAACCTTATATTTCATCGCTTGATGCAAAGTTGAGGGTTAATCCTAAAGAATTTTGGAAATTTGTTAAAGTAAATAGTAAACAGGCCACCACTGACCCTAGTTTATCAGTTGGCAAGAAAACAGTGCTTGATGATAATGAGAAGGCTTGCTGTCTGAATTCCTGTTTTAAAAGTGTGTTTTTCTGAGACATACACTGGTGAACTGCCTGAAATACAAGAAATAGTTTACGAGCATATGCCTATAGTTACTGTCACATATAACGGTGTTCTCAAGCTTCTTTCCAATCTGAACAACAAATCGGCTGGCGGTCCTGATGGCATTCCGTCGCAGGTATTAAAATCCTGCTCACAAGAAATTGCGCATTTTTTAGTAGCTCTGTTTAATAAATCATTATATACCATTTCATTACCTGCAGAGTGGAAGGCAGCCCACATCATTCCTATTCATAAAAACGGTCCCAAAAGTGTACTAGAAAACTACAGACCTATTTCTCTAGCATGCGTATGTTGCAAAGCAATCGAACACATTACAGTGGAGATAACTTATAGCGTAACTGTTTTTAGAGCAGAACCGGTTATAATGCGGGTTTTTCGAACCACCGGTATTCCTGCCATAGAACTCAATGCATAGGCAGACCGCTTAATAAACAGGCGCGAAAACCAGAATGTCGGTTAAAGTGCGGTTTTTGTTAGGCGAAGGGTGCAGCCCGCGGCAGAGAGACCGTGGGATGCGCGTGACGAAAAGAAAGAGGGAGAAGGAGCAGGTGGCCCGGCAGCCTCAAAGTACCCGAAGAAAGGGGAGGCGCATACATCATGCTGGTAGCGCCCAATCCAGGCATGCGCTGAACAAAGTGCGGGGTAGAAGCAGTAGCGCAGCTGTCATTTTTATTTTATTTTCCAGCAATTTCTTTGTTGTGTTCAGAGCGTTCAGCAGCCCCTTAAGGTGCATTTAAGGGCTGCAATTGACATGGTTGTTGCTTCATGGTGGCAGGTAAGAGACGAAACAGTAAGCAAGTGCTTTCGGAAGGCTGGCTTCGTATGTAATGCCGAAGTTCTTGAAGCTGATGAGCAGAGCAATGTCGTCGATGAGGCAGTCAACGCTGACGTGTGGTCCGGCCTCGTTGAGGGAAACTTCTTTTCTGCAAGACACGTTTCAAGAATATGTCGATGCTGGTGAAAATGAGCTAGCTGTCTGCGAGGAAGCAAGCACAGATGATGCGATTGTCGCAGCGGTGCGCAGTGGCGTGGAGCTTGCAACCGACGATGAATCGGACAGAGAAACGATGTCGACCCAATGCCGGATGTGCCGTGCAAGGACGCGCTCGAATACCTCAGCAAAGTGAAAATGTACTGTGCAAAAAAGAGTTTGACAAAGCGCTTCAGTGTTTAAGTCTTGTACGAACTATTGTTCTAACTATAGTGAAAAAACACCGCTAGACGAAAATCACCGCTTTCTTCTGCTCATAATGCACTTGCGATGCAAACATTCTTGGTGCTGAGTTGCAATTGTTTTGTGTGTGTGTGCATGTGAAATGTGCTGTAAATTGTGTTTTAAAGGTAGGTAGCCCGTTTCGCATGCCTAAGACCCTAAAAATGCGATGTTTTGGTTATAACGCAGTACCACTTATAGCGCAGATTTTCGCAACTCCCACAACTTACGTTATGTACAGTGCTGTGACGAAACACCTTCACAGCAATAATTTCTTTTCGAATTCAGGTCTTGCTTGTCATGTACGACTTAACTGGTAGAGTTCTCCCACGATCTCTTTTACTCTTTTGACCTTGGATTTCAGGTAGACTGCATATTTTTGGATTTCCAGAAAGCCTTTGACGCCGTTTCTCATGCATTGCTATTAAATATATTATCTTGTCTCAGTATACACCCTACAATAGTGGATTGGATTAGAAATTACTTGTCTGGGTGAACACAGCATGTTTTAATAAACAGAACTAAATCAACACATGTCACCATAACCTCTGGCATGCCGCAAGGGTCTGTTTTGGGGCCTTTGTTATTTTTAGTCTTTATAAATGACATTGTCCAAAATATAGATTGTGAAGTAATGTTATATGCTGATGATTGTGCCATATACAGGAATGTAGAAAATGATTGTGATGTTAGCAGTTTGCATAATGATCTGAACAAAATTCATGCTTGGTGCACAAAGTGGGGCATGTCTTTGAACAAGGCTAAATGTCAGCTTGTGTCATTCACCAGTAAACGCTTTCCTGTGAGATCAGTCTATAAATTGGACAGACTACTTCTTGAAAAGGTCCAACATTACAAATATCTCGGGGTCTGTTTTTCAGAAAATTTAACATGGAACAGAAATATTGAATACTCAACCTTAAAGTCATCTCGTATGCGAAACCTCGTTTCACCTAATTTCTATAAAGCCCCAAAGAAAGTAAAAAAACTGCTTTACATAGCAAATGTTCATCTGGTACTGAAATACGCTTGGGCTGTATGGGATCCTCAAAGCTGCAATCTTATAGAAAAGCTTGTAATGCGTCCAAAACCACACTGCAAGATTTGTTTCTGGTAATTATAACTTCTGTAGCAGTATTGCAATAGTTTTATTTTATTTATTTATTTATTTATACTGCGGAGTCGCTTACTCAAACAGGGGTGAACAAAGGTACAAGTAAAAAATAAACAAGATATGTATATAGACTATAGCGCCATTCAAAAGCGAACAGATGATGCGAAAAAAAGCAAAAAACAAGGATTTCACATACAGAAGGCTCTCAAATTGTCAACAAACATTTCTACATTCGGGCTATTCACTACACACTTCGGGAGTTCATTCCAGTCTGTAATCGATTTTACAAAAAATGAGTGTTTAACTGTATTAGAATATACACGAAATTCTTATAGCATTTTGCCATGGTTATAACGCGTACCTGCTCGCGAAACAGGAGTAATATAATCATGAGCGTTTATTTTAATGAGATTATTATATATTAGGTGCAGAAATTTCAACCTAGCTTCAGTGCGCCTTGTCTGCAGGGATTCTAGGCCAATAGATTTGATCATAGCTGTTACACTATCTGTTCATTTGTATCTGTTGCAAATGAAACGGGCTGCGATTCTTTGCACTCTTTCTAATTTGGAAATATTCTTGGCTGTAAATGGGTCCCATAAACAACAGGCATATTCCAGACGAGGCCGCACCAAAGCCTTATACGCTGCCAGTTTCACATGTTTTGGGGCATTTGGCAGTTTACGCCTCAAATACCATAGAGTCTTCAGTGCTTTCCCGCAAGTAATATCGATGTGGGCATCCCAGTTTAGGTGATTGGATATCTGGACTCCAAGGTATTTTACAGACGAGGATTCTGGAAGTGGAACGCCAGCTATACAATATGGATGAGTCAGAACAGTTTTCTTTTTACAAATTCTAAGTACCAAACATTTATTAACGTTAAGAAGCATACCCCATTGGTTGCACCAGTTTGAGATCTTCTGCAGGTTACTGTTAAGCTTAATTTGGTCCGCTGTGGAGTTAACTAGGGAGTATAAAACGCAGTCATCAGCAAATAGTTTAACTCTAACTTTGGAATCAACCACATTAATTATGTCATTTACGTAAATTAAAAATAGGATAGGCCCCAGAACAGATCCTTGCGGAACACCAGATGAAACCGGAAGTGCATCAGAGTACTCATCGCCAACATGAACGTATTGAAATCTGTCTTCTAAGTAGGCTCTAATAAGGTCAATAATGTTAGGATTGATTCCGGCAGTGTAAAGCTTTTCTATGAGTTTGGTGTGCGGTACCTTATCGAAGGCTTTGGCGAAGTCAAGAAAAACAGCGTCCATTTGTTGTTTGTTGTTAACTGCAATAAAAAAATCATGGCAAGTGGTTATCAGTTGTGAGACGGTAGATAAACCTCGCCTAAATCCATGTTGCTGATCACACAAGAAATGGGTCGACTCCAGAAATTCTGTCAAAGCTCGGCAGATCACATGCTCGAACATTTTGCAACTGGTCGAGACCAAAGATATTGGGCGATAATTAGATACGCAAGATGGGTCATTGCCTTTAAAAACGGGTACGACACGTGCGGTTTTCCATTCTGATGGGACTGCGCACTGAGACAAAGAGGCTTTGAAAATAACTTCCAGGTAATGCGATAACCATTCTGCGTAACGGCGGAGAAAAGCTGAAGGGATGCTATCAGGCCCGCTAGACTTTTTAACGTCAAGCTTCAGAAGAAGATTCAAAATACCTTCGCGGGAGATAGTAACATCTGGCATTAAAGAAGTGTAGCCGTCTGGCTTAGAAGGAAAAGTCGAGTTTTTATCGGTATACACTGATTGAAAATACTCATTAAACACATCAGCAATATCTTTTGACCCTGTTAGAGGAGAACCATTAACTGTTAATGACACATTGCGTTGTTTATTAGCATTAATGTATCGCCAGAACTTTTCTGGTGCTTCACTGAGAAAACGCCCAAGCGTAACATTAAAAAAGGAGTCCCTAGCTTGCTTGATCTTATTTCTTAATAGACTGCCTATCATACTCTCATTAGTCTTATTACGAATACTTGACTGCCGCATTCGCTTTAGCTTACGTTTGGTGTGGATGACGTCCCGCGTAATCCATGGGTTATGTTTTTTTTTCTTAATAACACTAGGAACGTACATTGTCAAGCAATTGAGGCATATCTTTTTAAACATGCACCATAACACATTTACATTCTCCTCAGCCCTAAAGCTGTCAAGGTGGGTCTCTAAAAAATCCAAAATTCCTACATCATCAGCTCTATTAAAATTCTTCACAACAATGGGACGCTTTTTGCTGTCAACATAAGCCGATAGGGAAAAAACACAGGAAACAAGATTATGATCAGATACACCCTTCAAAACATCAACAGAAACACACATAAGGGCAGAGCTAATGAACACTAAGTCAAGAATGTGCGATGCAGAGGCACAGATCCTGGTTGGTCTGTCAACAATCTGGGTCAGATTACATGTGAAAGCAGTGTCCAAGAGGAGCTCAGAATGACCAGAATTGGCACCCATAGTACTCATGTGGATCCAATCTATATCAGGCAAGTTGAAATCGCCACCTAAAATCAACTTCACTCAGTCGCCCCGGAAGCGTTGAACGTAATCGCACAGCTCTTCAAGAAAGGTGACATCCGCATTAGGAGGTCGATATACTACGCCTAATACAATAGTGTTGCCACAGAAATCAATCTTGCAAAAAAGACTTTCGTGGTTAGGAATACCCGGCAGCATCACAGAAGATATACTTTCCTTAAGCACTATCGCGACTCCACCTCCACGTGTCGCTCTGTCGCATCGCAATATTCTGTAGGCGGGGGGAACAATTGAGCCATCAGGGATTTCAGAATGAAGCCAGGTTTCTGTCTGAAACGTAATGTGCGGGTCCAGGTCGTAAAGGAGTGCTTCGAATTCCGCTGTCTTATTTGCGATGCTTTGAGCGTTAAAGGAAACGAATCGTAACGGTCTGGTATTATCAGCTCGTCATTTACAAGTCTTTCGTTTCTGATTCCGTGTGACAATACGTGTCGTTGAGGCAACACTGACACTGCCAGAATCTTCGCCTTCGGAATCTTCTTTGCGTTCTTTTGAAATGGTAAGTTTCCGTCTTTCATTCCTTTCTTCATCCCAGACGTATGTGTCACCGTTCAAAACTAGCTTGTCAAATTTTAGGTAAGCCTTATCCTCAGGTCTGCAGTTATCTTTAACGGTAGACCACAGCAGCTTCCGTACTTTTTGAATTCTAAACGGGTAGTCCTCAGATAGTGACATACCTGAGCCTTTCAGCTTCTTCGCATTCCTAAGAAGGTTCATTTTTTCATTAAAATCGAAGAACCACATTACCACTGGTCGATCCTTATCTTCTAATTGCCTGGTGTATGCGTTCAACGCTCCCGACGGTAATACCTAGTTTTTCTTCAAACACTTCTGTTAACACAGCATCCCTAAGGCTCTTCGGGGTTTCTGCACCGTCTTCCTAGATCCCAAAGATAATCAAGTTATTACGCCGAGAGCGATATTCCAGGTCATCAACCTTGCTACACAATGATGCAATTTGTTCACGCAGCTCCAGAACAGTACGCTCACATTCCTCTACCCTCTTTATTGTCTGTGTGAAAGATTCTATTTTTTCTTCAATAGAAGCCAGCCTCCGGTTTGAGTCTGATATATGACCGTCCAAATTCTCCCTGATAGATTTCAGCTCAATTGCAGACACTTTCTGATTTTCAATAATGGTTTCCAACTGATCAGACACTGACAAGGTGGGGCCTGGATTGGCTTCAACGTCCCCGCTCAACAAGAGCACCAGTAGGCAAAATGAGTCAAAGCAACCCGCAACACACTCGCATAGCACCTCTGAGCAAGGGAGCACAACCAAACACAAAGAATCACTTTTAAATGCAAGGCGTTGCTTGTTACTGACCTGCACAAAAAAGGCGAGGCACTTTAGACGCGTCTGCATCCTGCAGCTGCTCCCTTGCTCACTGACGAAGAACGCCTGGGGGGCGTTTCCCGATGCGTCCAACGATGTCGATGTCACTCTGTCGTGTCCGTGAAGCGCACGGAAATGTTCCGATAAGTTCGCAAAGCTTGAATTCAACGCTGAACTGTGACTTGTGACTATGGTCAAGACAGGTGCACGCAAACCACGGTGGAAGGTACAGGGTAATTCCGGTGAAGCTGTATCTTTGTAGGAGGGACCGCCGCATGTAGCAAAAGCCTGCACAAAAAAGACGAGGCACTTTAGACGCGTCTGCATCCTGCAGCTGCTCCCTTGCTCACCTTGGTTGGAAAACACTAGCACACCGCCGATTTACTGCAAAATTAGAACTATTTACCTAATTCACTTTGTTCTCACAGGAATAAATGAGAACTTGTGCATTTCCCTCCCCACTTCATCTCTAAACTATGTGATCATGAGATGAAAGTTCTTGAAATGCGCTGTCGTACTGATATCTACCGTAATTCATTTTTTCCGCATGCTTCCGCACACTAGAATAGGCTTCTGAAGAGCATTGGTGAATGTAAAACGTGTTCAGAGTTTCTGTCTTTATTGTCGCACAGTCTGCCGTAGATTAATATCATCCCGTTTCCTTCATATCTTTTGGCTGGCATTGTGCTTCATGTGATAGTGTACCCTTTCCATTTCTGTGATGTGATTTTTGCACCACGGTGCCCTTAAGACTGTTTGCCATCGAGATTACTTATCGATGTTACTTATTTTGTTACTTTCTCTTTTACCAACTGTGCTTAGCTGTTTCAAGTTTTTTTCACATGTTCATTTAAGAAATAGTTTTCCTCCAATTGTCCCCCCCCCTACAATTAATGGCCTTGAGGTGCTGCAGGTACTTGTACAAATAAATTTTTAAAAAATAAATACTTCAACTACAATGTTCTTGAGAAAGCTGTGTAGCTTAACCCTGTAGCCATGTGACTGCACTTGGGTGGATGTTAACGAGTAATCACTCCCGTATTTCAAATATACTCACTGTGGGGGATTCCCCTAAAACACATTCAACCACACAAGATTTGGTTTGATTTATGGGGGTTTAACGGCTCAAAGTGACTCAGGCTATGAGGGACGCCGTAGTGAAGGGCTGAATTTCGACCACCTGGGGTTCTTTAACGTGCACCGACACCACACAGTACATGTGCTTCTAGCATTTCGCCTTGATCGAAATGCGACAGACACGGTGGGTATGGAACCCGCAGGATCGAACACGGAATTCAAGTGAAGTACTAACACCAGAGATGCCCACAACAATACTGATGGTAAAAAAAAATGTTTATAAGTGCAGGAAAACCTTCTGTATATAGTTGCAAGCGAAAATTCGAACCCTGGAGCTGCATTTTACCGGTACTCAGCTACAGGGCTGAAGCGTGGAGGGTAATAAAAGGGGTTCAACTTAGTGGCAATGCAGCGTAACTTTAAGAGACAGGAAGATGACAGAGTGGGTCAAGAAAAAAAATGCAGGTTAATGACATCTAAGTCAAAATCAACAGGAAGAAATGGGCTTGGGCAGGGCATGTAATCTGAAGGCAAGGTAACCGACGGTCCTTGAAAATAACAGACTGCATTCCAAGGGAAGGGAAGCGTAGCAGGGGGTGGCAGAAAGTTAGGTGCGTGGATGAGATTAAGAAGTTTGCGGGGACAGGACGCCCACAACTGGCACAGGACGCCCACAACTGGCACAGGACAGGGTTAATTGGAGAACTATGGGAGGGGCCTCTGCCCTGCGGTGAACGTAGTCAGGCTGATTATGATGGCAGTGGTAGAGTTTAAAGAATTTTATTCTGGCTAGCTTCTTCGAAGTCTCTCTCATCACCAATACTCATCGCTTGAGATGGGCAACATGTTGTTGGTGAAATGAAAAGGAATTCCCCGTAAATGCCTTTTTACATCATTCAGTAGTAAAATTGTTCAAAATTATAGGCAGTCTGGATCGCATGTTTTCATGGATAATATAATGTATCCTCTGAAGCCGTGTGCAAGCACATGTCCAGAAAAATTTCTATGCAGCTAGATAGGCAGCCCACATATGGTCTAGAGAGTTGTGCTGCCATAATTAATGGCGGAACGGAACATGTGTTAATTGCTGCCTCACCCGGGAAAAAAAGAAGAAAATGGAAGGCACCTGCTTCGGAAATCAAGCATTAAGAAGTTCAATTATCTCCATATGTGAACTCTGCTTCCTTGGTCTGGCGATATTGTTCACTTTCCTTTTTTCTCTTCATCAAAACTGGAACACACTTGTTCTGAATGATATATTGTAGTAGTATAGGAAAAGGGGCAGATTTGTCATTATGCGTGTTATTTCTTCAAGCTGTCTGCATCTTTTTTTACTGTGTTTGCGTGAATGTAACCCACACTTCTTTTGCAAATCATTTGCTTCAGAACGCACCACAAGTTATATTCGGAACCAAGGTACTAATAACTGCGCAAATTTAGCGCGCTCTTCGAGATCCCTACAGTAGTCTCAACCACCAGGCTTGTGAGCTGTGAGGAGGAGCCAACTTCTCAATGAAAACGGGTCCTCGAGGTGAAGCTTGTGGAACACATGGGCAAGAGAGAAATGGTGGCTACAAGCATGAACAGGTAGCTGTGCAGGCCCTGGAAAAGGGAAGGTAGTGAAAGAGCCATGTGCAGTAGGGAAGCAAATGAAGGGGAGCAGGCACAGAGCTGTGCGGCACGAAACATGAAGCAGCAGCGACAAGGATCACGGAGGCGCGGTGGATGGCCACGGCTGCGTGAAAGGCCGCGTTTATTACTGTGGGAAAGCTTTGCTGCGATTAAGTTTGTTGCAGGTGCTTCTGAACTGTTGCCTCTTGAGTAACGCTGATGCCACATTCTTAGATAGCCTCCAGCTGTGTCGGGCCTGAATATTTTGAGATCATGTTGTAACGATGATAAGTGTTGTTTTTTTGTTTCCGAGAAGGCTGAAACTCCCCACAGGCAAAAATGGTACTTCTTGCATTCTGTTTTTGTTGCCTTGTTAGTGTCGACGAACGTGTGTCATGAATATAGAGGAGTACCCACTTTGTCCATTGCCTTCCTCCTTTTGTACATCATGGCAGCAAAGTTTGGCCTCCAGCCGGAACAATGTACAGGTGGAATTGTGACCCTTTGAGACGGTGCTCGATATATCGGTTCAAGAGAAACATTCTTCCGCTTTAATAGTATATCCAAGCCTCAAGATTTCTGAGTTGTTGGTTATCCAACACAAAACATCAACGGGTAATTTTTTCAGGCCTGAACAAAATTTTGTAAGAAGTGCCAAAATGGTTGAAAACTTAGCACTGAAATGCCAGGCTTTGTCAAACACCCAAGGGATCGTGGCATCACACTTCGTTTCGAACATGCACATGGCTCTGCGCATTCAGAAAAAAATAATATATTATCGCTGGTTAATTCTGTCGAAATGAACATAGTGCAGAGTTTGCTACCAAGCTCACTGTTTTGTCAAATATTGAATTTTCTGGGTGGCATAAAATGCCATCCTATATGTCACATGAAGTTGCTGAATTTGCTTTAAACGGAGAAATTACTGTCGAGTGTAGAGTTAACTTTGTACCCAGTTACGTAAGTAGCATTTTAAAAGGTTAAGGTAGCGTTCTTTTCTCTTTGTGCACAGGTGTGATGCAGCTGATGGCCAAGGCATACCTGACGTGGCAGGACCCCCGCTACCTGGAGTCATGCCTCCGATCGGGCCAGATGATCTGGGAGCGGGGCCTCCTTCGGAAGGGCCCTGGCATCTGCCACGGCATTGGAGGCAGTGGCTATGCCTTCCTCTTACTCTACCGCTTGACCACCGACCTGCGCTGGTTGCACCGGGCTCGCCAGTTCGCCGAATTCATGTTCACTGATGAATTCAAGCAGGCCCGCACACCCGACTGCCCCTACAGCCTCTTCGAGGGACTTGCCGGCACTGCCTGCTTCCTGGCCGACCTGCTGGAGCCACGCAGTGCCACCTTCCCCCTGGTTGACCCCTTCTAACGGACAGGTGGCACATCCGGTAGCATGGTTCCTTTCGTTCAGGCAATGAAAAGTGGTAGCTGGGAGGTGGCACCACTGTGTTGCTCATTTGTCGATCCATCTCGCAGAGGGCACCAGCTACAGCAAAAGCACAGAAAGGAGAAAATTGCTCTGTTCAGCAGACTCTGTTAAGGGTAAAGGTGTTGCAATGGCCAGCAGAAGAGGCTGGCAACATAAGCGAAGCATTGCAGCTGCCTCAGGCTAGCTGTGAGCCACGGATAGTGTTGCTTTCATTGAGGTTGATTTCTCTGTTTCTTTCATACTGTTCCCTTACGTCAGAGTGTACTTTGTATTTGACCAGGTCAGTGTATCCTGATGGGTCGCAGTGGATGGGTAACCCTGCATATTTACTTTTGTTCATGCTTCTGAGTGCTATGCATTTGCAGCAACCAAGAGTTGACACTCTTTCTTTATTGTTAGCTCGAAGAGAGCAGGTTAACAGAGCTTAATAATAATAATAATAATTGGGGAAAGGAAATGGCACAGTATCTATCTCATATATTGGCAGTGGACACACACCTGAACCCTGCCGTAAGGAAAGGGATAAAGGAGGGAGTGAAAGAAGAAAGGAAGAAAGAGGTGCCTAGTGGAGGGCTCCGTAATAACTTCGACCACCTGAGGATCTTTAACATGCACTGGCATCGCACAGCCCGTGTGGGCGCCTTAGCGTTTTGCCTGGATAAAAACGCAGCCGCCGTGGTCGGGCTCGAACCCGGGAACTCCGGATCAGTAGCTGAGCGCCCTAACCACTGAGCCACCGCGGCGGGTACTGAGCTTTGCAGCATGATGTTTTTGTTGCGTGGTCCCTCTCTTGGATTGAGAGTCAGTGAAAGTGTTATCATTAAACTAGTCTGCCTCTCTTGAACTACGGCGTCTTTGGGAACACTTGCTGTTTAGCTGGTTGACAGCCTTGACATAACTGCAGCAATGACAACTAGTGGAAAAAACGTCTTTGTCAAGTACAACTACTCTATACAGTGGTAATGAACTTGTACGTAATCTAACTGCGTTAGACTGGCATTTAAAAGCAAGTGGGAAAAAAAGTGTGCAGTATGCCATTTGATATACTGTAGCATTGTTTTGATCTGGCCCCGACTTATTTTCTGCAGTAGTTTGAGCATCACAAAACACCACTGTCAATTTCACGTTTTCTTCACAGATGAGAGCATTGATTCGCATTGTCTGCCAACTGTGTAAGCACAATGCTTTAGTGGGCTGAGTCCACTTACCCTGCCTTGTAACTGCTTGTAAGAGAGAGTGTTGACCACTAAAAGGTGAAGGTCATTGTCATGAGTTCTTATACATCTTCAGTGCTTCTGTTCTGTAAACGTCTACGTCTTTTACTGTGATTTCATCTTCAAAGTTTCAAGTGTGCCATCCAGTTTGTTGTTCACTGCTCCTAATTCCAGCGTTGACCAGTTTTATTGCAGATCTGGTTCTGTGCGGAGTTTATTCGGTAAAATTTACCAGTTTTATTGTGGATGTGGTTGGTTGCTGGAATTTATTAGGTAGCATTTACAAGATTTATTAGTGATGTGGGTGTTTGCTGGAGTTTGTTGGGTTGATTGTTAATAACACCGCCTATCGCAATTACTTATCACCTGTAGGTGGAAGGAGAGCTCAGTTATTCTTGTCTGTGGCACAGCTTAACAGTAAATCTTACAAACTGCACTCCATTGTAGTCAAAAACACGATGCACATTTTTTCCGAAAAGAAATCACAAAAATGTGGTCTGTTCATTTATTGCGACAGGTAATTCATAAGCAAAAATCTATATTTTGACTACCAAAATTGCAGGTATCATTATAATAGATGTAAACACTGTTTGCTCTGTACAGACTATGGCATTGCCCAGAGGGTATTTAGAGGTATTAACTACACAGAAGTGGCATTTGAGACCGTATTTACATGATTGTAAGTCGACCCCCTCACATCACATTTCTGAAAAAAAAAAACAAAAAAACTTGGAGGTCGTTTATGCTTGGCCTTTAATAATAGAACGCGATAGCACTATCCTGCGGCCTCTGCTTATCGCCAGTCGCTATCGGCTGCTGCGCACAGGAGCGCCCGTGGGCACATTCCAAAATGAAAATGTATTAATCACTAGACTACTCGTCCACACTTGCACCATCGTCCTCACTAACGCTGCCGTCGTGATCGCTGCTACAGTCCCACAGCTTGTCATTCTAACATCGTCGTGCGCGAAATCTCACACTTCGCAAACAGCCACATCACGACATCGCACGGAAAAGATCAAAATTTGCCTCGCTGCAGCTGCTAGACCTGTATCACCCGTTGCGAATGTCGAATTTGCGGCCCGGCGCGCAGTTCGTTTCTTCTGCATAAAGAATGACAGCCATCTTGAATGTAGCTATGAATGAGCGCCGGTCGCTTAGCGGACCCGAAGCACAAATGACGAATGACGAAGTACTACATTAAAAACTTATGAAACGCGGCCGGCAGTAGTCGAATGCATCAGAGTCAAAAAGAAACTACGGATCAGCCACGTCGGCTCTTCCGTTGGCTACTGACACTCCCCGGCGCTGCTGCGGTTCCAAGTAGTGGTGCCGCCGCAATTGGGACAGTGGCTCTTCCATGAACTATCAATGCTCTTTTGAGCGCCGATTGCGGGGTTGAAAGTAAACAACAAAAAAAACTTGGACAATGCCTATAAAGAGTAGAACGTGAATGCGGCGGCCGCTTTTCAGCAGATGCAATCTGCGGCCATGTGTGGGGCGTGGGCTGGTGCCGGTTTGCTGCTTTAGACAGCCACCATCGGCCGCCTCGCGCGGGGTAAGGATGCGAGTTTTGCGCGTTGACATAGCAGCTGCTCAAGGCCAGCACCAAGAGCGATGCGACGGAGCCGCGCAGCAAAAATGCAACCACACTGTAGCATGCCTGATATCTTGTTTGTCTCGCCTTTATTTATGGTGCGATGGTTTGGTTTCGATTTAGGTCGCCCCCCCCCACTTCGTATCTTCAAATTTTGAAAAATAGGTCGACTTACAATCGTGTAAATACATAGTTTATTTTGTTTAATAAAAGACGTTTTGCCGAGAATTATTTTGTACAAGAAAGGCAGAACACTGTCCTCAGATGTGCTATTAAAATAGCAAAAGCCGCAGCTAGGAAAATTGGGTATATATATATATATATATATTTGAAGGCAGTCCTGCGTACGAATAGAAGTGGTGCACTCACTCTCACCACTAGGCATGTGAAGTTAGCACAGTGCTCTGACACTGGTTGAAGATGAGAAAAGCACAGTTTAATGTTGAAATAGTATTGGAATTATTGTGCCCGTTCTTTAGGCTTCTCCTCAGACAGGTGCAAACAAGATTTATAGCAGGGCTTTTGCACATCACCTCCAGTAATAGCATATGCAGTTTTCATAACTGGTACTTTGCGAGCGGTACCTTTTTCATTGAAGGCAAGAGAATCAGACCAGGAAGAGTATGGCTCCTCTTGGCTTGATGAGAAAGAGTGCTTTCCGGAACACAAAGGCAGTGAAACCATTTGTGATGGAATTCCTGCAAACTGACTGCTCACGCTTGGGGCCAAGTTTAGTGGGATGGCAAAAGCACATGGAAACTTTAACCATCCTGCTTAACTTGTTATGAGAGATTTTGGTGATGCTGTTTTAGAAAGTGGGGCTGGGAGAGGTTTACTATGCAGTTAATTATGGGGCGGGAGGATTTGCAGGCAGGTGCTTCAAACTATCCTTTGAGGAAGGCTGTGCTGGTTACATGCTTTCCACCTCAAGGCATGATGCCACAGGCTGTGGTGGTGCAGTTGCATTTTCTACATTGTTCAGCACACTCCCAGAGATGCCACTAGACAGGGTGTGATAGGCAGAAGACGAGCCATTTTAAAAGCTAGAAGTGCTAGGTAGAACTGAATTGTGCATATTGATGAACATGGTATTGAAGTCCTTTCTTATTTAGCATTGGTTGCATCTGCATACACAAGGTATTTTCCAACAGAGTGGAATGGAAGAGTTTTGTGGATACCAGGGTAGGTTGTGGAAAATGCTATTTATGACATTTCTGCATGGAGAGATTTATGAAGTGTTGTATTAGTATCTTTCCTTGAGGAACATGTTTCTGGTTAAGGCTGCGCACGATCACTTGCCTGTGCTAGTCAGACACTTGGCGTTGGTCAACTTTCTGTGCTGCGTATGTGACAGGCTGTTGTTGCGAACTTCTTGTGGTCAGTGGAAGATTGTTATGACTTCTTCATGTCAGATCGGGCCGCATTGCTCTCTTTTGCTGACAGTGCCTTGGATGCACAGAGTTCATGCGTAATTGGGTTAAATAAGTCTGCACTTGCCAATATACACCATCAGAATGAAGAATTTTTTAGAGTTTACGTGTATCAGGTAAACGAAGTTCTCCAATAACATTACGAAAATGAGGTACTATTTTGTTTTTATGCAACAAATACTGAGTTGCTGTGCTTTGCCAGATTCTGAACCTTTGCCCACTGAAGGTGGGAACTTTGTTTGTACCCTCATAATTCCTGCTGCATTTCACTCTCTGGGAGAGAAGGTGCATCACTGGCATAATGTATAGAATAACATCAATTATCCATCATTCAACTCCTTAATGTACAGTCGATCCTACTTATAACGAACCTGATGGTTGTGTAGATTGCGTTCGTTGTGTCCGAGGTTCATAGTAAGTGAACTTCTCATTTTATATTTGTAAATGCGAAGTACGACTGCTTTTGAAGGCTTGGAAAGTGCCTTGTTCAGACGTGGACGATGAACTGCAGTTCGTCGTGCACATCTGAACAAGGCACTTTCCAAGCCTTCAAAAGCAGTCGTACTTTATGTTCCTCACCAAGGCAGTAAGTGCCAACAGTTAGGCTGCTTTGAGAACAGGATATAACTAATCGTGGCTTAAATGTTTATGCAACTAGTTGCAAATTGGCCTTCTTGTCATTGTGATCAGATTCTCTGCAGTTGGGCGGCACTTCTGGTTCCTGTACAGTGGATTTGTTGTTTTATGACTTTGTAATGCCCATGTCATGATCCACACCAACAAAGCCATCTCAGGCTAAATCATGTCTGGCTGTCTGTGCATCAACAACGCATTACTACAAATTCACAAGCTTCTAATCACGCGGATGTTCAACAGCGTTCTCAGTCGTTAATTGCCTCATATAGCATGCTTGATGAAAGCAATTTCTGATGTGCTCCGCACTCTCATCCAGATGGCCTTAAGGGGGGATGCTAGGCTCAAGAGTCAACTTTTGAACTACTGCATCAATTTTTATCAAATTTTCAGCGACTGTTTATAATCTGCTCATTAAAATATATTCAAAGTTTCAATGCGCTAGCTCAAACAGACAAAAAGTTATAGCTCTCATATTCAGCAATCATGTGTCTCAGCTTAGGAAAACTATCATTTCAAAAATAATGGAGATATATCAACTGTTTGTAATTAGATATCTTCTAGATGGTTCATAGTGCAAGATAAGACCGCTCGCATGCTTTTTATGCAATTTCTGTAAAAATGTCATCAATCTAAAAACAAAGTTCAATTTTTTTGTTGTCATTACATGTCAGACATCTCAAAATATTTTCTGTTAGAAACTATTTAGCACCCTAAAAAGTATCTTATCTTGTTCCTGAGAAAATTTCAGTCTAGAAACCACCTTGAAAGCATCTTTTGGCAATGTAGTTTAGAAATGATTGTTTTCCTAACGGTTTTGTTTCCCCAAAAAGTGCAAACTCAGAAAAATGAGTTCAAACATTTGAGAACATGCTATTTTATTTTGTGGTAAAAAAAATTAATCAAAGTGCCCTGCTCCATAGGCCGGGCCCTCATCTTCAACGCGACGCTGTTCTGTGGCAATTGCTTCAAGCCTTCTTTTCTTTTTCTCAACTTTAGAGCTGTCCATCGCCCTTGCCTTCGCTCGGGCAATGCTTTGATGGGTTGCTTGTTGTACGTGCTTCATCGTCTGGACTCCATGTTCTAGTTCCAGCTTGTCAAATACTCTCTTGATGCCACGTGCACCCTCATTAAATTCTAGTACAGCCAAGGCTGCTGCAGTCTCCACGGTTCTCAGGGATGCGAATTGGGTCTTCGGGCACTTCTTCCACACTAGCGCATTGAAAGACTCGTTTGCATTCTGTGTCTGCATTCTTGAGCATCGTGCAAGGAGCTCTGGTTTACTAAGCCGGTTGTAGAGAGGCACAAGCTCTTTGGCAACGTCTCTGCTGAAAGCTGGACGATGGGGTCTTGGCACTGATGGCTTACCAGCTTCAACTAGGGCTTTGTGCCGATTGTAGTGGCACCATGAGTCCTCACCATGTGGACAAGCGTCATGTCGTGGGACTTCGTCCGTCGAGTAGGAATGAAAAAGTGTCGCAAATACTCCTCGTTGCATTTTTGTCACATCTGGAGCATTTTCTTTCAGGGCAGATGCATAGTAAGCAGTGAGTTTTTTACCACGCTTTGCGTCAGCTTCCCCTTGCCTCCTAGACCTTTCGTCGTTTTCTTTAGTTTTTCAATTCCAGCATAAACACGTTTTGCGACATGATTTATGCAGTCTTCCTTCACAATCTCTTTATCATACAGCTGCAGGCTGGAGACATGCAGGAATGATTTGCTGTCGCCATCACAGAGCACTGTGGTGTATTGCATGTTGTGAAGCTGCTTAGAGCGACTGAATATTATGCCTGCAGCTTCAACTTCAATGGCATTCGACGATCCACTGAAGTTCTTCTGGCAGACCTCACTGTGTGCTTTTTTCCAATCTTGATGTCCATCCTCACCTTCTTTGGGACCATAGTTGCAGCCATGGCAATAGTTGCATTGCACAGCAAAATCCAGCACCAACCCAGTTTCCAGCTCGATAGCAATGCCGAGCCCAAAGTGTGAGGTGTGGCCGCGTTTATGCCAAGTTCCGTCATAACTTACACACACGTCCAAAAGTTGAGTGGAGCCAGCAACGGAGTTGATTGCCCTCACAGCGGCTCCGGCTTCGCGCATGACATCAGACGCAGCTTCCATAGCGGCTCTGTGCACCTTCTCCGCTACTGTCTGGTATGTTTTGTGGTGCATGGGCATTGGCGCGTCCATACCCGCAAAAAAGTTTGCCATGGTTTTGTAGTTCATGCCGCAGTTACGGCTTGCAACCACGAGGCGCAATGAAAGCTCAGGCTGCCGACTAGACTTCACAGGTGGAGCATGCGCGGCCTTCTTGACTTCGCCACACCATCTACACATCACGACAAACTCCAGATTCACACCCGCACCGATTTCTTCCAAGTCCAACGACTGTCCGTGACAATGCGGGCACAGAAGCGATGTTACCACCGCCTTGATGGCTGTAACTTTTACAAAACGGTAGCCGCTGGGCTCCGGCGTTTTCTCGCTTTCGTCGGCAGGACCCTGGCAAAGTAGCGCGACCTTCCTTTCAAATATCGTCAATTGGCAGTCACCACCATCAGCAGAACCAGTAGACATTTCCATAGGTGACGAACCACCATCGGAGCTTGTAGGGTTCGCATCAGCCGCCGGCAGCAGGCTTGGGCTTGGCGAACGCACAGGCAGACGCTCACTTGCTGGCGGTCGCCCAGTGCTGTTTAGGCCTCTCGCTTTCGTCGTGCGTTTTCGCTTCCCGAAGCTTTTCCGTGTCGAAGCCTTCGTTGCGAGCATCTTCGAGTCACACCACCGGCCACCCGATGATCGCAATAAGCTCACAGAAGGAAGATATAGCAACACATAGCAAGCGTCGAGCGCAACCAAAGCAGGAACGACTCCAAATGGCGCGAAAACAGCGTTGGGTGGTCACGTGGTACATTTCCGCCAATCCGAGTTCCTGTTTCGGTTTGCCACCCACTGCTTCGGTTCGAGCTCCTGTTTCGGTTTCTGCGGCCAGTAATATGCCTTTCTTTTTTAGTTCTTCGATAGTTGCCTTGCATAGTCTCGATGGAAAGTATTCCGTCACTAAACAGCGCGAAAAACAAACTTTCTATCACAGGCATTCACTTCACGTTCAGTTTATTGCCCGCACCGCGGCCGCGTCTTGAAAAGAGCGTTCACAGACGCCTTCGACAACAAATGCGCCCCACCGCGTCGTGAAAAAAATTCATTTTCTTGTTTTCTACTTCTCCGATAACAACCAAACTTGGTGAGAATATTCTTCATTAAACCAGCAATCCAAAACAACTCAAGCTTTAAAACACATTTTTTTTCCGAAAATCGGTATTTTAGCCCCGCATCCCCCCTTAATCATTTTCACAGCAGCGAACAAAGATATCCGAAGCGGAACATTGCCATCTGCTGTGTGAATTGCTATCAGCATGAGCTGGATGATGCACCAATAACAGGACATCTGGAGCGCATGAATGACACCCATGTCGAGTGGCATGTCCAAGAACGTTGTCACCACACCTAGAGAAGGCAACATGTGGTTGTGTTGAAACATTGCCACACACAAGTTGGAGCTCGTATTCTTTCGCTATGTCATCATCGAACTCAACAAACTACACGGCGAGTAAATCGTGCGCAGTGCCCATCGCGTCATTGAACCTTGATTATACGCACCCATCACATGAAAGCAAAAGGTCGCGCATTATCCAGGTTTTTGAGTTCGGCCTGTAGTTTATGAAAAAGTGGCTCCCAGGGCATCGCAGTGCACGAGACTTGTTGATGATGAAGAGCTGTTGCTGGTCGCTGCCGTTCCTCCTCTTGCAAACAAGAATGTTACGTAAAAGCTTGCCGTGGCTTTCACCAGTGCTGAATTTCAGGCATGTTGTTTCGACGGCAGAATCTGGAAAAAAACAGCTCCATTTTGTTGGCAATGTCTCTCCTATTTTTACTGCGTTTTTAGGTCCCCACATACTCTTTAGAAGAAGGTGTCACAGGTGCACAGAGACACTCTTACATCTTCGCGCTTACCGGAAGCTTAAGTTCTTCGACTGTGGCGCTTCGCTTACGGTGCCTCCTCGTTCGTTCTACCGAGTTGCACCACCTCAGTTGTTCGTATCTGTGATGCGGTCCCATTGCCGTAGTGCATATTTTGACGGTATCACCGCCCTCGTTCGTAATAAGTGTGTGTTTGTTATAACTGCGGTGGTTATAAGTAGGCTCGACTGTATTGCTTTTGTGTTTCTTCATTTGATATGTGTACTTATTTCATCAATTTTGCATGACTAAAACACGGATGTCACACTGCAAGCATAAGCTCAAAGAGGGCTCTTGCAAAGCGTATATGTCAAACTGCACATTGATTGGGCCTTGGGAATGTGCAAATTCCTGACTCACTATCCCCAGGCACACAAACAAAAGTAGCTTTCCACACTAGTTTGTCCTGGAATAAGCTGCACGCACACAGTAGTGTTATCGAAAGCTGATCAATTGAAGTGCTGGTTTTTGTTCATCGGCAAGAGCCAGTAGAAACTGAAAGCTGGTCATGCATCAAGCTGGCTGCCTGAATATTTTATCCACTCTTCTATCCACGCATTCATTAAGAGCTGTCCAATGGTGATTGCAGGAGTGAGGCATTAGATTAGCCTGTGTGTTGACCTGATCTCTTCAACAGTTTATCAGTTGTGGTAATCACATTGAGCCAAGCTCTTGTGCTTGAGAAACCTGTGGTGTTCACAGCCCATACCCAAAACGCATTATTTTTGGAAAAACTTGTCTCTACTTGTGGTAAGCACGTGTAAAACAGGTGGATGCATTAGTCTTTAGTCTGCATTGCAGAACCATAAAATTCTATGTGCACATTTCATGTTTTAAGAGTATTTAGTGTTTAGTATTTAGTTCGAGAGATCAGAGCTCACCATTTCTTTAACATAAAGTCTGTCGTCTGCGAGTTACTGTCTTACGTCAATCCCTTATATTGGTCACTGTGTTGCCTATAGTACAAAGGTTTATTTTAGAATTCTTATTGTCTTTCGGTGTCACCTCAGAGCAGAATCACCAAGTGTATTCACCACCATCCCCCTGAGAAGCTGAATGAAAGTCCGCTAAGCGTCATACGACTATAACAGGGATTTTGACTGTAGTTGGTTTAATTTTTGTATGTGCGGAACGAGGTGGGAACACTTGAGCTCGGGTTAGTCATGAGGGGTAGGCAGAAGAAAGCCTTTCTAATTTCGTTAGTCAAGACTTTGGTATACTAGTTCCATCATGTGAACATTCATGTTAGTAGTAAATGATTATGCAGTAACTGACAAAGTCCTAAATGAGCATGTTTCAGAACAATTTGAATGCCTTGTTCAAACAGCTTTCCATCTTACATTGTTACTGACTGCATTCATCACCATCTTATGCCTCACTGATTTGACACATTACCGTATCACTTCTGGCTAACTCATTTTCATAAGTGTCTAGCTGGCTGCTTACTGCACTACGCATGGCCATTATGAAATAGGTTAGGTGGAAAATCGTGAACGCGTACCATGCAGTGTGGGATAACCGTTTTGCTTTTAGCCACCACCAAAATATTACATCAACACACCAGTTTTTACGTGTATTGTTCTTCGAGGGCACAGAGCATTTTTCATTTGCATTAGTTGTGCCTAGTTATGTGGAAGCTTTTTAAACATTTATCATCTTTATGTCAAGGCACTGCGTTTAAAAACGGAAACTGCGTACGGAGTTGCAAAAATTCTGAAGATTGTTTTACTAATCAAAATTGAGTGGACTGAATGCAAATGCTTATGAGGAATGTCATATTTTAAAGACAGAGAAGGAGGGTACTGAGAGAGACCTGAGGCCATGTTTTATGACACTTTATTTTAATCTCTTATGGTTCTATTGTCATTGGTCACAGTTTCCCAGCGGCGTAGGCTTTGGCAAACAACATCTCGCTTATATTTGCATAAACGTGCCCATACCACTATTTATTTACATAAACATTCCCATGCAGCATTCTTAGCAGGTACAGTTATGATAGTCAAAATGTATTTTCTTGGTTGATGATTGGTGGCTTCATTTCAAAAGAATAAAAACTGCAGTGTCATTGACGTTATAAGCATCGGTCACAGGACCATTCTTGTTTTGTGGGTGCTCGTCCTGATGGCTCTTAAGTGAGCAAGCACAACGCATTGGACATGCGTGAAAAAGAAATTGGTGCATATCACCTGTGATTGGCTATTTGACTGCTCACCTCCTATTCACAACCAAACAAAATGGAAAATGGAACAAAATTTTGCAAAATGTGGCCCCTGGTTGTTTTAGGGGCTCTCTACATTTTCTTGCCACAAATGCAAGATTCATGAATTTCAATTAAAGTGGTGAGAAAGGTGAGAGAAAAGTCTTAGATAAACAGCAATCCTGTGTGCATGCAAATAGTTGCCAACTGTTAGTAAATAACGTAAATTAGGGAATTTTCTGATTGATTGCCTATCTGAATAGGTGATTAAATGTAGTATATTTGAGCACCTTTAGGCTTAGCATTTAATGACATACAGTATTTTAGAACTCTTTAATTTCCCTGAGCAATGCATTGGAAAATCAACTTCTTTTGGTCTGCAGTTTTTCTTGTAAAAAAGGTATGGTGTACTGTGTCCCGAAAGTTTTACTCTGCCAGCCTTGTTTTTTCTCTTTTTTTGGAGCTTGTCTGGATGTAGCACCTCAGGGGCACATGTAGATGTTTTCCTAATAATGTGATATGGCTGTTTATAAGCCCAGGGATTTGTGAAGCAGTGAAAAATTGCTACAGCTTCCACCTTTCCAGTACATTTCACTTTCCTGGGAAGTGTCTGAGGCTTACATTCTTCTTTCACAGGCTGTCACTGATATGGCATTTTTATTTTTGTTCCAGCCATGAAAATTTCATGGTTGCTTGAGGTTTCCTTGAGGAATTTTCCATCAGGCATATATGAGAAAGTGCAGAAATTTGAAAAAATTATTTTTTGGTATAAAATGTTCCTTCCACTTCAAATTCGGAATCGTCTTTTTATTGGTGGAAATATTTTTCTCAACACTCGTGAGTCGCCCTAAAATGTAGGATACTAGACAGATTCGCTACCTGTTACTTGAGGGAAGGCTTCAAACATTCGGCGTCAACTTTCAAATCACATTTTTCATTACTCACAGTGGTTTCCATATGACAATGCACAAAAATGTTGGTTTTCCTTGCAGAATTACAATGTAATCGATGGGTTTAAATTAACTAGCTTCAAGAGAAGATTGGCGGATCTTTCTGAATGCACAAAATGCAAAAACTGAGCACGCACAACACAACCCTTGCACAGGGAATGTTTAAACCCTCCTGAATCTATGATAGCAGGCTCAAGCTTTTACACAATAAACATTTAGAGTTGCTGTGCAAAACAATGGTGTCCCACGTGCAGGCTGCCAAGCATAGGTTCAAATCTGCTTATCAAAGGAAGCATCTTTTTTGCAGTAAAAATAAGTGGCAGTTTGTACTTTGCAACAGCTGACTGGCGTTATGAATACCTTTATTGATTGCCTTTGATTAGGTTGATACATTGTACTAAGAAGTGCCAGAAAACTGAGAAGCCGTTTCCTGCTGCTTTAACAATCTTCACACTTCTGTGGTACATATGTGAATGTCATTTTTTTCTGTTCTCAGAAACAGTTTGGTACGGAAGGAACACGGAAGTGTAGTAGTGCATAGATGATGCAGTGCGGGTTGAAATATGTCCTAGCTGTTGACTTTATTAGTACAGCAGATCACATTTTCATAGAATGCATTTTCTTTTTTTACGCAGCAAAAGCACACTTGAGGCTGAATTTGTGGCTACAACAAAAGTAGAGTCATTAGGCTGTGGGGACGGGCTGATTGGTTCTATGACATTTGTTTAGTGCAAACACACACGGTGGCAGCAAGAACAAATGCAACAAATGCCACTTGCTGTACTTGTAGTGTCTGTTTTTTCGTGCCATCCTCTGTGTATTTGTGCTGTACAAACATCGGACGTAGCCTCACTGAAAGTGAATGCGCACAGTAGATTTACGCCATTGAATTCTTTTGCATTTGCCAAACTTGGGATCTCTTCTTACGAGAAAGGAAAAAGGGAGGTTCTGGCAGCATCTGCATACCGTTCAGAGATCCAGAGGGTAAACTGGTTCTATGGTTTCTACTTAGGATATGAATAATTCAGGTTGTAAAATGTGATCGAAATGTCTTTTTCAGCATACCCAATACTTGGCTATGTGTGGGAAGATGTCCTGTATTGAGAAAGTCATGAAATTCCTGATGCACAGTTAGTCCCGTTCACTCTAGTGTGCACTTCTATGTGTTGGTTTCACTGTTATAAATACTAATGTTTGCTTAAATGTGCTTTGATGACTGTAGGAATGCATATGAATGCATCTGCTTTGCGCATTCACGATGATAACGGCTTGGGCTATGCCCATTAGATGAGAGCACAAGTTCTAGGAGTAGCAGAGAATGATTTTTGTATGGGACTAGACCTCTTTTGTGGCTGTCACTTGCACGGTTCCGTTGTTCAATGTAGTATATATTGGATATATTTTTCTTTTGCCATGTTTAAGGAAGACATAGCAGTGACGTCGGATGTTTGAAACCACATGTGCAATTCTTCTTTGTTTGTCATCAGTGACAGCGGCAAAGAAACGGGGTGCTTATGTTTTGTATGCGGTTCTCAGTCCTCATTACCACTTTGGTTAAAAGTTGGCAATGGTTTTTTTTAACACTGCAGGGTGGTGGTTTGGTGACTGCCGTGTTTGTACCTTTAAAGTGTGCACTGATAATACCCCGGTGATTTCTTCGTGCTCATTAGGACACCAGGCCCGCTGTTCATGTCTTGCTCTGTGCATAGACTTCTTTTGACTGTACAAACACTCAGCTTTGGGCATAATGTACACTTCGGTACAAATGCACATTTCGTTTCACTTGTGAAAGACACAAGCGATGCAGCCTTAGTTGTGCTACAGACTTGCAAATAGGTTTCATTTTGCCTTGTGAAGATTGTCGTAAGGTTTTGTGGGGTTTGTGCTTGGTAAAGGCTATCTCTTCAGAATTAGTTACAGCCAACATGGTGGCCTTTGTGGACTCGTTTTGCAAGCTTGTATGGCCTTAGAGACACCTTCGTGAGGGCGTCTCTCGTAGTCTGCTTAATCATAGCCAGTGAGCCCAGAGATTTTAGCATTGTATCGCACGTAGTGCCATCCTGTGCCTGCCTCGTCAGTCGCCTTAGGAAGTGCATTTTCCTGAAGCTGTGCTGTTCACCTGGTCAGATCAGCCTTTACCATGGGGCAGTTTTGCTAGTGCTCTGGATTTTCCACAAACCACACTCAAATTTCTCTGCCATCTCGTTAGTGCTATTGTTTTGATAATTGCTTGGTGCGGCGGTAGCACCAGTGGGCAAAAAGTCAGCCACTGACCTGAGACGCAAGTCAGGAACTTTGGCATGACAAAAATGACCCTTCTGGTGGGAATAAAGTTTTCCTGGCAGCTTTAAACTTCCCCATATATCGAGGAGCATTTGTTGTTTGGTGCCACTGCCATCCCCTGGAAATATTTCAAGTGGCTGGTCAGTCATAGTAATGCAACCACATGAGTAGGTGCAGAGATAGGAAGCTTATACTGTAGTAGATTATGCCTTTAGAGTGATGTTTTTTGTCTAGGTTCTGACTCACGCTCATAGTCTTTGAGAGAGAGGAAGCAGCAGGGAAAGGTTAGTGATACTTACTTAAGGCCCTTCTTTGTACCAATGTACCAATAGCATGGCCTCTGCTGCTTTAGCGGTCGTCGAAAATGTTTTTGCATTTATCAGGTCCAAATAAAAGTGGCAGATTTCTCATAATAGCATTTCCGATCCAACTCTAGTTCCTCAGTAGCGAAGAACTGGAAACCTGCATCGGTCTGTGGCTGGACAGAGCTGGCTCTTCATAAGCTGTGTCTGATGCTAGGCTGTGGAGAAAGGAAAAAACAATGGAATTCCACATGCTGCATGCCACGTCTTATGAAAGTATTCATCTTGAAAGACGGGTTTGAAGGAGGGAGTATTCAACTTCACATGTGTTGTAGGTGTAGCACTTCAATCTTGCCTGTTTCAAAACTTTTCCTGGCTCAGTCATTTGGTTTGATAGCTTATCCTGTGATATGCTATCATGGGGACAGATAGTAAAATACCATCACTGCACTACATGACAGTCATTCAGATATATTTTATGTGCGTACTGCTGAAGCATGGTGCATTTTCTCAGTTGTTAAGGCCTGAATTTTCGAAGCTTCTGGGAACACCTCCTCAGCAACCACAGAGCTGAAGAAAATAACCCTCTACCTGCATTTTAAAGGGACACTGAGGAGAACTCTATCAATTTTTTTTTGTTAGCAAAACCTGATAGTTCGGCATTTCATGGTTTTGTTGCCGCTTGTCCGGGCGCGAAAGATGCATTTATTTCAAAGAAATTTGGATTCGAAGTTGAAAAAGTTTTTCCCGCCCCTCTGATTCAAACTCAGGGAACTCTTATGACGCCACGGCAACTCTTATGACGTCACAGAACGGAGTGACGTGAATCGTGACGTAAACGCAGACTCCGTGATTTCTGATGGCTAGCGGTGCAGTGTGCAACCTTCCTTTGCAAGCCTCAGAGATTCGTGACGTCCATGAAGTAAAGAAAATTCCTCCAAGGTGGCGCCTCTTGTCCTAGGAAGTCATCACGCTTGTACTCGCGAGATTGGCCTGTGGCGGCGATACCTGTATTTTGGTTCTTGCTATTTTCTACATTACAAGAGCTTTGTTTTCAGGAAGAGTGGCGTTTTTGTGATCAGGAGCTGCTATTCTATGGATACAAGCCAACTTCAATTTCTCCTCAGTGTCCCTTTAAGGCAGGTTGAGTATCGGCGTCGTCGTAATGTTCAAGGATTTTAAACTGCATCTTAGCTGCTGCTTTGGACAATTCTGGCACAAAGCATGCTGCCGCAAGATAAAGGCAAATGTTTCTCAGCAAGCGACATTGAAGTAGTGCGGTTCAGTCACTTCAGTCTTATTTTTAATTTACTCACCGCTCTTGGTCACCTTGGCCCCGTGTGGTGCAAGACGACCCTGCTGTTTGTTGTTGCTCACAGTCTTCTCCTTCAATGTTGTGTAATGCACCGATGCGCACTGTCGTAACTGCACTTGCACGTTTCTTGTGATACCCAAATGTGCTTGCTGTATATGTGTCGTATATAACACATGCACAAAGTCTCACTCTTCTAATGCTCAAGTGACTCGGGGAAGCTTTTTTTTCCATTTTCCTTCCTCCAGTCTTCAGTGTTGTTGGTAACATCTAGAGAAAAAAAAAACATGGGTTGAAATGATCAACACGAAAGCATTTGTCCAGCTGTTAAGTGTTAAAAGTGGTGTGTCTCTTCTTGGATTTTTATCTTGCTGCTTTTGTAACCTTGAGTGAGGATTGCAAGTGGGGGAGAATTATTTTGAGAGAAGTGTAAAAGTGAAGAGCGTGGAAAATACAGAGGACAGAAAAGAGGGAGCGCTTGTGATGTGCGGTCTTTTCTCTGACTGCTCACTTTTGCATTGCTTTTTTAATCATCTTTCGTTTCTTGAGTAAACAGTTCGAATGCCAAGTTTTCTTGCTGCAGAACGGTGATAGACGTGTGATTCATGCCTTTTATGCCATGCACTTTTCCATAGAATGCACCAGTGTTGCCTGCATGGAGATCTTACATAACAGGAAATCAAACTGGTGTGATTGCATGTGGCCACATACACTCTTGGCCATACTGCACACCAGCATCCATGCAGTTAATGTGTAGCTAGCATGTTTCACATTTGCTTGCACATTGTAGTGCTTAACGCGGAATACTAGCAGTATGTTCTGTTGGTTAATTTCTGCACTTTGAAAACAAAGCACATGACCATGCACTATTACAGTGGCACTGTAAGTGCTCAGGTGATAACCTTGTGTCCTTACCACTGACACACATAGCTCTTAAACTGTACAACAGGCTATCTGGATGTTGAATTTTGCTGGGCCAGTGACATCGCTATTTTAGACTGTTCGAGTGCTGATGACCTACTTTCTTCTAACATATCTCAAATGTTTCGCTCTAGCTTAAAGGAAAATGTCACGTTAAATAAACCCGAGCGGATCCCAACCGAACGCCAAGCTACACTTGTGCAAGTTACATGTGCCAGAAGGTCAACAAACTGCGGTACTCCTCTACGCGTGTGGCGCATGTTTCATTCTTTTTGCGTCAAATACTTTGCTTTATAAAGTGAGAGCTGTTTATGGAGCACTTTTCGCTGCCAGTCATGCATAGCCCTTCTCCACAATCAGGTAACCACACCGAGCCTGTGCCTCACGCATTGTGCAGCCTTCGTTCTCATCGGGTGAGACATGCAGTTGTAAGGCGCCACCAGGCACTTTATAACACTTCCTTGACACTCTGTGAGTGTCTGTGTAGGGTGTATAAGCAGTTAAAAAAGGGGCGGGTGGAAACCTGGAACGTACCGTGAAGGTATTAAAGGGACACCGAAGGCAAATAAAAGTTAACCCATATCAGTAGGGTGCCACAGTCTAATCACAGAGAGACCACTCTCTCTAGAAATGGACCTTTTAGAAGCTACAAAAGACTAAAATATGAAATACAGGTGTTGCCATCACCGGAAGTAGAATGCAATAATAGCGCCATGACACCTGGTATTTCTTTACACAAGGTGTGGTCAAAGACCCATTTCCAAGCATTCTACACCACAGAACCTGAGCACCAGGCCATTTCATCATCAGTTGGTACCCTCCAGCACAAAGGATTGAACCCCTGATCTTCCGCATGCGATGCGTATGATTATAACCGAATTGTCTCTGAGAAGAATAATTGGATGAAGTTGTTCGCAGCGTCCCTTTCGGAAGGGGCAGAGATTTATATGAAACAAAGGACAAAGTTTGTGCTTTCTCTTGGCGAGTTTTGTGACCTACCTAATATAGAGTCAGCATAATTAGCGTTTGATCACCTGGACAAATTTATCCAGCAGTGGGGTGATTTCACGAAGCTCTGTACGAAATGAACCATTGCAAATACTACTATCAGCGCAATGCTGTGTAGAGAATGACAACACCATGTGAAGAAACACTAGGAAAGCTTGGCAAAAACATGAAAGGCGTACCAGCGGACTTGTTTTGTGGTAGCCTGTGATCTGCTGGTGGCACACCTGCAACTTGTAGTGGCCAGGCGTTCATTCCATGTTACTTAAAATGTATGCAAGAGCACGCTCAGATCAGGTAAGCTTCGGGCTAAGGATTCACAGATGTAGTCAGATATGTGGTAGAACACAGTGTGTGTCGAAAGCGCTGATTCCCTTTTATAAGATGACCATAGTCATTTGATATTTTCCGTCCCTGATGAGGTAGACTGATGCCTCTAGAGACATTGCAGTGAACGACTGTGGCATGGCGGCTGTGAGGCTAGGGGAAGTAATGATGGTCCTTAAGCTAAAAAACAGGGTTAGGCTTCGTGTTGAAATCATTAAACCTCGCATAGTTCAGTGGTAATACAACTAGCATACGATGAAGGTAGTGTTCACACGTGCTATCACCACTTATATTTTGTAGGCGACTAGTCACCATGCAGATTCACTCAATCCTCTATGTTAGGCTGCTCTTTTTTGCGGGGTAGTTATTTTTAATTGCGAGCGACCAAAGGAATTCTGGACTTCTACTGCATAGTTGTGTAGTGACCGCTTACACTGCTCAGCTTTTCTTCGCTTGCTCATAGCAGAGAGGTCGCTCTGGAGCCACCTTCAGATGGCACCATGCATCCTGCTTGCTTAGAGATGCTGGAAGTCGTTGCGGAATACCACAGTTTTCCTCTCCATGCCACTGGGTTTGGAAAAACATGGCTGCCGCCGTCGAATATTCCCAGCACATTAATCACTTGTTGTTCCATGTTTATCTGTGTTTGGTGTCACTATTAGAAATTGCAACTTAAATATCTGCATACTTGATGCACCCATTTGGCAATATCATGAACTAATCTAAGAGGAATGGGGGAAACTTTCACTGCTTGTTCAGGCAGCATCTTGTGTATTTATACTGGTCCTCCAGAGCAGCTGGAAGCATTGGAAGAGCGAAGGGCACAACTCTTAAAGGGACCATGAAATGACGTTTTGCTGAGGTTCACTAAAGTGATTGAGCAATCAGTATTCCATCACTTCTCACCACACTGAAAGCATTTTTAAGCTAGCTCCATTAATATTGAAAATATAGGCAATTAAAATTGGTGCTTCTTTCCATCCTCAATTAATACCTGTCGATGTGCCAGAAAAAAACAGGTTCGGACTTGCTGCACCTCATCCCCTCCATCTCAACTGGACACACTCAATGAGAAGGCTTGCCCGATTGCCCAATCTCATCATCAACGTAGGGGCAGCTAAAAGCACGCAGTGAAGTGTCGTCCTAATCAGTTCCAAACTGCAATTTTTAAAAATCATAAATTACAGAGTGTACACAGATGTTTTAAATTTGTCTAGAATACTCACAAAAACCACTTTTACAGATTTGTTGCATCATTTCAGGGTCCCCTCAAAGGGAACTGTGTTTGTTGCTGACACAGCAGTTACTGGCCCTTTGGTCGACGCCACTGCTGCAAAATTCTTCTTTCCACTGCTTCCTTTTTTGTCTTTTTTTCAATGCCCATTTGTTCAGAAGGCAGTGATACCTGCCCAGTTGGAGCCAGTCAACAGTCCCATGCACTTTCCTCTTTTTTCTTCCTTTGGTCTCTGCAGCAGCAACAGCGTGGCTTGAAATGAAATTGCCAGGGTCAGTGCTCACTGTTGTGACATTGGACTGCGGCAGACATATGTGTTCCATACCCATTGGCGGGAAGAAAAGGTGTGGGGCACTCTGAAATCTTTTCCAGTGACTGTATGCTTGCTGAGCAGGGATGCATCCAAAGTATTTTATTGCTCCATTATGAAACGAGATGATCGCACACACCTGTGTGGGTACTCTTCCCTTAACCCTGGAATGTTGTATGCACACTTGCACAATGTCCGTTCAAGCAGCACATTGTCAACCCTCCGCTGTTGAGTGTTGTTCCTCGGGGCCCGACTGGGAAAACCAGCGTAGAATCCAGTACGCTATGCCTATCGTAGAAACGAGTATTGTTCACCATCTTCTCTCTGTTCTTGTGTCATTTGCAATTGTGACATTCAGCGTTATGCCCCGAAGTCTCAACAAACTCCTTCAAAGTTCATCACTCCTCCAAAACAAGAAAGAAAATACGAATTCATTGCCTGTATAGGTGCATCTGTCCTTATATATCATCCGTACTTTTACGGAGGAAACGATTTTTTTGAGATGGTATATATACATATATAGTAGTACAAAATGCGTGAAACATTGTATTCTTATGTAGATACAATATAATTTTTTGAACAATATCCGCAATACAAGATGCGTAGCACATTAAATTCTATTTTGGTCTTTCCAAAGAGAGTGACCCTTGTAACCGTACCAACTAGCTGTGATTATGCGTACACGGGCTGCTGCCTGGGTTCGGTAGCATCGGCTGGAAACCCAGGAGCAGTTCTCGGGCTCGGCGCGCATGGAACATCGGGGCGGCGGAACAAGTGCAGCCATATCTCTAGCCTGTCGCCCTCGCCCAAATCTTTAAATGTTGGCGACAAGAAGCGTGCAGCCAGAGGCGGGTGATGTTGGAAGGAGCAGTGTTAGCACTGTATGTGCTGAAGTGACGCCCAGGCCGCCCTTCTTTCAGCCTGCCCGGTGTTGCAGCTCGCTGTGCCCCCTGCGTCTAGTGAAAGGTTGTGATATCACTTCACTGTGCCTCGTGGTGCTTGTGTACCCCACCTGTGTTTTTAATTGCTTTCTGGGAGTGTCCCAGAAGTGGCCGAAGTTCCTGTCTCACTGCCCAGAATAAAGAAAGTACGAAAAACAGTGCTGTCCCTCTCCTTTATTCCTCTTCCATGCTGTATGCCGCAATGATTTATGAATGCCTGCCTATAGACACTGCTTTTGAAACCTGACTGATAAGACCACGGAAAGGTCCTGAAGACATGATCCTTCTTATTCAGTGGCATACTAGGGGGTTGCGCTCCACTCTAGGTGCAGAGCTCCAGGGGGTGCAGCTGCAGCAGAGTGGAGGGGGTAACACAGTGAGTGCAATGGTGACTCTGTGCTTGACGAAGAACCTTATATAACTGAGTGAGCTCAGTGCTTCAGTTCTGAAAGTCGCAGCCTTCTAGGACTAGTCTGAAGGTGCACTTTCTGTCGATATACCTTGGTTATAGACACGCATGCACACCACAAAGCAGTTGGCTTTGACCTTGAAGATACCATGCATTGGTCAGCGTTGGCTTTCTTCTCATCCATAACTTAGTGGGGCTTTATTGTTTCGTACAACCTTTTCATTAGACCTGCAAATATTACCGAGAATATATCTGGCATCATGAAAGGGGTGAAGGATTGTAGTAATTACAAACCTATTGAAAGGTACTTAAAATCTACAATGGGAACGTAAGGTTCTCAAGCCTTTGGAGATTATCTGCTGAAAGCAAACCGAGAAAAATGTATTAAAGTTGAAAAAATGACCGCCTGCTTTCCAACCTTCAAGGACAGAACAGGAAAATTTGGATTCCCCGTTCTTTTCTCCTGGCTCCATACACACTCTAAACTTGTGAATGCCTCCACAGCTGCTGGTGCATACATTTGTTCCTTACCAGGGTGATACGAGTGCTATTGAGTAAGTTGTGCACCTGAATATGAAAAAGAAAATTGAAACTAATCCCACTTGACATCAACACATCTGTTCCACTTTGCCTCCTCAGACCTCTTGGTGCTGCTGGAACCTTGTTACCACTTCTTTGAATGCAATATCTGCAGGAAGTTTTTCCCAAACACAAATTTCAGTATATGAGACAGAGAAATCACCAGCTCCAAGGTGTGAATTTCTGGGCGAATGCTGGGGCAGCAGCTCTCACACAGAAAAATGAAAGTGCACATTTGGCAAGAACAGCAAGAAATTTTACCCAATTTGTTTTATCAAAAATACAGAATTTATGCATTGAACTATGAACACAGCTGTTTAAAAGTTAATTGCAATGTACCAAATAAACTGTACGTAAAGCAAAAATTCACATGGGGATCGTACTACTTGCAGTAGAAGAAGACAACGCGGTCAGCAGGTTGAGTGAATCGACTTGTACAGTAATGTAACAACCTGCATCCTGTTATTCATAATGACATCCCTTTAAGGCGCTTTGTGCACAATTGTGCAAAAGGGTATGTGGAGGGCTAGCCGGCACGATGAGTATCTACTCCCCCCCCCCCCCCCCCCCCCCCCATCTTTTTCCTGCAGCTAAGTGCCCTGCTCTGCAGTCTTCCGAAACGAAGCGTCTCGGGCAGCGGCGTGTTGGGGTAGTGGCCTTCTAGGCCGAGTCACGGAATGTCCCCTTTGTTCGTTCGCGGAAGAACAATGCGGAGGCGCCGCGGGCTGCAGTCCAAGGCTACTTCGAGCCAAATTTAACGGGGAGAGCTGTTGCACTGACGGAGCCGCTGCACGCCGACAGCCCTCCTCGTCTTGCCAGACACCAGATACAACGCAACGTTGCAACGAGCGTCTTGTTAGGAAGGTCGACTGTCGTGAGGAGGACAATATATTAAAGTGACGAATAGTCGGCGACGGCGCGGCTAGCCGCCGATGTCCTGCAATGGCTCGAGCGCCCAGGAACACTGAACGTCAACAGTTCTCGGGAAACGGGCTGGTATATATGGGCCGGAAACGCCGCCAAGCAGGACAGATGCAGCCACTCCTTCAAAGACAGCGAAGGCCTGATTTCAATTGCACCACTGACCGGATATCGGTGAGGCGTTAGCTATAGCCGGCAGGCCTGGGGAAGCTGAGTTGCCTGGAAACTCTGCTCCGAGCTTCCAGTTGCTCACAGCGCTAACGCCCCGTTTCAAACCCGATAACAGCTAGCCCTAGCTAATTCCGGGATGACGACGAAGTCGCGGCTCTTCGGGGAAGCCGGCACGATCGTGTGTTTGTATTTGTCTGCTTTTCTTCTGCGGGGGAGAGTTTTTGGTAATACTGCCAAAGCTGTCGGGGGGGGGGGGGGGGGGGGGCACACAATTCAGGGGACCAATTGGTTCGGGGTCCTCCTAAGAATGTGGGTCGTTCGCATTCTTAGAAGGACCCCAAAACAATTGGTCCCCTGGGTTGTGTGCCCCGAGCTGGGAAACGAGGTGCGCCTCACAACTCACTCTCGGAGCTGTGCGAGGTGCAGCTCGTTTCCCAGCTCGGACTACTCATTCGTACGAGCGCGGGAAGGGCCATCCTATACAGACTAAAGATGTTCGAACAGCTCCCAGATCAGGAAAGCTCTTTTGATTGGTCCCCTACCCAATTAATAACATGCACCCCGCGCACCACGAAGGCCGACGCACAGCGAAGGCTCGCGCCCTACACACCAAATACGGCCGGAACGACAATGTGGCGTGCGTGGACGCAGCGGAATACCGACAAACCCAGAGAAAAGCGTTTGCACTGGTCGCGGTGAAAAGGAACGCGGCGCCCCGTTGGCGGCCGCGTCGATAGAAACCACCTCCTCCGAGACGGTGGAGGAAGCGGCAATAGCCTTAGCTATAGCGAACACGCGTGCTGATATATTCAGCGACTCCAAAACAGCCATTCGCAATTTCGCGAGGTGCCGTATCACATCTACCTCACTTCGCATCCTTCAAAACGCCCCCCTTCCGATTTGAGAAGTTGAATTATCTGGGTCCCGGTACACTCGGCTAATCTAGGGAACGAGGCTGCTCACGCGCAAGCCCGCGGCTTCGTCGACCGGGCAGTGAGCGCGCCCTCCGACCTGAATTTCACGAAAGACGGGTTGATCTCGTTTCATGACATCACCTATCACTTTAGGCTGGAGAGGCGAGCATATATGCCCCTCTCCACGAATCATTAACAAAAGCGCAAGAAGTTACCTGGCGCCGACTGCAAACACGTTCCCTTCTGAATCCGGCAGTGCTTGCCCTCATGTACCCTGACCAGCTAGTACGACCCAAACTGCCATAAATCTGGTGAAAGGGCCACATATTACCACATTCTGTGGAACTGCGCAAATGATCCGCCTCTGGCGGCGTTGATACAGCTCCCTTCTCCCGAGCGGTGGGAGGCCGTGCTGCTAGAATTATTTACGAAGATGTGTGCACAAACAGCCCGCCAGAGAAATGAAATAATGTGTTCTTCAGCCGTCTCATCCATGGTGTTGGAGTAGAACGCAGACTTTTTGTAGTTTGCAAACAGTCGATAGCAGACACTCCTGCTCGCCCGGAAAAATTTTCGGAACTGCAAGATTTTGGCGTCGGACGCCGAGGCGTGCGGACGTGTCTTGCGTGCGCTACTCGGTTTTTCGATGTTCCTGGCGGATTTATGCTTGTGCTCAAGCCAACTTCGATTGGAATCATCAGCGGAAGTCGCCAGGATCACCTGGATACCGAAATTGCGGCAAGTGGACACAATTTTCGGCTATTTTTCGACTTTGACGCGTCGTCCCGGCGGCTGCGTTCGACCTAGCGTCGACTCCGACCACTGCCCGCCGGCCAAGCGTCGGTGTTCCTCGCCGCCGACCCCTGGGGCTTAGCACGGCCGGATATTTTCGGCGAAAATGCAGGTTGTTGTTCAAGGGGAGGATATTTCTCCCGAAGAATTTTCCGAAAAGGTCGGTTGGTTCACGATCAACACAAACCAGCAACGCGGCAGCCAAGATGGCGGCCGCGAGGGAGAAGGCCAAGGTGTCGGCTCGGCTCGAGGAAGGAGACAAGATGGCGGCCACGTGAGCACCAAATCAGTCAAGATGGCAGGGAGGAAGTTGGCGCTGCGCTCCGTGGCGTCACAGCAACCACGCCTACCTACTGACCTGCATAAGGTGATAATCCGACCGAGCGGAGGATTGAAAGCTCTATCTTTGGGTGGAGACGTGAAGATATATGAGATCGTGCGAGCCGCTGCGGGCGTGAATCTGAAGGAGGCTAAGGAAGACATTCAACTTAACACCAAGCAAAACACCATTTTGGTGGGCACCATGAGTGAAGAAAGAATGCATCGGTACCTGAAGATAAAAACACCTCAGGTTGATCAGAAAAAGTACGACGTAAACGCCTACCTGTCAGCCCCCGAGGGTAGTGGCAAAGGAGTTATTCATGAGGTTCCGGTGGAACACACGGAAGCACAGATTCTGGACAACCTGGATTGTTCAAGGAACCCAAAAATCAGAGGGATCAGAAGAATGGGGAAGACATCGACCTCAGTTCTGTTGCTCTTCGTCGATGAGAATGTGCCGTTTTGGATTTATTATGGAGGCGGGCTCTTCAAGTGCTTCCTCTACAAAAAGAAGTTTGAAGTGTGCAACGCATGCGGACACCTTGGGCACCGCTCTGATGTGTGTCCGGACAACGTCAACTGTCGCGGCTGCGGTACGGTGAAGCCATCTGATGGACACGTGTGCGATCCCAAATGTGCTCTTTGTGGAAAGGGACATGAACTGGGAAACAAGAAGTGTCGAGAGATCTACCGAACTCCGTACATCGTCAAGAAACGCTAGTGGGAGCGGAAGCTCCAAGAAGAGGAGGCGAAGAAAACACCCCCGCCTGGGCGGAAAACCCGCTCAAGGAGCCGGGAGGGCTTCCGGAGCCGCTCCGACTCCTTCCCTCGCCTCGATCTCCCGGACCGTTCCAGCTCTAAGGGCTGCTCCAGCTCCGGGGATCGCTCCGGCTCCAGGGGCCACTCCGGCTCCAGGGCAAGATCGTCGTCAAGGCCGAGGACTGAAGCCAGTAGATAAGGTATCCCCCAAAAAATACGGAGTCTGAGGAACAACCCAAGATGAGAATCATGGTAGAGGAACTCACTAAAAGAGTAGATGACCTCGAAAAGAAAAACGCTATGCTAAAAAGAGAGAAGAAAGCTAACGCAGTCAGAACAGCTAACACGATTAAAACCCACTCAACCGATGAAAGCACTGTGGAGATGCACGTAGATGACACCCGCTCCCCACCTCTGAAAAGGAAACTAGGCGCGAACGCGTCGCAAGAGCCCACAATGGCAGATCTATGCAAGAAAATGGACGACTTCCAGGCGAGCTAGGAAGCAGAGTTCGCAGCAGTCTTCCAAGCCATCCAGGCGCTATCGGAAGAAAGCCAGAAACACACTGCCGAGTTGACGAGCATTAATAACTGGCAGAGGGAAACAGAACAGAAGGTAAATGGTGGATCACAGACGGCTGCGACCCTAATACCACTGGGTGACAATCCACAATTCAATCATGGCCAATCACAATAAACACACGATTTGGCAGTGGAATTGCCGCGGGTACCGTCGCAAAAGGGCGGTCTTACAGCAGCTCCTTCTTGGCAAAGACAATCCAGACTGTTACGTTTCGCCTACGACGCGCGGTATAGCCGGCGCGGATGCAACGGACGCCGGGGCTTCGTTCAAAGTGGCGGTCATTTTGGCCCGTTCAGCGCTGCCGCAACGCCTCCCGCCAAGCGCGTCCAGGCAGGTTTCAATGCCACGTGTCTTCGTGTGTGCTTGTGTGTGTGTGCATGTTGGTGCCCACGCTTGTCAAAGCGCGGCAGCCGGGGAGAGGAGCTCCCCAACTGGGAGGCGAGGAGGTCTGACCGGCGCCGGCCCGGCGGACGCGTCACGTCACGTCTCAACGTGTCCGTGCGTCGCCGTCTCGTGCGCCTCATCCCGAGCCGTTCCTTCTTGCCCTCGACTCCGAGGGTATAAAGGCAGCTGCCCCGGACGCCAAAGAGAGGCTTCGATTTCTTCCGTAGAGTAACGTGGTCGCCCGTTTCTCCACTTCGGTCGACGTGACCGGCTGCTCTTTTGCGATGCTAGAGTAAACAAGTTGTTCTGTTGGCAGTCGACTCATCCTTTGCCAGGACCTTCGGATGTTTCCAGCTGTGCCCCAGGCCGCCAAGCCAACGCTACCCTTGGGGCTTGCGACCCATTTGCAACAACTGGTGGCAGCGGTGGGATTGCGACAACGGAGGCCAGCAGCGAAGATATGCGGTCGACTGTATGCTGAGCAGCACAACGACCATCCGGGAGCAGTGCAACGAGCCCTGTGTGGTGACTGGTTGCCTGCAGCGGAACGACTGCGCTGAATTCTTGGCTGCGAGGTTTGGTGAGTGCGGGACTTTCTTCTTCTGAGTTTTGCCAGGCTTTTGTTAGTGTCAGAAACAGAGCTGGTAATTGTGGTTGTCGTGGCTGCCGGGTTAGTTTGCGGCAAGAAAATAGTAGGCAGTAGAGAAAGTAGCATTCGGAGCAGCCATGGATTGGAAGTCGTTGCGCAAACCGAAATTGCTGGAGCTTGCAAGAGAGTTGGGTCTGGATGTCTCAGACAAACTCAGAAAACCAGAACTGCTAAGGGCTATTCTTGAGTTGGAGGCTGAGGATGACGAGCTGTCGGAATGCCTTGAGACCATTGAGGAGAGGGCAAAAAGACAGGAGCGCGAACGTAAAGAGCAAAAAGAGAAAGACGAGCGCGAACGTAAAGAGAAAAAAGAGAAAAACGAGCGCGAACGTAAAGAACAAAAAGATAAAGAGAAATAAGAGCGCGACCGTCAACACGCTTTGGAAATGAAGCGTCTCGAGGTAGAGATGGAACGCGCTCGTAATGGAAGTCAGGCACATGGTGCAGGAGAACGAGTATCGTTCAAAATGACTGACCTGATGCGGCCGTTTAAGCTTGGAGAGGACATTGGTTTGGTCCTGGTTAACTTTGAGCGAACTTGCGAGAAGCAGGGGTTCTCTCGGGAAACGTGGCCACAGCGCTTGCTCACTTTGTTACCCGGCGAGGCGGCCGACGTAGTCGCTCGCTTGAAGAGAGAGGAGGCAGAGGATTTCGACCAAGTGAAATCGAGTCTGCTAAAAAAGTACAGGCTGTCAGCGGAGGCGTTCCGTCGGAAGTTTCGGGAAAATGAAAAAGGCAGAAGTGAGTCATATACAGAGTTTGCCTACAGGCTTATGTCAAACATGCAGGAGTGGCTCAAAGAAGATAAAGCGTTTGGTGACCACGAGAAAATTCTGCAGTGTTTCGGGCTGGAACAGTTTTATAGTCGGTTACCTGAGAACGTGCGGTACTGGGTCTTGGATAGGCCAGACGTTAGTACAGTGACTAAAGCCGCCGAGCTAGCCGAGGAGTTTGTGACGCGGCGGGCTCGCGGAGCTAAGGACGGTCAAAAGGGTGAATTTGGCTCCAAGTCTGAGAGGCCGAAGTTCACGCCCATGAGAGCAAGGGGGGACACACGTAGTGCGGGTGCGAGTGAAAGCAGTCCGACCGAACGTAAGGAGACGGCGGCAGCCGAAGCCGAACGCAGAAAGCGGTTCGAGACGAGGCAAGCGCGCGTGTGTTATACGTGCCAGAAGCCGGGTCACTTTTCGGCGCAGTGTCCAGAAACAGAAACAAAAGTCGTGTTTTTGTCATTATGCAGCACTGACGAGAACATGAAGATTCTCGAGCCTGACATGCGAGACTTCCTCGTGAACGGGAAAGAGTGCCGAGTGCTTCGGGATTCCGCAGCTATAATGGATGTAGTTCACCCCTCTTACGTAGAACCCGATATGTTCACGGGCGAGTGCGCATGGATCAAGCAAGCCGTGGAAGCTCATAGCGTGTGTCTGCCCGTAGCAAAAGTGCTTATTGAGGGACCTTTCGGAGCACTTGAGACGGAGGCCGCAGTGTCATCTATGCTGCCCCCCCAGTACCCGTACCTATTTTCGAACAGGTCCGATCACCTCCTGCGCGAGAAGGGGCTTTTGTTTGGTGAGGCTAGCGTTCAGGCCTTAACCAGATCGAGAGTTCGGGAGCTCGCTGCAAAGGCGGCAGTTGCGGGGCCGACGTTGTCGAACAATGAGAAAGGGTCGGAGGCGCAGCAAGCTGATATTCAGAGCAGGTCCGAACTGAATAAAATTGAGCCTGTAGCGTTGAAGGCACCAGGTACTGGAGAGGAAATGCCCGACACGGGAAAGTTAGAAGAGCTATCTGCAGATTTGCTCATCGCGCCTACGTCAGATGGACTTAATAGGTTGCTAAAAGTCAGCCGGTCGGCTTTGATAGCCGAGCAAAAAAAGGATGGCAGCCTAGAAAACATGCGCTGCAATGTCAAGGAAGGTATCGCCAAGAAAAATGCTCGTTTTGTGGAAAGAGGTGGGGTCCTGTACCGGAAGTATCTAGACCGCAGGGGAGTGGAGTTCTGCTGATCGTGCCTCAGTGCTACCGTCAGGATCTGTTGCGCTTGTCGCATGGCGGTTCGTGGTCCGGACACCTAGGAGTTAAGAAGCCTAAGGACCGTCTCTTGCAAGAGTACTATTGGCCAGGGTGTTTTCGTGACGCAGAACACTTTGTGAGGACATGTGACACCTGTCAGCGGGTTGGCAAAGCAGGGGACAAATCGAGGGCGCCGTTGAAGTTGGTCCCTATCATTACGGAGCCTTTTAGACGGCTCGTTATGGATACAGTAGGACCTCTGCCGGTAACAGCCACGGGGTACAGACACATTTTGACTGTGATCTGCCCAGCGACAAAGTTCCGTGAAGCAGTGCCGCTTAAAGAACTCAGCTCAGTTGAGATAGTCAATGCACTACCGTCCATATTTGCGCGAGTTGGTTTTCCTGCGGAAATCCAATATCAGATCAGGGCACAGTGTTTACTAGCGCTTTGACGACAGCCTTTCTCGAAAGGTGTGGGGTAAAGCTGTTACAAAGCTCAGTGTACCACCCACAGTCGAATTCCGTTGAGAAGCTCCACTCCGTCATGAAGCGCGTGTTGAGAGCATTGTGTTTTGAACAACAAAGTGATTGGGAGCTGTGTCTGCCTGGGGTGATGTTTGCATTAAGGACCGCGCCGCATGCGGCTACGGGGTTTTCGCCAGCTGAGCTGGTGTATGGTCGCTCGCTGCGGTCTCCGCTTCGCATGCTTCGAGATTCGTGGGAAGGCAGGGGCGACGACCCAGTCGTGGTCGAGTACGTGCTTAGGCTCCTCGAACGCTTAAGAAGGGCACAGGAGTTGTCAGGTGAAGCAATGGCAAAGGCCCAGCAGAGGGCCAAGGTTTATTATGATCGGACAGCCAGGGCCCGTCGTTTTGAGGTGTGCGATGAGGTGATGATATTGCGCACATCGCTAAAAAACAAACTCGACGTGCAGTGGGAGGGCCCAGCACGGATTGTTCAAAAACTGTCGGACATTAACTACGTGGTGAGTCTGCCAGGAAAACGGAAAGCACAGCAAGTTTACCACTGTAATCCGCTCAAACCCTATAGACAACGGGAAGCAGTGGTGTGTATGATGGTAAGCGTTCCCGAAGAGCTTCCGGTCGAGCTTCCGGGACTAGGCTCAGTGACGAACAGGGAAGACACCGATCAGGTCATTAGTGACTTAATCAGTAAAGCACCGCTGTCGCCTGAGCAGAAAACCGAACTACACCAACTCTTACAAGAGTTTCAAGGTCAGTTCTCTGAGAGGCCTGTTAGGACTTCTGTCCTTACTCATGAAATAGAACTTACCTCCCCAGAGCCAGTACGATCCAAGGCGTACCGGGTGTCACCCCGCCAGCGCGATATTATGGAGGCTGAGGTAAAGAAAATGCTACAGCTCGGTGTTATTGAGGCGGGTGAGAGTGATTATACCTCCCCTTTGATTTTAGTTGAGGTACCGGGCAAGGAACCTCGTCCTTGCGTCGACTACCGCAGGCTTAATTCCATCACTAAGGATCAAATTTATCCGATCCCTAACATCGAGGAGCGCCTTGAGAAAGTTAGTAGCGCTCAGTTTATTTCCACCCTAGATCTTGTCAGGGGTTATTGGCAAGTTCCACTTACAGAAGAGGCTAGTAGGTATGCGGCGTTCATTTCACCAATGGGAACATTCCGTCCTAAAGTTTTGAGTTTTGGTTTGAAGAACGCGCCATACTGCTTTTCAAGCCTCATGGACAAAGTGTTGCGGGGACAGGAAGAATTCGCTTTACCGTATTTAGACGACGTAGCGATATTCTCCGCATCCTGGTCTGAGCATATGGCACACTTGCGGGCAGTGCTAACCCGCCTGCGCGAAGCGGGCTTGACAGTCAAGGCTCCCAAGTGCCAATTAGCACAGGCCGAGGTTATCTACCTGAGTCACGTGATTGGACAGGGTCGTCGCCGCCCCTCTGAAATAAAGGTGGCCGCTGTGCGAGACTTCCCGCAACCGCGCACGAAGACCGATATTCGGTCGTTCTCAGGTGTCGCCGGCTACTATCAGAGGTACATCCCCAGGTACTCCGATATCGCGGCTCCCCTGACGGATGCTCTAAGAAAAACAGAGCCCCAACAGTCGTCTGGGGCGAGACAAAGGAAAGAGCTTTTAGCGCCCTAAAGAGCGCCCTAACAAGCCAGCCTGTGCTACGATCGCCAGACTACACAAAAGGGTTCGTTGTTCAGTGTGATGCTAGTGAGCGAGGCATGGGCGTTGTACTGTGCCAACGGGAAAATGGAGAAGTGGAACACCCCGTCCTGTATGCTAGTCGTAAGCTGACCTGTCGTGAGCAGGCGTACAGCGCCACCGAGAAAGAGTGTGCGTGTCTCGTGTGGGCCGTTCAGAAATTGTCATGCTACCTAGCCGGCTCGCGGTTTATCATTGAGACGGATCACTGCCCTCTCCAATGGCTGCAGACCATCTCTCCCAAAAATGGCCGCCTCCTGCGCTGGAGCCTCGCTTTGCAACAATATTCCTTTGAGGTGCGTTACAAAAAGGGGAGTCTCAACGGTAACGCCGATGGCTTAAGTCGAGGCCCCTAACGTAGGAATCCGCCTCAAAGCTGTTTGTTACTGATGTTTTCTTCCTGAGGCAGGATTTTTAACATATTGCTTTTGTTTAGTGTTTCAAAGTGATGACGTGCTTTCTAGTGCAATTTTCCCATTTGTGGACGCGTTCTGAGTGCTGCTTGACTACTGTAAGGAACTAGGCAGTAGTATAAAAGAGGAAAGAGCCTGGCAGAGCTTAGTGAGGGTTGTGTCGTGCTTGTTGACTGAGCGGTTGCGTTTCGGCGTAGTTCTAACGCTTGCTGGGAACGAGAACAAAAATGGCAACTCTCCCAAAGTCACTTTGCAGTGTCCTTTGTGAACCTGAACCTGAGAACGAGGCCTTCTCTGTGCGCTGCGCTCAGGAAACGCCGAGGGACGACCGATTTCGATTACGAGCATCATCGAGCGACATCCCTCCGGAGAGCGGATGCAGTCCCCTGACCATCGGGATCTCCTTCTCCCGGCGGGGCGGTCTGTTACGTTTCGCCTACGACGCGCGGTATAGCCGGCGCGGATGCAACGGACGCCGGGGCTTCGTTCAAAGTGGCGGTCATTTTGGCCCGTTCAGCGCTGCCGCAACGCCTCCCGCCAAGCGCGTCCAGGCAGGTTTCAATGCCACGTGTCTTCGTGTGTGCGTGTGTGTGTGTGCATGTTGGTGCCCACGCTTGTCAAAGCGCGGCAGCCGGGGAGAGGAGCTCCCCAACTGGGAGGCGAGGAGGTCTGACCGGCGCCGGCCCGGCGGACGCGTCACGTCACGTCTCAACGTGTCCGTGCGTCGCCGTCTCGTGCGCCTCATCCCGAGCCGTTCCTTCTTGCCCTCGACTCCGAGGGTATAAAGGCAGCTGCCCCGGACGCCAAAGAGAGGCTTCGATTTCTTCCTTAGAGTAACGTGGTCGCCCGTTTCTCCACTTCGGTCGACCTGACCGGCTGCTCTTTTGCGATGCTAGAATAAACAAGTTGTTCTGTTGGCAGTCGACTCATCCTTTGCCAGGACCTTCGGATGTTTCCAGCTGTGCCCCAGGCCGCCAGGCCAACGCTACCCTTGGGGCTTGCGACCCATTTGCAACAGGACGTAATCGCTTTACAAGAAACTGCGGGGATGGCAAAATTATCGGGCTACCTATCATTTAGTACAGATGATGGAAGATCCGGGGTAACCACCCTGGTCAGGAGAAACTTAGCAGTCGTTAAGCATGACACGGAGGTTATCAACGTAGACCACGTCCTTTTTGAACTTATTCCAACAAAAAAGAAAGAAGGCAGCCTCTTTGTTCTCAATATCTATAGCAGTCCGAAACAGAGGAAGGCCCGTTTTGAACCACTTCTCCAAAAAACTGCGTATTGCCAAAAGGCAAGCTTTGGTAGTGGTGGGAGACTTTAATGCCCAACACGCTGCCTGGGGGAACACAAGAGAGGAGTTAAGGGAAGGGAACTCTGGCTGGATGCACAGCAAGAGGGGCTCACCTTAATGGCCGACCGCCAAACCCCCCCTAGAACGGGGAACAGTGCCAACGTAGACACCTCACCCGACCTCACCTTCGTCAAAAGCGTGGGCGATGCAACCTGGGTTAATACCCTGGAAAACCTAGGCAGCGACCACTTTATTCTCGAAACAGTGGTGAGCGCAGGCCCTGCCAGGAGAAAAGGCAGAAACCAGCTAATTGTTGAATGGGATGCCTTTCTCGAAATAAGAAGAGACGGAAGTGAGTGGGATAACGGATATTGATTAATGGGCTAGGAAACTGGGCAAGGACGTCAAGAACGCAACCAAGGAGATAACGGAGGACTTTGCACTAGAAATAGTAGACAGCCACCTCCTCCATATGTGGGAAGCTAAGCTCAGCATGGAAACACGGCTCAGGAGGCATAGGTGGAACCGCAATCTCAGGAGACGAATCGCTAGGCTCAATAAAAATATAAAGATTACGCGCTAAAACTAACCAGGCAGAACTGGGAGTCCACCTGCGATAGGATGGACGGAAATATAGGCCTAGCTAGCACATGGAATCTACTCCGCTACCTGCTGGATTCACAGGGCTGCAAAACAGCGCAGCGACAGAAACTTCAAAAAATTCTTCACTTGTACGAAGATACGGAGGTAGATCTAACGAAGGAAATACAGGGAGATACATAGGGGACACTAGCAAGGAACCCCTACCTAACTATGAAGGCGTAGGCAACTCCAGCCTATACGAACCCATCAGCGAAGCGGAGGTCCGGGCGGAGATTGTAATGCTCAAAACCAAGTCAGCTTCAGGCCCGGATGGCGTTAACAATAAAATGCTTCGCAATCTAGACGATAACTCTATAACTGCATTAACTAACTTTATGCAGAAGTGCTGGGAAGAGGGTAAACTACCAAATCAGTGGAAAACCGCTAAGGTGGTGATGATCCCAAAACCAGACAAGAAACTCCAGATAGAGAACTTAAGACATACCTCTCTAACCTCTTGTGCAGGTATGCTTTTGGAGCACGTTAATCAAACGCGGCTCAATAACTACATGGGGGATAATGACCTCTATCCGCATTTGACGGTGGGCTTTAGGCCCAGGCTCTCCACCCAGGACGTGATGCTGCAACTAAAACACCAAATCATCGATGCGGAAACCGGGGACGCAAAGGCAATCCTAGGGCTTGACCTAGCGAAGGCTTTTGATAACGTCACACATAAAGTCATTCTGGAGAACCTTCAGGACTTAGGAGTAGGCGAACGAACCTACAATTACATTAGGGACTTTTTGCCAGACCGAGAAGCACGAATCCAGATTGGAGAACGCAAATCGGATGACATTAAATTAGGCAGCAAAGGGACCCCACAGGGCTCTGTGCTCTCGCCCTTTCTTTTCAATGCGGCCGTGATCAAACTCCCTGAAAGACTGGAGGCTATTGAAGGATTAAACCACAGCATGTACGCTGATGACATCACGTTGTGGATAGCTAGGGGCAGCGATGCCCACATAGAGGTCACCCTCCAAAAGGCTATCCTGGAAGTTGAAGGTTACGTCGGACCTAGGGGACTTAAAATGTTCACCGCGAAAATCGGAACTGCTTCTATACCAGCTGAAAGGCAGGGCCAGTAAGGAGGAACCGCAAATCTCCCTCACAGCTGGGGGATCCCTATTCCAAAAGTGGACAAAATCAGAGTTCTGGGACTTCTGATTCAGGCCAACAGCTTTATGGCGAAACATTAAGGAAACTAGACGGCTGCGCACAGCAGACCATGAGGCTCATCCGCAGGATTGCCAACAGGCGGTCCGGGATGAGGGAAGCGAATCTAGTAAGGCTAGTCCAGGCCTTTATTATAAGTAGAATAGCTTATGTTGCTCCCTTCCTCAGCTTTAGGTCCTTCGAGAAGAAGATTGAGGGCATCATACGTAAAAGTATAAAACAGGCGCTGGGGCTTCCCATCCGCACTGCAAATGAAAAGCTTTTAGCTCTAGGGCTCCACAACACTCTTGAGGAGATTATTGAAACAGTGAGGATCTCGCAGTATGAGAGACTTGCGGGAAGCCCTGCGGGCAGGAAAATCCTAGTTAGGCTAGGCATTAACTATGAAGGGCAGGAAGGCATCAAAGTCGACCTGCCGCGAAGCGTGCGGAACCGACTCATAATTCCACCACTACCTAAAAACATGCACCCAATCGATCACAAGGAACGCAGAGAGAAACGGCCGAGGCTCTTGAAAAGCGTTTCAAAAACTCGAAGGACGTGCTCTACTTTGATGCTGCAGACTATGGCAACGGCCACATGGCCCTAGCTGCAGCGAGCGCTGAAACTAGATTGCTAGCCAGTGGCACAGTTCCAACGGATTGCTCACAAATTGGAGAAGAATCTGCCATAGCACTTGCAATTGCAAGTACTTCAGCCAAAATTATAGTCAGCGACTCTAAGGTTGCGGTGATGAACTTTGCAAGAGGCAGAATTTCTCCCGAGGCGAACAGAATCCTGCAGACCTGCAGAGATAGCAGGAAAATTGAAATAATCTGGGCACCTGCGCACGCCTCCCTCGCTGGGAACGAGGCGGCCCACGAATTAGCTCGAGGACTTACTTTCTGAGCTGGTGGGCTAGCCGAAGGCTTCACGGGGCGGGACCGCTTAGTGTGTTACAGAGAGATCACACAACACTACAGACTAGGGCGGGTTCAATATCCTCCGGCTGATATATCCTTAAACAAGAGCCAGGCCTCCACTTGGCGTCGCCTGCAAACCAACTCGTTTCCAAGCACGATGTCATGCAGCCTCTACTACCCGGGTCAGTAGTCCAGCCAGTGTAAGATATGTAAAGCCAGGGCTGATCTTAATCACTTTCTGTGGGAATGCCCACAGGCTCCCTCTGAGGGAAGCATAGTCTTTAGAACAATAGGAGACCTTATTACTCAGCTCCGATCCGACTGGCCGAAACCGCCGCTAGGGTCCAAGGACTCCTGGCCGTCGTCTAGGTGGGAAGGCTTAAAGCCTTCCCTACATCTGTTGGACAAATAAAGTTTACAATCCAAATCGGAACTGCAAGTAAACCAGATAACATCTCGTATGTAGCAGCGGCTACACATAGCGCTCAACAGCACTTTATGTCAACTCAGAGGAGAATCATGACAGTAGACTCACTCTTATCCGGCCTTCCCTCACCTTCACCCTCACTTCGAAAAATTTGCTGGCCCTCCCTCGCCCTCGTCGTCACATCGTCGGCCCTCCCTCACCGTCACCCTCATGGATGGTCGTTCTAAAACGAGTTATTTTTTGCAGTTGGTAACTTCTGCCGATATTGCTGAGTAATAAACATAGACAGGCTCTCAAGGCACAAGTGGAAGAGAGGCTAGATGCTTATACCGTTGTGTGTATGCGGGTACGTGTGTGTGAGCTGTTTGAGCTAATACGTGAGACAAAACCGAGACAGCTACGATTGAGCCCCAAAATATCGCTCTGCATTGACTTCTGGCGCACACTGGATGCGTACATGTGCCCTGCACTTGTAAACATATTTCATTGTTATCTATGTGCACTGCTAAAATGAGTCAGCGCGTTGTGGTCTTTGTACAAAAAGTAATGTATGCCAAGAAGTTTAGAAAATAATACAGTAGTCATTACCAAACAATTACAATAAGTGCCTAAGTGCAGAATAGGCTCAGAAAAAGGAAAGTTTGTAGGTCGCTTAATTACCATTACCCGATGACATTGCGATAGCACAGGGCATTCTGAATTTAACTGCTTCTAATTTCCCGCCATTTCGTGCGGTTTGCTGCATGATCGTTTGATGACGCTTCCACGCGCACGCACAGAACATGATGAAGACCACATTTTCAAACTACAGCGTGAGAGACTGGATGTTTTGCAGGCGTGAACACGACTATGCTAAGAAGACGACCGTATTGCAAGACAACTTTAGAGCTTAGCAGTTCGTACAGACAAAATGTGAAGAGTTCTCCCAACTGATCGTTCATCTGAGGGAAGTGTATGAACGGACCGACTTTAAATAGGAGTGGCATTCCCTCTTGGGGATGTGCTCAGCTTTACCTAGCGTCTATAGACGCTAACAGCAGAGTACTATAGTACTCTGCTGTATTGTGTCATTGCGATGTGTTTCGTGGAATTTCCTGAAAGATTTGTAAATAATTTAGTCAATGTAAACAGAATATATTTTCAATGTAATAAATAGATGATTTAATAAAGCTGTGGCGATGGCTTAGTAGTCCAAAGCCGCGGCCAGCGGAACGGATTTTTAGCGCCGCCATGGCATCGGATCCCGCTCTCCCAGCTACCAAGTTTTCGTTATTTCTTCAGTGTCTTCTGCCAGTGCGATGCCACCTCTCCGCTGCAGTGAGGCTCTTATGCTGTCGCTTAAAATAAAACATTATTTATGCCACTTGAAAATCAAACGCGTCGCTAAAATGCACCATTTGGGATGAATAACGGTAATCACAACCCCCCCCCCGCGAGTTTGGAGTGAACGATTCCTGCGGTGTTGCCATTTTAGTGCCCTAGCGCTTCCACTCCACCGAAAAGCGGTTGCCTTGCTGTCCGAAACCTGCTTCTAGCACTTGGGCCACCTTGGTCACGTGACGTTGTGACGTCATCACAAGCTGCCCACCGGATTCTGAGCAAACTGCTTACTGTGGCAGTTTTTTTTTTAAGCGAAATTTATTGCCGCAGGGCATCAATAATGGGTGAAGGTGTGATGAACTATGTAGCAGTGATTAAATAAATGGAAAAAGGCTAGCTGATTTGATGAAGTCCAGTAGAGAACGATGGTACGGTACCTGCGTCCAGGCAATGTATGAAGCAGGGTTGCTTGGTGAAACATCCGCTACCTTCAGGTGCCGAGGAAACAAATCTCGGTGGCTGTTCAATTAACGATTAGTCGCGAGATATTCCTCAGGAACAACATGGGTCTCCTAAGCCCCACCGATGGCAGCACCTGCCATCGCAAGGTAGTGGCGCGTAGCTTAACCGCTGCACCTCTGCGCCACGAGCGTAATCAGAATTCCCATGGATATGCGAATGCAGAGAATTGACCCATTCTACCGCAGTACAAGTCTAAAATGATGCAATATCACGCAAACTTACATTATCTGATTTATCAACCTGAGTAACCCTGTGCAGGCCAAGCAAAACCATAGAAAGTCAAGACATACAATGCAAAGCGAGGGCGGTGCTAGCGCACGATAATTTGTGGTTGATTCCAAGCCAAACGGCTTGTGATTTTTTTGCTTGCACATCTCCGCACTACCCAAACGCTGAGTGTCAATTCCCTAGCATTCCTGCAAAAAATTTGGTTCATAACATCAGGCGCGCGATTACATGGCCACACGTCTCATCAGGGACAGAAATAAACCAAGTGATGTTCCTGTTATTTAGAGAGCAGCACACTTTTTTGGCACATCGCACATTGCAAAGCGGAGCAAGCGATGATTCAGACCAAGGTGGTTAAGCTGCTGCTTTATTTCCATGGTAAGACTACAGTGGTTGGTTTTGTCCATCACATTGCGGCACCGCTTTCCTATACAGCAATTCCAGCGAAAATAGAGGTACGACTGTACTCAACTACTGACACTGTGAGTGGAAAAATTTCACACCAACGCCGACAACAGGCTTTGATTTGGCAGTGGAATTTCGTAGAAGTATTTTTACGCTGCAGCCAGTCCTTTGAAACTTGATTAAGCTTAAATCGGACTTCGTTCTGGGAAACAAAGCTTATTAGAAGTTGGGAACTCAACAGCCTTACTAGGTAATTTCTACATGTTTTACTCTACACTCTGATGATCCGACAGACTCGGGGCTGATAATCAAAATGTTAACTGCGGTACCACGGTTCTCGTTGGACAAGGCGGCTACCCGTACGGCCCGACCAGTGCCTCCTTGTTAGCGCACTATACGGGGTGTTTCACCTAAATCTATACATAATTTTTAAAAATAGGCTTTTTTAGTTAGAAGGGCGCTTTTTCCGGCATAGCATTGTCAGCGGTGTAGTACATCGTGGCGACGTTATCGAGAAGGTGTTCAGCTCCCGCCTTTCTTCTTCGCCTCATGTTCCTCCGGACTGCACAAAACTACTTCTTCCCCAGTCACCTTCACCCTAAGGACTGTCGCTCTAAAACGGTAACTCATAACTGGCTGCACAGAAAAAAAGCGTTAGTCCGGATTACGGTTCGAGCCATCAACGTCCTTTAGACCGTGCATCTTGCCTTCCCTCGCCCTCACCTCATCATGTCTTCCCCTCACCTCATCACGTCTTTCCTCCCTCACCCTCGTCCTCACATCTTTTCATGCATCAATCCTCCCTCACCTCACCGAGTGAAATCATCATGAGGTGAGTGTGAGTTCTCCCTCATGAGTGCTTGCCCTCGTGAGGATGCCCATATCTCTGGCTGTAGCTGGTTTGTCGCTTCGCTATATACGACTGACGAGACTTGGTGGATATCACCATAGCGCTTGCTGAGCTTAACTGCAGCACTCCTGTGCAGCACGCTTTTGCATGAGGTGAGACAGTATGGAATCAGTCAGTACACATTTCTTAATTCACCTATTTTTTTTACTAATACTGTAGCACGGAACACAGGCAGTTCGCTTGCTGAATGAAGGGGTGGGAACAGAGTTGTTCTAACATATGCGGCGTTCACTACAGGATGCATGAAAGGTTTGCAGCACCAGGCGGCGTTTATACCGGATATTTGCATTCATAAGGACAGCCAGCCGCTTAACATTAAACAGGCGGAAGATCTTGGCAGAACGTGATGCGTTTTCAATGCATTGCGGTTTGTCTAGGATAAACGTGCATCCCGATCCGAGGATATACATCCGCTAGCATTCTTATTCAAAAAGTAGCATATATGAAGAAACTGCAGCTTCGAGTCAGTGAATTTTTAAAGCGCATTCTCTGCGCGAATGCGGACGAAAACGCGAACACGAATAAATTTTATATAACTGAATGCAGTTTAGTGCTGTGAAATGAGCGAAGGCGAATCCCCTGAACTTTAAGCTGTATTGAATTAAGCACCCCAGTAAAAAAAAAAAATTCCCTGGGTCCAAATGAGATTTCCAATTGGCCTCAGGGAAACCAATTGGGCACTCAAACTGGCTTACCTAATTCCAAATGGTCAGTCCATTTGGTTTCTCAACTTCCAATTGATTTCCGAGCTTCCAGCTGGAGTCTGGTTCGCACCGCCATTTCAACTGAATTATGGTTCCCGGAACTCTTATTGGTTTCCTCACTTTCAGTTTGATTACCCACTTGGTCCCTTGTGTTACAAACTAATGGTCGAAAACTAAACATTTTGACAGATTTGCCTGTCTGGTTGGGTTTGAAGACTTATAATAAACTGCACATCTCCAACCAAAATTTTTACTTTAACCCAACGTTTCGAAGCCGACTCGGCTCCTTCATCAGGGGTGACTGAGGGCAGTAGCTAGCGTCTTTTAAGTATGGAGGGAGGGAGGGAGGGAGGGAGGGAGGGGAGGGGGCGGGGGTAAAGAACGACAGCTATGTCGCGAGAGGCACGGGGGGTGGGGGGGAGAGGGTATAGTTTAGGCTGTTCGTCACGCTGGCGCACTGCAGGGAGGTGCTGAATGGCGACTTTTTTTCGTTGCGATGAAGAGCGAAGTCCCTGGGCATATACTGGGGGCCGGTTTCCTTTTGTGCGGTTGATATTGTTCGGTGTGGTTTGGATATGCCAGGATTCCAGAAGGAGCCTCTTGTGGTAATTTGTTTCGGTTCCGAGGATGCGGGTCTCTTCAAAGTTGATTCTATGGTCGGAGTCCTCGGAACGTTTGGCTACTGGATTGCGCTATTTTTCGAATTTGCGGACGTCGATTCTTATGTTTCCGAATTCTTTCTTTGAGTTGTGTTGTGTTGTGTTGGGTTTTATGGCACATAGGTGGCTAAGGCCATCATGCGCCAAACGCAAGGCATAGAAAATTGTCTTGTGCCGGATTTTATATGACAGAAATGAAGCGGTGGTGTAAGGGGCCTAAAATGTTATTTCTCACCATCTAGTGAAGGTAAAAGGCAGAATTTTTCGAAATGGCCAATGGTAAAAACTTTAAAAAGGTCAGGTAACCTCAGCGGCCATCCTTTGGAGAGGAAGGATATCGAGGCCCCCAACAATTGAAATACACACCTCAGCATCTTCTCAGGTATGAGAAAGTGGCTGAGGTGTATCACGTAATGGTGAGGCATTTACAGTTCCATAAGACACCCAACCTCTCGTAAAAAGTTAAAAACAGAAGAAATGTCAACAATTGCATTATCGCTCAAAAGTAGTGCTGGGTGAAATTAAATGCATTGATTATAAAATTGACTAAAACACTTCTTCCTTAGTTTTTCTAGGTTTGAACACGCGAATAAAATATGGTTTAGTGTGAGCTCGTCTCCGCATCTTTTACAAACGGGTTTGTTTTCTTTTGTAAGTAAGTAGTTGTGTTTCAAATGTGCGTGTCCTATGCGAAGACGACATAAGATTACTTCAGTGAAACGTTCCTGGTGTCTACATGACTTCCATTCCCCTAACAGTGGCTTTATGAAGTGTAGTTTGTTGTTGAGTTCATTATCCCCCTATTTCTGCCATTTGTTCTTTAATGTGTTATGTATCAACTTCATGCAGTCTTTAAAAGGTATGTCCACATTTTTTATTTCACCATTTTGAGCTCGTACGGCTGCTGCGTCTCCTCTGTCGTTACCCTCTATGCCGACGTGGCTCGGGACCCGGCAGAATCTTATCGTATGTCCTTGTGTTGTGAAATTTTCTATTTTGTTTATGATGCTGCCCACTAAGGGTTCAATTGCATTTCTTGACTGCAGCGCTGTGAGTAGGCTCAGAGAATCGGTGTATGTTATACTGTTTTTGATGTTCTCATGTATTATTTTGTCCACAGCCATACAGACTGCATAGCATTACGCAGTAAAAATTGATACATAATTTGGTAATCTTACTATATTTTCCCATTTCCCCTGCACTACGGCACTTCCAACATGCATCGCTGTTTTGGAGCCAGCTGTGTAAAACTTCATGTAGCTTGAATATTTCTCTTTCAAATCCAAGTATTCTTGTAGTAGGTGTTTATGTGGTGTTTGCTTTTTACAAAACTGTGTAAGCGTGAAGTCACATGCAGTGTGAGGGCAGTGTCATGATGGCAATGGATCGTGTCTCGGGGCAATTTTAGGTAGAGCATCTAGTATTCCTAGTTCATGACATGCGTCTTCAAAGCGTAATAGCAAAGGTCTGATTGATTGTGGTTTATTATTGAACAGTCTTCTAGATGTGCACTTTGTAACTATGGGGTAACAAAGGTGTTTTGGTACGAATCTTATTTTTAGTACATACGCACAGGTAAGCATTGCACTTCTGTTTGCAAGAGATTTTTCATTTGTTTCTACATATAGACTGTTTATTGGGGATGTTCTGTATGCACCAGTTGATAAACGGACACCAAGGTTTTGTATAGAATCCAGTTTTTTTAGGTATGATGGTCTTGCAGACCCATACACAATGCATCCATAGTCCAAAGTGGACCGTACTACGGAGCGGTAGATCTGCAAAAGGCACAACCTATCTGGCCCCCAATGTTTCCGTGAGATTATCTTCAGTATATTTAGCGATAGGGAAGCTTTCTTTTTGAGGGTGTTTATGTGAGGTAGGAATGTGAGCTTTCTATCAAAAGTTATGCCTAGGAATTTATGCTCTTGTTTTACTTGTAGAACAGTTTCATTCATGTGCAGAGTGGGATCAATCTGCACGCCCCTTTTCAGTGAGAAAAGGACGGCAACTGTTTTTTGTGGAGAGAACTTAAATCCATTTTGGTCTGCGAAAGTCGCTGGTTTGTTCAGTGTAAACTGTATCTGTATTTCGCATGATGATAAACTGGAAGATGTGCATGAAATTTGAAGGTCGTCAACATATACGGAATACATGATGGTCTTTGGAATTATTCGCGATATTGAGTTCATTTTTACAATAAAGAGTGTGGTACTTAGAATACACCCCTGCGGTACGCCGTTTAATTGGATGACTTTTTTCGAAAGCGTGCAACCTAGACGTACACGAAAGGAACGGTCAGAGAGGAAGTCTTTCAGACAGTTTAGCATCCTGCCACGGATACCTAGATGCGCGAGGTCACGAAGAATCCCAAACCTCCAGGTGGTATCATAAGCTTTTTCCAAATCAAAAAATATTGCCAGACAATGCTGTTTATGTATGAATGCTTCACGGACTGTGTTTTCAAGACGGACGAGATGGTCGATTGTACAGCATGCTTTTTCTAAATCCACATTGGTGTATATAAAGAAGTTTTCGTGATTCTAGGGTGAACATTAACCTAATATTTAACACACTTTCAAAACTTCTAGCAAGACAACTCGTAAGTGCTATTGGCCTGTAACTTCCAGCCGAGGTTGGCGGTTTTCCTGATTTCAGGAATGGCACAACCACGGCGTTTTTCCACGCCTCTGGCATTTTTCCAGACTGCCATATTTTATTGAAAAATTTCAGAAGAGCTTCTACAGCATCTTCAGAGAGGTGTGCAAGTATTTCATAACGAATTTCATCTGGGCCTGGTGCTGTCTGTTCGCCGGCCGAAAGTAGTGTACGGATTTCTTCTAGTGTAATTAATTCATTGTAATGTTCATTTGCACTGCCACTGGTCAGCAGTCGTTGTCTTTCAGTTGTGTTCTTGTATTTTAAAAATGATTGTGTGTAGTGTGATGAGCTCGAAACTGTGGCGAAGTGTTCCCCTAGTTTGTCTGCCTGTTCGCTAATGCTTGTTTGTCTATCCGGAGATGTTAGGAAAGGAATTGTGAAGGGAGAAAAGCTGCCATTTAGTTTGCGGACTTGTTCCCACATTTGTTTTAATGTAACTGAACTATTTATTGATGATACGTAATTTTGCCACGAAGTTTTTTCAGCATTGCGACGGATATATCGTGCTTTTGCTCTCGCCTTTTTAAAATTTATGAGGTTGTCGTGTGTGGGGTATCTTCGGAAAGTTCCCCAGGCTTTGTTTTGATTCTTTTTTGCTTCTCTGCAATCTTGGTTATAACAAACCTTGTGGTTTCGGCGTACTACTCCTGACGACTCCGGAATAGCTAGACGTGCAGCCGAAATTATACATGTAAAACTCATTTATTTCGTCAATGCTAAGATCATCTGAAAATATTTTCTCCAGACAGGCCTTTTCTTGAAATAGTGGCCAGTCCGCTAAGTGCAGTTTCCAACGGCATGGTTTAGTTGTAATTATTGGTGGTGGTGATGAAAAGTTAATTATCACTGGAAAGTGATCACTTCCGTACGGGTTATCATGAATATCCCACTTAAAATCGTTAAAAATGGATGGAGAGCTAAAAGACAAGTCTATGCAACTCATTTTACCTGAGGATGAAGAGTAACATGTGGGTTTGCCTGTATTGAGCAAGCTGACGTTGTTACATAGAATAAAATCTTCTAAAAACCCGACCTCTAGTGTCTGTCTGTTCACACCCCAAAATGGGGAGTGCGCATTAAAATCTCCGACTACCAGATATGCCTGCGGTAACTGATTAAAAAGTGCTTCTAGGTCATGGAGTGTTACTGTGAGGTGTGGTTGAAGATACACTGTGCATATGGTAATTGTTTTAAAGCTAATGACAGTGACTGCAACGGCTTCATAATTCGTCTGGAGCTTGATTTCATGCGTTGCAACACCGCTCTGAACTACGACAGCAACGCCTCCAGAGACCCTATTCGCCTGATCACGGTCGTGGCGAAAGACTATGCTTTTTAAAATTATTTTTGTGTAAAGGTCCCAAATTGGTCTCCTGAAGGCACAGTGCCACAGGAGACAGAGAATGTAAGAGATCTGTTGCATCACCATAGTTTTTTAAAATTCCACGGCATTTCCAGTGGATAAGAAATGCCATTATAAATTTTTAAGGGGATGTATTCTGAACCTCAGGTCCCTCCTTTTTGAGGGCCTGTTATCATGATTTTTTCTTTTTTCGGTCAAGGGAGCCCCGCCGTCGTTGCGGCCGAGGAGATCCCTGAGTTGTATCCATCGCCTCAGTGGAGGCGCTGGAGTTCCGCGGGGAACCCACGGGCGGGGGGTTGCTGGACTTTCCCGAACGGGGGAAGCTTTGCGGGCTGCCGACTTGGTGGCCGGCGAGCCCGTTTGCGGGGGTGGCATAGCAGCTTTCGCTGCATCTGCCAGGGGTGCGGATGGCCCTGCCTCAACCTCACTTAGTGTGAGCTGGGCAGGTACCGAAGGCCGCTGTGATGCGCCGCGCCCGCGCACCACATCGGCGAAGTTTGTGTGAGGAGTGATGGAGAAAGTGCCATGCGACATCGCATAATGCCTTCTTGCCTCTTTAAATGTGATATTATTTTTTGTCTTTATTGTAATTATTTCCTTTTCTTTCTTCCAGGCAGGACAAGACCTTGAATAAGCAACGTGGTCGCCTTCGCAGTTTGCACAGCGTGGCGCGGCATCGCAGTCGTCCGATTGGTGGTCATTTGAGGCACATTTAGCACAGGTGTTGCGGCCGCGGCAGCTTTGTGAGCCGTGACCGAACTTCTGGCATTTGAAACCGCGTCTAGGGTTGGGGATATATGGGCGAACGGAGATTTTTGCATAGCCTACCTCGATTGAGTCGGGCAGGGTGCAAGAGGCCAACGTCAGGACCAGGTGTTCTGTTGGAATTTCTTTGTTGTCTTTGCGGATTGTAATTTTATGGACGTTGGTTGCATTTTGCGGGGCAAGTCCTTCAAGCATCTCTTCCTCTGTTAGGTGCAGAAAGTCATTGTCAGAGATGACACCACATACTGTGTTCAATGATCTGTGTGGTGTGACAGAGACAGGAATATCGCCAAAAGTTTCAATGTTTTCAAGTTTTGATATTTGAGTAATGTCGAGCAGTTCGAGAAGGAGGTCACCACTAGCCAACTTTGTGACTTTGTACTGAGGGCCCAAGTAATCTGTAAGGACTCTTGAAACAAGGAACGGGGATATTTTTCTGGTTGGCTTTTCTGTTTCTTTACTGTGGAAGATGTGGTACTTAGGGAAAGTTGTCTTCTTTTTGTTGAAAAACTGGGATGTGACATCGGTCCGCCCCCTTTTCAGAGGGCGATCATTAGTAAGCAGAGAGGAAGCCATAAAAAATGTTCTTCGGCCATGGTGCCAGCCGCCCACCACGGAGCCCAACAGGGGGACGGGACAGGAACTTTAAAACAAGCCCTGCCCACGCCAGCTGTACACCACTGCTATAACCAAATATGACGCAACTCAGGGTGGTTGGCCACACAAGGTTAACCCTCGCCGCCTATGAAAAGTGATAAAACCGAGAAGAGAGGAGGAGACAGGAAAGTTCTAAGAAACATTACAGGAAAGTGAAAGACGGAGGGGAGGACAGGAAAAGGCGACTGCCGATTTCCCCTGGTCGGGTCAGGCCGGGGGTGCCGTCTACAGGAAGCTGGGGCCAAAGTGGTGTGTTGCTTCCGCCGAGGGGCCTTAAAGGTCCAAACGGTCAGCATCGGCTCAACCACTAGGATCCCCTTTTCCCCGGACACGGCGATGCCACGCACGGCGAAGCGCGGGTGCTCGGGTCCGTGGTGATGCACTGATCACCATCATCCTCTTGCGGGGATATCCCTGCCGATGCTCGGGAACCCGTGGTATCGTCACTCACCAACTCCTGCAAGTTGCAGACGCCCCCCTGCGGGGTAATTCTTTCGTTGAAATTTTTGGTTTCGCCGATATAGCTTGCGTCGCAGTAGGCGCATGGAATTTGGTAGACAATGCCTTGGGCTCTTTCTGTCGGCGGCCGGTCTTTGGGAACAGGTAGGCAAAGCGCAACAGTGTTTGTGGGCTTGTGCGCAACCTAGAGACCCGATTTCTTCAGGATTCGGGCGATGGTTTCGGTTGCACCTCCGCCATAAAGTAAAGTGACGTATTTTGGTGGTGGCGTTGGTCTTTGTGCTTTGATTTCTTGACGAATGTTGTGTTTTTGACGTCGAATGTTTTTTTGAATAAAGTCTTTTGGGTCAAGTTCTGTGCTGCAGTGTGTCTCAACTCTTCTGAACAGCGTCTTCACCACTGATGCTTTATGGACTGTCCGGTGGTTCGAAGAGAAGTGGAGATACCGGCCTGAGTGTGTTGGTTTGCGGTATACGGAGAATTGAAGGGTATTGTCGTTTCGGGACACGAGGACGTCCATAAACGGCAGGGATTTTTCTTGTTCCACCTCTAGCGTGAACTGAATGTCAGGTTCTACGGAGTTTAAATGACGAAGGAAATTTTGAGTATCAGATTTTTTGATGACGGCGAAGCAGTCGTCGACATCGACATGCCTGAGGAAAATCTTTGGTTTCGGGTGGAATGAGTTGAGGGCTCGTTGTTCGACGTGTTCCATTGTTAAATTGGCCATGACGACAGAGATGGATGCTCCCATTGGTGTTCCTTTCACTAGTCGGTAAAATTCCCCGTTTGACGAGAAGTATGTGTTTTATAGGGACAACTCCAGGAGCCGGCACACATCATTTACACTTTTCGGGTTCGTGCGCTGAGTGTGTCGTTGCGTTGTAGGGCGTCACGGGTAGCGGCCACCACAAGCTTCACGGGGATGTTTGTGAAAAGGGACACCACGTCGAAGGAGACAAGGCATTCGTCGGCCTCAAGGGTGGCTTGGGACACAAGTTCGATGATGTGACTGGAATGACGGATATGGGTCGCTGTTTTTCCTGCGATTGGGGATATTAGTTTGTGAAGGTATTCTGACAACGAGCGAAGAGGGGAACACCGGAAGTCAACAATCGGGCGCAAAGGGATCCCCGGTTCTGGACTTTGGGCAGGCCGTAGAATGCTGGAACCGATCCGTTGGTTGTCAATAACTGAAGGTAGAGGTTTCGGAAGGTGGGGTGTTTTTCGAATACTTCTTTCAATGTTTTGTTTAGCCTTGCTTGGGTAGTGGTTGTGGGGTCCTTCTTCAATTCTCCATATTCCTGACTGCTGAGTAAGGTGGATATTTTCTTTTCGTAGTCCCGTCTGTCCAGAACGACTGTTGTGTTGCCGTTGTCCGCTGGGAGGATCACTACGTTGGTGTCTGTCTTGGTCTTGCAGGGCTTGCCTTTAGTCCGGATTTAGGTTTGATTCTTTTCGGTGTGCTTGCACTGAATTGAGTACACCTATTGTTTTGAGCCTGACCTCTTCTCGTACACCAGGTTCCAGTTGCCGGATACCGACTTCAAGCGCAGATACGATTGCTGGAAGGGGGGAGGGGGTCTGTTAACCTGGAGGTTGAATTTGTGTCACTTGGCTAGGATTGACGTATCGGCGGTTGTGAGCTTCCTGGAGGAGAAGTTGGCGACCAGGTCAGAATCGTCCGGTGGGGGTTGTTCGGGCCAGCGTTGAAGTTTCGACAACTTCTCTGTCTGCTTGGTGCGGTGTTTGTCGGCTTCTGATGATGCGGTTTCTTTGGCAAATGCCTCAATAGACGTCACTAGGTTGGGCATCTTGTGCTCGAGTTGTTGGCGGGCGAAGAAGGCGTCGATTTTCTTTCTTCCTAATCACGCTACGGCACTCATGTATCCGTGCCGTCACTAGGTGCTGTTCTGCCGTGTTGATGATGTTTCGTCCTTCTGGTGTGGGGACCAGGCGTCGTAGTCGTAGGCTCTGGGGTACAACCTTGGTTTCCTTGCATTTCTTGGCGAATTCCAGGTGTGTCTCGAACACCGAGATGCCTTGCATGGTCTTTATGTACTTCTTGGCAAGCTGCATAGCTTCTAGCCCGACGTCTGAACGGATAGATTGAAAACTAGACATTTTGACAGATTTGCCTGTCTGGTTGGGTTTGAAGACTTATAATAAACTGCACATCTCCAACCAAAATTTTAACTTTAACCCAACGTTTCGAAGCCGACTCGTCTGCTTCATCAGGGGTGACTGAGGGCAGTAGCTAGCGTTTTTTAAGTATGCCTTGGGCTCTTTCTCTCGGCGGCCGGTCTTTGGGTAGGCAAAGCGCAACAGTGTTTGTGGGCTTGTGCGCAACCTGGAGACCCGATTTTTTCAGGATTCGGGCGATGGCTCCGCTGACACCTCCGACATAAGGTAAAGTGACGTATTTTGCAAACCAACCCACTCAGGCCGGTATCTCCACTTCTCTTCACACCACCCGACAGTACATAAAGCATCAGTGGTGAAGACGCTGTTCAGAAGAGTTGAGACACACTCCAGCACAGAACTTGACAGAAAAAAAGAACAACGCACGATATTCAAAGAAATCATCATGAACGGCTACCCAAAAGACTTTATTCAAAAAAACAATCGACGTCAAAAACACAACATTCGTCAAGAAATCAACGCACAAAGACCAACGCCACCACCATAATACGTCACTTTACTTTATGGCGGAGGTGCAACCGAAACCATCGCCCGAATCCTGAAGAAATCGGGTCTCCAGGTTGCGCACAACCCCACAAGCACTGTTGCGCTTTGCCTACCTGTTCCCAAAGACCGGCCGCCGAGAGAAAGAGCCCAAGGCATTGTCTACCAAATTCCATGCGCCGACTGCGACGCAATCGACATCGGCGAACCCAAAAATTTCAAAAAAAGAATTCGGCAACATAAGAATGACGTCCACAAATTTGCAAGAGAGCGCAATCCAGTAGCCGAACATTCCGAGGACTCCGAACATAGAATCAACTTTGAAGAATCCCGCATCCTCGGAACCGAAACAAATTACCACAAGAGGCTCCTTCTGGAATCCTGGCATATCCAAACCACACCGAACAATATCAACCGCACAAAAGGAAACCTGCCCCCAGTATATGGCCAGGGACTTCGCTCTTCATCGCAACGAAAAAACGTCGCCATTCAGCACCTCACTAGAGTGCGCCAGTGTGAATAACAACCTAACCCCCCCCCCCCCCCCCCCGCGCCTTTCGCGACATAGCTGTCGTTCTTTTCACCCCCCTCCCCTCCATACTTAAAAAACGCTAGCTACTGCCCTCACTCACCCCTGATGAAGGAGCCGAGTCGGCTTCGAAACGTTGGGTTAAAGTTAAAATTTTGGTTGGAGATGTGCAGTTTATTATAAGTCTTCAAACCAACCAGACAGGCAAATCTGTCAAAATGTTTAGTTTTCAATCTATCCGTGCCGACTTCGGGTTAGAAGCTATGCAGCTTGCCAAGAAGTACATCAAGACCATGCAAGGCATCACGGTGTTCAAGACACACCTGGAATTCGCCAAGAAATGCAAGGAAACCAAGGTTGTACCCCAAAGCCTACGACTACGACGCCAGGTCCCCACACCAGAAGGACGAAACATCATCAACAAGGCAGAACAGCACCTAGTGACGGCACGGATACATGAGTGCCGTAGCGAGATTAGCAAGAAAGAAATCGACGCCTTCTTCGCCCGCCGACAACTCGAGCACAAGATGCCCAACCTCGTGACGTCTCTCGAGGCATTTTATAAATAAAGCGCATCATCAGAAGCCGACAAACACCGCACCAAGCAGACAGAGAAGTTGTCGAAACATCAACGCTGGCCCGAACAACCATCCACCGGACCATTCTGACCTGGTCGCCAACTTCTCCTCCAGTAAGCTCACAACCGCCGAAACGTCAATCCTAGCCAAGGGACACAAATTCAACCTCCAGGTTAACAGACCCCCCCCCCCCCCCTTCCAGCAATGGTATCTGCTCTTGAAGTCGGTATCCGGCAACTGGAACCTGGTGTACGAGAAGAGGTCAGGCTCAAAACAATAGGTGTACTCAATTCAGTGCAAGTACACCGAAAAGAATCAAACCTAAATCCGGACGAAAGGCAAGCCCTGCAAGACCAAGACAGACACCAACATAGTGATCCTCCCAGCGGACAACGGCAACACAACAGTCGTTCTGGACAGACGGGACTACGAAAAGAAAATATCCACCTTACTCAGCAGTCAAGAATATGGGAAATTGAAGAAGGACCCCACAACCACTACCCAAGCAAGGCTAAACAAAACATTGAAAGAAGTATTCGAAAAACACCCAACCTTCCGAAACCTCTACCTTCAGTTATTGAGCACCAACGGATCGGCTCCAGCATTCTACGGCCTGCCCAAAGTCCACAAACCGGGGATCCCTTTGCGCCCGATTGTCGACTTCCGGTGTTCCCCTCTTCGCTCGTTGTCAGAATACCTTCACAAACTAATATCCCCAATCGCAGGAAAATAGCGACCCATATCCGTCATTCCAATCACTTCATCGAACTTGTGTCCCAAGCCACCCTTGAGGCCGACGAATGCCTTGTCTCCTTCGACGTGGTGTCCCTTTTCACAAACATCCTCGTGAAGCTTGCGGTGGCCGCTACCCGTGACGCCCTACTAGGCGACGACACACTCAGCGCGCGAACCCCACTGAGTGTAAATGATGTGTGCCGCCTCCTCCAGTTGTGCCTATCAAACACATACTTCTCGTCAAACGGGGAATCTTACCGACAAGTGAAAGGAACACCAATTGGAGCATTCATCTCTGTCGTCATGGCCAATTTAACAATGGAACACGTGAACAACGAGCCCTCAACTCATTCCACCCGAAACCAAAGATTTTCCTCAGGTATGTCGACGACTGCTTCGCCGTCATCAAAAAATCTGAGACTCAAAATTTCCTTCGTCATTTAAACCCCGTAGAACCTGACATTCTGCTAGAGGTGGAACAAAAAAACCTGCTGCCGTTTTTGGACGTCCTCGTGTCCCGAAACGACAATACCCTTTAATTCTCCGTATACCGCAAACCAACCCACTCAGGCCGGTATCTCCACTTCTCTTCGAACCACCCGACAGTCCATAAAGCATCAGTGGTGAAGATGCTGTTGAGAAGAGTTGAGACACACTGCAGCACAGAACTTGACAGAAAAAAAGAACAACGCACGATATTCACAGAAATCATCATGAACGGCTACCCAAAAGACTTAATTAAAAAAAATATTCGACGTCAAAAGCACCACATTCGTCAAGAAATCAACGCACAAAGACCAACGCCACCACCAAAATACGTCACTTTACTTTATGGCAGAGGTGTCAGCGAAACCATCTCCCGTATCCTGAAAAAATCGGGTCTCCAGGTTGCACACAAGCCCACAAACACTGTTGCGCTTAGCCTACCTGTTCCCAAAGACCGGCCGCCGAGAGAAAGAGCCCAAGTCATTGTCTACCAAATTCCATGCGCCGACTGCGACGCAAGCTACATCGGCGAAACCAAAAATTTCAAAGAAAGAATTCGGCAACATAAAAACGACGTCCGCAAATTCGAAAGAGAGCGCAATACAGTAGCCGAACATTCCGAGGACTCCGACCATAGAATCAACTTTGAAGAAACCAGCATCCTCGGAACCAAAACAAATTACCACAAGAGGCTCCTTCTGGAATCCTGGCATATCCAAACCACACCGAACAATATCAACCGCACAAAAGGAAACCTGCCCCAGTATATGCCCAGGGACTTCGATCTTCATCGCAACGAAAAAAAGTCGCCATTCAGCACCTCCCTGCAGTGCGCCAGCGTGAATAACAGCCTAAACCTCCCTCCCTCCCCCCCGCGCCTTTCGCGACATAGCTGTCGTTCTTTTCACCCCCCCCCCCCCCTCCCCTCCATACTTAAAAGACGCTAGCTACTGCCCTCAGTCACCCCCGATGAAGGAGCCGAGTAGGCTTCGAAACGTTGGGTTAAAGTTAAAATTTTGGTTGGAGATGTGCAGTTTATTATAAACTAATGGTCAGATTGTATAAAGGCCGAGTTGATTCCTCTATTACCAATTGGCTAGTCCGCTAGTCCACGTAGTAGAGGAGTTCAGTGTCTTGCAGTACATAGCATTGCAAGTAAGACAACAGGAAGGTCCAACTGGATGTACCGGTTGGTAAAGACGCACAATTGGAAAATCTCAAACTGGAAAACCAATTGGAATCCAATGATTGCCTTGATCGGTACCTGAACATTGCTCTTTAATAACACAGAATAGTGAACTGACGAGGTCTGCTTAAAAGTGTATGAGCTGCTCTATCTGCTGCATTGTTTCAACCATTTGAACAATTACTGCTATAATTTCGTTCAACGGAGAAGCACAGGAGGGTCTAATGATAGGGGCACATGAGTTGGAGAAAAAGTGCATTATGTGAATGTATATTGACTGTCTGTGTTCCTGCTGTGTGGTATTACATGGCTTGTTTGTCTGCGCTTCCCTAAATACATGGAATTTCCGCTATTTAAATTCCCACGTAAAAATCTTGACACTCAACGCACAGCGTCCCTTGAAAGCCTGGGAGAAAACCCAATTGATTCAAAAGCGTTCGAATTAAACAGGGGACAATAGGATGTGAAATGGATTGACTCTGATTTTAACCAAAACACGCGCGCTGTTGACGGCCGGGAAAGGTCTGTGGATCACACAAACTGACGTGTCCCAATCGGAGTGGACCACTTAGTGCCTGCCCATTGGAGCTAACCATTAAGCCTGGACTCCATGTACGCGAAAACTCACGCGAACGCGAAGGCGACGGCGGCGGCGACGGCTGGCGTTCGCTCCGTCGCCCACCGGCCAAGCTCCATGCGCGAAACAGACGCGAACGCGAAATGGCGACGACGATCAGTGTTGCTGGCATAATACACCACAACGCTGTTTGCGCCTATAACAAGAGTCACATTATGTGCAAGGTTTAAAATATTGCGCATGAAATTCAAAATGAAATGTGTTTACAGCTTTGTGCATTGAGTGTAGACTGTTTAACTGAACACTCACGTAACTTTTTGGCACTTGGTTGTGGAGTTTGTTTTCGGCTGTTTTCCCCGCGCTTTTCCCCGATCGAAATGGAGTGGCAGCAGAAAGTAGCAGCTCTACGTTTGCGCCTAATTTTGAAAAGAAAGAAGGCCCTTACACGCAAGTACTGGGTTCGACCAGTCTGGGAGCGGCGCGCTGAGGAAAGCGAATTCTTTACAGCGGTAAGTTGTTCCTGGCGAAGAAATCAAAGCAGCACAACTGCATATGGTTCAATGCATTCTTGCAGATGAAGGTGATGCAAGACGGGGACGCATCGCTGTTCCACAAGTTTTACCGCATGTCCCCGGAGACATTTAACCTCCTCCACTCAATGGTTGCAAGTCGTCTAACAAAAGAGTGGCTGTGCAGAGAGCCCATATCGTCTGGCGAGCGCCTCGCCCTGACGCTGCGGTAAGGACGTACTGTTTCTGAAGGGACGCTGTGCGACGAGCGCCTCTGAGCAGACGACGCTTGTTTGGGGACATTGTACAGGAGATTGCTTGCCTGTAATATTTCACAGAGTAGCACAGCGCGCGCGCGTGTGCGTGCGTTTTGGAACTTGATGGAATTCTTGTTATTGTCTATATTTTCAGGTACCTGTTATCAGGAATGCTGATTAAAGATAATAATAATAATAATTGGTTTTTTGGGGGAAAGGAAATGGCGCAGTATCTGTCTCATATATCGTTGGACACCTGAACCGCGCCGTAAGGGAAGGGATAAAGGAGGGAGTGAAAGAAGAGAGGAACAAATAGGTCCGTAGTGGAGGGCTCCGGAATAATTTCGACCACCTGGGGATCTTTAACGTGCACTGACATCGCACAGCACACGGGCGCCTTAGCGTTTTTCTTCCATAAAAACGCAGCCGCCGCGGTCGGGTTCGAACCCGGGAACTCCAGATCAGTAGTCGAGCGCCCTAACCACTGAGCCACCGCGGCGGGTAGATTAAAGATGCCGCAATGGCCTTCAGGGTGGGGATCGAAACAGCCAGACGGGCAATCCATCTGACATGCACAGTGCTCTGGGAGGTGCTTGCTCCAATTTACATGAAGGTGTGTCAATTAATTTTGCCCTCTAGTACAGTACAGCTACGATATAGGCATTTCAGTTTTCATTAACCACTAGTCCTCCGTATTGCAGGCTCCAACAGAGAACGAGTGGAGGGAAATTGCTGCAGACTTCTGGAGTCTGTGGCAATTTCCGAACTGCCTGGGAGCCGTTGATGGGAAGCACATTGAAATCAAGTGCCCCAAGAATGCTGGAAGCCTTTATTTCAACTACAAGGTATGAAAGCAAAGTATTTGTATGTTGCGATGTAAAAAAGGGAGTAATCCATTTGTTGCACTGCTGTCAAGGCCCAAAGAGCATTGTGGAAAGGGTCACATCTGACTGTGAAACAGTCACACTGAGCTGGTGTTTTGTGTGGCGTGATTGCAAGTGTGTATCCTGAGGAGGCAAAGTCTTATTTTTTTGCGAAAACTACTGCATTGCAATAATAATTGTAACGCACTGCAAGAAACAAAGTTCATGACATTCCAGCAGTAAACTCAGTACGAGGGGAGGGTCAACTGCTGTGGGTGCAGAGCGAGTATCAGGACGTGGTAGAGGGTGGGATGACATGCCAGGTCACCGCACTTGCTACAGCTCACTCTGGTGACACATGTGGACCCCCTTTAGTGTTTGTATTCGCACTTATTCGCAGGGTACCCATTCCATTGTTCTGCTGGCCGTGGTGGACAGCAAGTATCTTTTTCGGCTTGTGGACGTGGGCGCACCTGGAAGACTCAGTGATGGGGGCATCTTTAAAGATTCCCCCATTGGACAACGTCTGCATGAGGGCAAGCTCAATCTGCCTCGTGCAGCTTGACTGCCAAAGTCGGAGAAGGTGTGCCCTCATGTTTTCGTTGGCGATGAGGCCTTCCAGTTGCGCCCAGATTTCATGCGGCCACTGCCAGGGAGCCGCACAGACGCCAAAGAGGTGGTGTTCAACTACCGCCTCAGCCGAGCACGGTATGTATCACCCAATTGAGAACCTAACAGTAAATTTAACTGTGTTTCTGGCCTCACTCAGTCACCAGTTAGCATCGTAGACTTGCAGGAATGCGATATTTTATAAGTGCTAAAACCAGCCTATTGAGTCACAAAAAGGGCTTTGCTTGGTGTGAGAAAAGTGAGACGCATATTAGTTTTGCAAGCAAAATTGTGATTGTTTCTTTTACAGAAGATGTGTCGAAAATGCATTCGTCATCTTGGTGTCTCGGTGGCGCATCTTCGAGAGAAAGATCAACCTCGAGCCCAAAAATGTGGACAGTGTAGTAAAAGCAACATGTGTGCTCCATAATTTTCTTTGTATGGAGAGCAGTTCCGCTAGCTACTACTGCCCTCTTGGCTACGCTGACTGCACCTACACGTTCGGAAATGTTCACGAGGGCTCCTGGCGGGAGGCTGCGTCTACCTCTGCAATGTTCCAGTTGCAGAGGACGAGGGCACGCAACTGTGCACAGGGTGCCACTGTTGTGCGCAACACATTTTTGGAGTTTTTTTAGTACTGAAGGCCAAGTGCCCTGGCAGTGGAACCTGCCTGGTGTCAGCAAGCCGTAAGGCTTGGGCAGTGGCTCAGCCATGTGTGCGTCGAGTGCAGACTACTAATTGTAGTTGCATGTTTCCTTCTCATCCATTCTCTTAGATGACAGTCTATCATCATCTTGCATTAGCTTTATGCTTTTATGAGGGTTTAATGTCCCAAAGCGACTCGGGCTATGAGGGACGCCGTAGTGAAGGCCTCCGGAATAATTTCGACCACCTGCGTTTCTTTAACGTGCACTGACATCACACAGCACACGGGCGCCTTGTGCATTTGCCTCCATTGAAATGCGGCCGCTGCGGTCGGGTTCGAACCCGGATACTCCGGCTTAGTAGATGAGTGCCTTAACCACTAAACCACTGCGAATAGTACCATTATTGATTTCATTGTTTGATCTGCCATAATCTGGCATTTTTCTAGCAGGTGGTCTGCTTTTCATTGATAATGAAAAAGTGGTGTGATAGAAAAGGAATAATGATAGAAAAAAAAGCGATACGCTGCTTAAACCATGTATCATATTTACATCCCTCAGCCGAGCATCAGCATCATATAATCAATATTCACTCCTTTTATAATTACCGTCTCCTCCACCAGTTTCATTTTGGTAATGCAAAGTATAAAGAATTTTTATTGACACTTTCAGGTGCAATGTTAGGCTGAATATTTTTGAAACGCGTGCCTGAAAAATGGGAAATTGCACACCGCCGAACAAATTACCTTCTACAGTCATTAAGCTATACATGCCAGTGTTACTCAATAAGCTCAATGTACCCAGTTCTTTTAATCCTTTAATAACCCGAAAAGTTTTACGTTCAATATTTCTAGAATGACTTGCGCTTTCGTGCTATAAACATAATAATCTTAGCTTTATGTCTAACTTGAATGCAGTGATCGGGTTTGTTGTAAGCTTGTGTGCATGCATACGCTAGTCTTTGTATAATGGCTTCATGTCTTTTTTTACTCTTACTTCTGCTCTTATTTTCGTACATTTATGATAAAATGTGTCTTTTTCGAAGCAGCAGAACATGTAGAACTTTTCTTTTGTACGGCTGTCACTGTTGCCTGCCGCCGGCTTTCAGGCCTCGTCAAGCTGTCCCCACAGCTTTTTGCCTGTAAGACCGTCAACATTGTGAAATGTTGAAAATGAAGATGAATTTTCATTTGAAATTTGAGGAGGTTGTGATCGCTGATAACAGTTATCAGATTTATACTTGTTACATTGTCAGGGGTTGATGTCAACAGGAGGGCCATATCATCGCTCCCTGAAGGTAGTGATCCTGTACTAGGCTAAAAAATTGCCTAGATTGTGCTCATGTACTGGACAGACAAAAGGGAGACGGTAATAGGGTAACTGAAGTCGCTGAACAAGATGGGTACCAGTACCATGCAGCAATGCACCTCCATTGAGAGAGTTTCAAATTCGGCTAGTTGGTAGTTAACATGGTCAAACATAATGCCTGAGATAAGACAATCAGGGAGCTGTGGGAAGCTTATGCTTAGAATCGTGAAAAGTGGGGACTTGTGTAAGAGACCCTTCATTTTTGCTTTCCAAACAAAAAAAGCAAATCTTGGAAAAGTAATATCAAAGGAGTAAAAGTAATATCCGATCTGCTGGGAGAGTTTTTTTGATGCTTGTTGATACGATAGGAAAGTTGCTGCTTTCAATGTTTTCTTTTATTTATGTTTTGACATTTGACCCTTACATATGTGTGCAAACCGCAATAAACTTCAGTTGACTGTTGGCGCACCAGTGCTTGTGTCGTCCCTGTTGTCCCCAGTCAGTTAAAAAGCGCAATTATGTCTGACCATCTGCATTCTCTGTATTACATTGTCTTTTTTCCCCAGCGAACTTTGTTGGACATCGATAATTTACAGCCTCAAGTGCGTGTGTGTGTAAATATTGGGAAATTATTTTGTTGCATTTGAAGACTTTCTTTTATTTTGCATGTGAGCCTCTGCATTCAGGTTATGAACCTTTACAACTTATGAATATGTCCTTGTGTATTAAATTTTTGTAGCATAAAAGCTCTGCATACTTCATTCTTTACATTGCCATGCAAAGAATCCATTATTCCATTATGTTTTCCAACCTCTTCAGTAATCAGGGAGTTCGAAAGCAGTAACTTGCTAGATTCCACGACTAGTCAAGCTGCCGCTGCAGCTTTTTGCTTCGCCCCGTATTTCTGATGGAAAGAAATGAATTTGTAAACACACTGTTCTCTTTGTGATTGTAATAGATCACTGTATCCACACACTAAATTTAGAAACTTTAAAGACGCCTTTTATTTCACAAAAATGCGGACATGTAAGCATTGAAAATGACCACTGCAACTGCAATGTCTACAGTGGCAAAGCTGACTATAAATAAAAAATGCATAACGGAATGTAACCTTGATTGCACAAAAGTGTAAAAGCTGCTGCATTCACAGTTCTTGCAGCATCACTGCAGTCAGATATCACTAAGCGCACAATAAAATGAGAAACTTTAAAGACTCCTTTTGCTTCACAGCAATGCAGACATGTAAGCATTCAAAATGACCACTGCAATGTCTACAGTGGCAAAGCTGACTGTGAATAAAAATGCATACAGGAACATAACCTTGATTATTGCACAAAAGTGTAAAAGCTGCATTATTCAGTTATCACATCACTATAGTCGGGTATGACTAATCATACACTAAAATGAGAAAACTTGTACTTCAGAAAAATGCAGACTCCTAAGTAATCGAACCAATCATTGCTACTGGAATTTCAGAGTTGACTTTAAAATAAGAAATACGTACAGGAACGTAAGAGTGATTACGGTGCAAAAGCTGCAGTAATCAGAGTTATCACAGCATCACTATAGTCGGGTATTACTAATACACTAAAATGAGAAAACTTGTACTTCACAAAAATGCAGACTCCTAAGTAATCGAACCAATCATTGCTACTGCAATTTCAGAGTTGACTTTAAAATAAGAAATAAGTACAGAAACATAACTGATTACGGCGCAAAAGTGTAAAAGCTGCAGTAATCAGAGTTATCACAGCATCACTGTAGTCGGGCATTACTAATCATACACTAAAATGAGAAAACTTGTATTTCACAAAAATGCAGACTCCTAAGTAATCAAACCAATCATTGCAACTGCAATTACAGAGTTGACTTTAAAATAAAATAAAGAAACCATAAAGAAATATAATTTCGATTATTGCACAAACGTGTAAAAGCTACAGTATTCAGAGTTATCACAGCACCACTATAGTACAGTTCAAAACGAGTGACACCAACAGTCACCGAAAGCAAGGAAAGCATAGTGAGTTTGTATACATATACTGTTCTCCATTTCTTCGTATTGTGGTACTGGTCGCTTGGAAATTAGTACTGTAATCTCGTTATGCCTGAAAGGTAACTGATTACAAGTCGGATCAAAAACATGAATATGCCAGCAATGGGAACCAAACTCGCGACCGTACACGACATGGAGGTCGTGGGTTCGGATCGCAATGGTGGCAATTGCTTGCCTTTGTTCCAATTTGTAATCCAGCCGCCACAGTGGCTGAGTGGTTATGACGCTCGGCTGCCGGCCCGAAAGATGCGGGTTCGACCCCGGACGCGGCGGTCGAATTTCAATGAAGGATAAATTCTAGTGGCCCATGTACTGTGCAATGTCAATGCACTGCGCAGTGTCAATGCACGTTAAAGAACCCCTGGTGGTCCTTTTAGGGAGCCCTTCACTATGGCGTCTCTCATAGTCTGAATTGCTTTGGGACGTTAAACCCCCATAAACCAAACCAAACGAATTTGTAATCTGTTATCTTTCAGGCATAACCATATTACAGTAATAATTTCTCAATGGGCAATACCACAATATGAAGAAATGTATATGCATATAGTTCCCTATGCTTTCCTTGCTTTCAGTGACTGTTAGCTTCCTTCATATGATCTCCCATGCATGATGTATAGCTAGAAGCAATATAAGAGGGAACATGGGAGCGTGTGGCCTTCTTTCTTTGCAAAGTACTGTCAGGGACAGAAGGCGAGAATTGTCAGTGTAAAAGGCGCACGCAAAGTAAGCATGGCCGCCTATCCTTCCCGAGCATGACCCTGATGCCACCTGTTGTAGTCTGTTGGTGGCTGCACTTTGCAAAGTACGGAGGCCCCATGCTCCTGTGTTCCCCCTCATATTGCTTCCAGCAGTTCACAGGATAAATCAAGTACATTACTTCTCCGGTATGAATTCAAATACACACTGCAATAACTTCATCTGCATTTCATTCTGCAGCCTCTCTGGCACTTCCCTCATTTTGTCGACTAAGTATGCTCCGAAATGATCGAGGCTGTCCGGTTTTTTTTTTAGCATTTCTCCAAGCATATCAATCTGACTATCATACTTCTCTATTCTGCTCCTTTTTTTATGTGAGCCTGTGCTGGGCATTTCAGCCACAAGCTCAACACTGGCACTTGGGGCATTTGGTGTTGGTGCTGCGCTTGTCCCAGGACTTGATGGCAAAGAGGCAGACTCGGCAAACATTTGTTGAAAAATCGCCTCTGCACTTCCCTGTGGCGTGTCGCTGATGTTTTCTTCGGGCACAATATATACCGCTTCCGCATGCGGCAGCGGTTCCAAGTTGCCCGAGGTCCTACAGTAAGGTAAAAGATAAGTAAGTACCTCCAGTTTCAATCGGGAAAATGAGGCCCTTTAAAGTTTAATGTGACTTGAAGACAATGGTCTGCTCGAATTATTTAAGAGGCAGCAAGTACAAATTATTTGCTACAATAATTTTCAACACGGCAGACAGGGAATAATATTGGGCCTTGGTTTTCTTGTTCTGTGCAAAACGGTAAATCAGCGGCGAAACTGCACATAAAACAGCATACATTCAGTGAAATGTAATGATAACCTCCAAATTGACTTACGGTCTGCTGAGCATCGTGTCCCGCAGGAAGAGCAGCCTTTCGAAGAAAGGGCAGGTTGTCTCTTCAACCTCGTCTGCCACAGTCCCGCTCTTTTTTGATTGGCGTAGCCCTTTAAAAACCCTCCTGAATGTGTCGCGCAGATTTTTCCAACGGTGCTTCACGTCAGGAACTGCGAAGGCATGAAAAGCGCAATAATAATCGGCTATCAGGTGAAAGCCTGTATCGATTTGGCATGCAAATCTGCTGCCCGGCAGAGTGCATTTTCTAGCGAACGATAACGATCGCTCGACGTTACACAGCTTGCCACGTCGTAAAACACGGCAATTGCGAAACGCGGCACTCGGCGTACGGTCAGCATTTCGTATAGTGAATGGCACCGACAGAGTGCTTTGTTTACAAAACCTCACCTGTTGCACCGACGGCTTCGGCTACTCGGCGCCACGCCGCTTCCGAAACGTTGCGGGCCTTATAGTTTTTTTGCTGCAGGTCCCAAAGGACCCGCTCGCACTCCACGGCGTCGATGAGTTTTTCATTGAAGGCTTGTGCTTGAGCGTGTGCCATGGTAGCGCAAATGTGATACACCTACGAGCACTCGAAAAAACTTGCCAACAATGCGGCACTTTCGAGAAAGCGCGCGAAATTACCGGCAGTGACGTACGCTGCCTTAGCTGGTATTGGCTAATCGCGTAAGCAACTTCCGGGCGACGAGCGAAATTTTCTGTGGGTGCAGATCCGAGCGACACGGCAAGCGACACATGCATTTTGCTTCGCGCGACGGCGTCGCTCGTTCGCTTGCCGCCGTCGCGTTCGCGTGAGTTTTCGCGTACATGGAGTCCAGGCTTTAGGTGCTGGCTAACTGGAGTGGCCCCGGTGGTATTCTCCAGTGGTGTTGATAACACATTTGGGAATATCCAGTTGGTGCTAAATGGTAATTTCGCGTTGGAACACAATTGGTTGTTTTTTTCGACTGGGACTGGAATCGGCTCAGCAATGTACTTCGCAACACCTACGGTATGCCAGTCAAGGCATAACATATTTATTTATCCTGACATCCTTTGTGGGATATTCTATTGCATATCATGTACGGACGTTGTCAAGAATTTTTTCCGTGCCATGGTGGACTCAAACCTAGCGGCCAACCGTTAAAAATATTTAAAACTGCAATAAATCGGCTTTCTTTTGGCGTTATGCGCGTTATACACCGCATACACAGAGCGGCGACCGGCTGCCCTTCCTTAGAGCTAGATGAGTGCAGTAACCGCACTAATTCCTTCCTTTGCTTTATCTTACCAAACTCGCAGCTGATGCTCTCTATTTTGCGCGTTCTTGCGAAGACTGAGGGCACAGTCGACTTCAAGCTTTGTCTCTCGAGTGGCGCCGACTATTCTCATCTTATCCCGACTAGATGCACAGCATTCGCGGAGAATGTGGTCTGAAAAAACGAAGTCTCCTTTCAAAGGCGCACAGACAGCCTGTGCAACAGGAATCAGTAGTATTCCGGAGTTTATCTCTCGGAAATGGATGCGACGGTGTGTCTCCACACCGGTGGTCTCTACGAACCCGCTGTTGTGCAGCTGTACCGTTGCATTTTTCTGTCACTGTTCCGAACTCTTCCGGACTAACATAAGCCGCTGCAAGGTGGAGATATGCAACGCGAGTACACAACCAACTTAACAATTGAAGTGATATGAACAGCGGGAGATCAGCGGGGAGTTGTGATGTGGGTGTGTGTGGGGGGGGGGGGGGGGGGGGCAGCTTATAAATCTAGGCGGCCGCCATGTATACAGGGATATAATGATAAATTGAGCAAGAAAATGTTGTATTTACTTAGTGAGGTTTAACGTCACAGTTTAACTCGGGCTACGGCCGCAGTGGAGGTCTTGAGATAATTACACAGACCTGGGATTCTTAAAGGGACACTCAGGAGAAATTGAAGTTGGCTTGTATCGATAGAATACCAGCTCCTGATCACAAAACGCCACTCTTACTGAAAATAAAGCTCTTGTAAGGTAGAAAAGAGCAAGAGCCAAAATACAGGTATCACCGCCACACGCCACTCTCGCAAGTACAAGCGTGATGACGTCATAGGACAAGAGACGCCAGTTTGGAGGAATTTTCCTTCCTACATGTACTCCACGAATCTCTGGGGCTGACAAGGAAGGTTGCGCGGTTCAATATTGAAGTAAGTTTTGTTTTGAAACCGATGGTTCACTTTTACCACACAAGGAAGACAGACAAAAGACAACCTGAATGTTGGAAGCAAAGAAAACCGATGCTTGGTTTCGGTTTGTTATGGCGCTTCGCGCCTATGAGCTTTGCGTGCCCCGTGGCTTTATTTTTGACGAGCCTCGATTTACAAGCGCCGAACAGCAGAGGAACTGCAAGTGCCGCTTCAAGTGCTAGTTAACCTTTGAAGGAGCCTGTTAAGGCTGGTCAGATGATCGCCACGGTCGATCAAAAACTATGATGGCACGATGGTCGGTGATCGTACATGGCAGTTTGCAGTATAAAGAGCACTTGTGTCTTCGTACGCTCGCCCGGTGAAACGTTCCCGGCTGTGCCCGTCAACTTCGAACTACTTAACGGAAATCCTTTATTAGGGACGGCAGACAAGATACAAGGCAGTTAAGAAACAATTGTTAGGTCAGCTCTGTTAGCTCGGTTAGGCCAAGATATACGTAACGAAAGCGCGGAGACTTCTGCATCGGAAGAGTGCATTCACTAGATGCGCCTTTATTCATCGTCAAAGCTTGAGCCGTCGTGGCGGAGTGGCACCGTCTCCGCCTCAAACGCCAAAAACCCTGGTTCGATTTCGAGCTTTGGCACAGGTATTTTATTATTCAGTGAGTGTTCGAAGGGGTTTCAGTGGCTCCCATAGACGCCGCCACCGAATACGTTGGTTAGCCGTTAAGTGCAGGCTCTGTTAACGCCACTGATCTCCACTAGGGGGCTGGATGCCGCATCGGGCGCTCTAAAGTGAGGCCACCGGAAGTTGGGCGGCATGTCCCGGAAGTCAGCCTTTGGCAGTGCGCGAAATCGGACCTCAGTACGGTTTTTCCGCTTAGCATTTTGTCTTTTCGACGTTCTCGTTTTTCTTCGTGACAATGCCTACCTGTTGCGCCGTCAACTGCATGAGGAGAGCAGCAAAGTCCTCGGGAAAGACGTTTCAAAAATAAGGGTCAATCGCATCGCTATGGGACGACACTAGCGGACGACAGAACGTCGCTGCACACAGTACGTACGGAGCCTCGTCTGCTCAGCTCTGTGTCGTCCTGTTGCGCTAGCATCGCCAACTCTACTCTTTGTTGTGATGCACGTTGTCGCGCTCTAAGCAAGTTATACCATCAATGGGGGATAAATTTAAGAAAGAATAGGTGGAAACCTTCATTAGGCAGCCGACTTTGCAGCGAACATTTTACCTAATTATGTTTAGACCGAACCGGAGCGAGAGCGAGCTAGGGCGAGGCCACAATCTGGTGAGGTGCCGTCGGTGTTCTGCTGGTTCACATTAGCGCGTCCAGAATGTATTTGGTACTGCTTTTTCGAGGAAGCGTATCAAGTACTGTTTCGTACTGTAGCAAATTATGCCTGAGTGGGCTTTTATTCGTGACGCTTGGTGCAGTTGACTTCTAACAGCGCTTTCCACATGCGCAGCTGCATTCGTCTTTCTCATCAGTCGTTTCGCTCGTGCTGTGTAGATGAAATGTGGCGGTGCTACAGAGTTAGATTAAAAGCACGTATAGAAGGTAAATGGCACACTAAAGCGATAAACATCACCTGTCATCGATGAGAAGCGACATCGTCCGCCACCAACCCGAAATTTAAACAGCGGCAGCTCGAGTTTCAGAATTTCCGCGCCATTCCCTTTTATTTGCAACACGAAAATTTGTTTTTAAGATGACCTGTCCTCATCGTCATTCCGCTACTTCTCCTAATTACGCTCGGAAGACAAGAGCCAGATCAGAAAATAGTGTTTAATGCACGTACCCCTTTGCCGCGGCATGGTGAGACCTGCATGCCTGTTTTCTTCGGTTACTCTGAAATTACAGGGTTCCCCAAACAATGCACACATTTCTCGCGTTGAGCTTGCTTATTCCTTTGATATTACAGTAGACGTTACACGAAAACAACGCGAAAAACTGAGGACGGAAGGGTGAAAGACGCGACTTTTTGCATTGAAATACACAGCAGACACCGAACTTCCGGGACATGCATCCAACTTCCGGTGGCTTCACTTGCGCCCACTTCGGAAAGCGGGAATGCGGCATCCAGCCACCTAGTGGAGATCAGTGGTTAAGGCGCGTTTATTCTCCGGCGTAACGCGCGCGCACGCTGCACGGCGACGTCACGTCGGCCAAAGCGAGACCCTCTATACTCCAACTGCGCTTGAATGCCGACGCGCTCAGCGGCATCGGCGCGCTCTGACCGCACTGGCGGACACTTGGAGCACGTATCTATTTCGCGCCGAGTGCGCCAGCCGCCGCTGGCCAAGGCCGGTCTTGACGCGCGCTTTCGCTCTCTCCTTACGGCCTGAGTAGACAATGCATTTTTTTCTGCGCTGCTCCACCGCTGATCTCCGCGAGAGGGCGCAGCGAGCCAACCCTTGTTGCGGGGGCGCCGGAGCCGGTTTTGAGCAGCAAGTCGCCACGCGCGCGGGCCCATTTTTTCACGTGCTGGTTTTGTCGCTGTGCTTAAATGTGTGAACGAAAGGCTTCCCATGTGAAGTTATCAATACGCCTGCCTCATGCTTCGCTCGCCATGCTGACAAGGTCCCCTCCCCCAGTAAGTTTCTGCGTGGGACTTCTCATGGATACTCGTCTCACAAACTTGTGAAGTGAAGCTTCGCTATAGTGCGGCCATGGTGTACTGTTGTGTGCCGTTTTGTCAATCGCGGTCCGGAAAGACTCCCGGTGTGTCGCTTCACCAGTTTCCAGTTGAGCAGGAACTGTGCACCAAATGGCAATAAAAACATTTCTCGGGGGAATCCCGTCATTAATGACAAATCACCCTCGACTACAGTATGCAGCAAGCATTTCTTTGCGAGTGACTACGTAAGTGATTCTAAAATAAGAAAACTGGTTCTCGGTGTGGTTCCAACTGTATTTGAAGGGTATCCTTCTTACCTAGCACCCAGTGCGAAGAAATCACGCAGGACCCTAAAGGTCAGAGACATTGCTCCTTCCAGGAAGCCAGCAAAACGAAAGGCAGAGCCGGAAAATTGCGAGCATGCATCGTTAGAGTCGCCGGAAGGTGAAACCAGGCAGATGGCTACTACATGCAAGCAAACAAATAACAACGATGCGCAGTGAGCTATCCGATACCTTTTAATGACAGCGAGGCTTCGTTCACAGGTAGCGTACTATCGCTCCAAGGTCTCAAAAGTACAGCAGCAACTAGAAGCAGAAAGGAAGGTGGTATCCACATATCGCGACGACAAGCGCTACTCATCTCTTAAAAATATTGCTTCAGGCGCTGAAAAGGGGGAGAAAAAGGCCGTCATCCTGCTTCACCAAATGGACGGATATCAGAAGAAATTCCAGTCTTATCCCGAAGAAGTAATCAGATAGTGCGTCATATGGCGATTTCTTTCGCCGAAAGGTTATGATCATGCGCGTACTACTCTGCTGACACTGCCACATAAGTGCACACTGCAGCGCTACGTTGGCCCAGCTCAACGTCTTCTGGAATGAGTTACGCCATGAAAGGAAGGGTAATGCAGGAGGCTTCTCTTCTCAGCCACAAACAGTACATGGCTTCATTAATAATCGATGAAGCAGCACGAAGTGCATATATGATCTGAAATCCGACGTGGTTTTTGGGATCAGAGACAAGCCAGGAAACGGTGCGCCACGTACCAAGAACGAAACGCTTGCCAACCGAGTGCTATGTTTCGTGCTCCACGGAGTGGTCAGCTCGTACAAGATACCATGTTCATATTACTTTACAAAGCAACTCAGCGGGAGAGACTTGTATGCGTGGACGAAGGACGTCATCTCTGCAGCTGAGGAATGCGGCTTTGTAGTAATTCGTATCGTTACGGATAACTACTCAGCCAACAGAACGATGTTTCAGCACATGGGGAACGGTTCGTTGTCAACTATAGTGAAGCATCCTCAGGACGATGAAAGAGTAATTGTTTTACGCTTCGATCCTTGCCATGTTTTCAAGAATGTCCGCAGCTAATTTTTGGAACGGGAGCTCACAGACGGCACTGGCGCCCTCAGCAGTGCATTTGCGCAGAAACTGTATGAGCACAGGAAGGAAATGACGGTAAAGTTGGCCAGAAATCTGACACGAAAGCATGTGTATCCGCCAAACCTTGAGAAAATGAACATGCTACGCGCCATGCAGGTGTTTTAGCCCCAAGTCACCGCGGCTCTGGAGCACCTCCAGCAGAACTCGCGAGTAAGCTCCATTCTCTTTGCTTTCAAGGACGCAACATCTATGATCTAGTTCATGAAAGTGATGAAGAAATGGTTCGACATTCACGACACAACATAAAAGGGAAGTGACTGCAAAATTCCCATCTCCAAGGAAGACGATGACCGGCTACTGTGGCTGCAAACTGAGTTTTGCAGCTACGTGAAAAATATTTAGGACTGTTCCATCACCACTGGCGTTAGAAACTTCACAGAGGAAACGTACAGTGCCCTACTTTTTCCCCACGAAATCCACAGTGGAGGTAACTCAATTTCTACTGAGAAGAGGCGTCAACTACATTCTCCCTAGGAAGTTAAACAGTGATCCTGTCGAGGCATTGTTCGGAAAATTGCGCTTTATGTGCGGAGGTAACGACGCGCTGGACGCAAGAGCCGTTACAGCAGCTCTGGATCACATTATAAAGAAAAAAGCACTACCATCGAAAGAAGCCACTAATCAAGGTGAAGACGCTGAAGAATCGGCCGCCTCTGTTCCCCAAGATGTAGTTGAACTGAAAGCCCTGCGAGCACACCTTCGAGTTCCGCCTGCGTCTGTTGCTTATTCAGGCTTGGTATACGTAGGCGGCTATATTGCCAAACTTATCAGTGATCTTGGGTGTGATGCTTGCGTTATGCTTGTGACGACGAACAAGACTAGCAGCCCCCTTTACAAACTTCTGCGTGCCCAGGAGAATGGTGAACTTTACTATCCAAAGCCAGAATTTCTAGCGCTCTTGGAAATTATTTCGGCGTTTTTTGAAAAGGCGTTCAAGGTTCTTCCACGATCAAATATTCTTCAAACCTTGCAACTAATTGTTGAGCCACATCTTGAAGATTGTCACCTCCTATGCTGCCCGGAAGGTGTTGACAGCAGCCACGCCAAACGCTTAGCACATCTGATCTCTGAAAAGTTTCTCCGAATTCTTCTCGTCAATTCCACAAAGAAATTGACAGACCAAAATGACAAGCCGTCTGGGTTTATCCACAAACCAACGCGAAAGGATTTCAGGCTCTGAACGACCTCACTCGGAACTGTCAGTCACACGACAATGTTGTATAATTCATTACAAGCAGTTCTTGTTATTGTTGTAAGTTCTTTTAAGTATGGGAAACGTTGTCAGAGTTTCAAAGAGCAAATAGTCTGTCTTATCTGTTGTGGTCCGTGCAGTGCGAACAGATTTAACAGGTGCGTTTGAACGCATTGGAGCGGCAAACGCTATTATTGTCAGAATACATTTTGAAGTACCGACAGACACTGTGCCGGCCTTTGAGATGAAAATCAATGTTTCCTAACCCTGGTTTTTACTAAAATACCTTGCTTCGCTTTTACTCGAGCCAGTCCCAAATGATCCAGCCGAGCTATGCGCCATCATTGCATGCCAACTTCAATGTTTTGAGATTCATCTACTACTTCCCTCCCTTGAATGCATATATAGCGATGGCTGCATAAGACACGGTTGCCAAGTCCTTGTTTAACGCTGGGAGCAGCCGTTCAGTAACATGTGCAAGGTGTCAGAACCAGCGCGCGCCGAGACTGCCTCCAGCGAACATTTCAGCGGCTCTCTTCAAGCGGAGAGGGTTGGCTCGCAGCGCCGCCGGAGAGATGCGGTGGTAGGTCGCAACTGCCCCTCTTGCACAGGCCGTATGAGAGAGCGCGCGCTCTCTCGAGACCGGCCGTGCGCCGGCCCGGCCAGACCGGTTCGGCTCCGCGGCGAGGCGCGCGTTCTGACCTCATGGGGCTCCTCGGAACACCACCACGGCGAAATCGCAAGTTCTCGGCCAGTAAAGCTTGAGCTTTAGAAGAGATTTGTAACCTGCAGAGACCGCGACTCCGCTCTCCGCCAACTCGTTTGTTTGCGGCTCCATTCAATAGCTTCGGCAGTTGGGTGGAGCTGTTCCCTTCGAGCTCTCGGCTAATTTAATCCATTCACAGCACACATCTGAACGTACATGCAAGTGGGCGGGAGAACACGATCCAGTTGACCCCGCGGTTTCGATGGAGGCGAAACCCAACGGCGCCCGTGTGCTGTGCGATGTGAGTGCAGGTTAAAGATCCCCAGGTGGTCGAAATTACTTCGGAGCACTCCACTACGGCACCTCTTCCTGTCTTCTCAGTCCCTCATTTATCAATTTCCTTACGGCGCGGTTCAGGTGTCCGCCGATGAAGTTAGACAAATGAATTTGCTTGTGCTTTATTTTTGGATGTGCCCAAGGCGTTTGACTCGGTTAATCATGTTGTGTTGTGAGATAAACTCCACAATTATGGGTTTAGGTGTCCTTTTCTGTCTCTTCTTGTTAACTATCTATCCACTCGTTCACAGCTCGTTGTATTAGGTAAATATAGAAGTGGCCTGCTGCAGATTAAATCCGGTGTTCCTCAAGGATCTATACTTGCACCCATTTTGTTTAACTTATATGTCAATGGCTTGAGCTCTGTCTGCAAACTGTGCCATTGTTTTTCAATAGATTGATGATACGCTCTTAGTTGCTAGACATAATGGCTATAAGACAGTATTATCTCTTATCCAACACGACAGCGAGTTGGTTATGGATTGGTTCAGCAATAACATAATTAATGTTAAGAATAAAAAAAGCTGGTATTTTTTCACAATTATTTAAAGAGAATTCCTGACGATGTGTCTATTCGTTTGCACAGACCAAATTTTGCTCTACAAATGCCCATCAATAATACCTGTGTCAACGGTCAAGTACTTAGGTTTGTTTTTCGATTCCGACACGTCTTGGAATACCCATTTGTCATTTGTCAGTGCTCAGCTTCGGAAAGTTGCATGTTTGCTGCACTCTACTAAGGCCCTTTGCCCTATGTATGTACGCAAGCAAATAGTATCCGCCTTAGCCTACAGCGTGTTACGCTATGGCATTTGCGGCTTTTATTTCTGCTCTGCCTTTTGGCGAAAGAAGGTAGAAACCTACCCTTAAATCAGTATTGTATGGTAGGGCACAAAATGAAGACTGTAGCATTTTTGAACTTTTACATATGCCTGACTTTTCCCATCTTTTTACTGAAACAGTAGTTTTTAAAAACACCTGGACAAGCGACTTTTGTATACCATATGTTCCTGTTAAAGATCTGCGAACTCGCGATTGTTTTCTCGTGTCTAGAATGCGAACCCGTTATGTTGAGCGTCTTCGAAAACATTATGTCCCTTCTGTTCTTAACCGATTACCCAAAGAAATCTTTTCTGCTAATTCCAAAAAGATAGTGAAAGCTTGTCTCCTGTAATAACGTTGTTAGTTCCAGTATTCTGTTTTGATTCTATGTATATACATGTTTTTGTTTTCTCTCGTTTTGTGTGTACTTTGCGTCCGCTCTTTTCGAATCCATTATCTTCTCTCATCCTTTTTTTGTTTGGCAACTTGTCTGCTCGGTGCATCAATTATATGCTGCCTGCTGCCGGGCATTTGTACTGGAATGCGGAAATAAAAATTTTATTATTATTATTATTATTATTATTATTATTATTATTATTATTATTATTATTATTATTATTATTATTATTATTATTATTATAGATACTGCGCCATTTCCTTTCCCCAACAACCAATTTTCATTTCAGTATAATCAGGGGAGGCGTGAAGGCAGTATTCATTCAAAATTACTGCGAGAATAAGGCAGGCATATACTACGTGGATGCAGCGGGTCCAACCGAGGAGGGCACCTGCACCATTGCAGCTGGTGTACGAGGTGAACGGGCTCTCGGTAAAAAGTAGCGACGCGCTAATGTTGGAGGAAGTGGTGATTCCACTGGCCGCTAGCCACTCCGACGCAGCGTACATAATTTCGGACTCGCGGCAGGCCTGGCGAAATTACGTGCTTGGTAAGATAGCGTCACTCGCCCGCAGAATACTATTGGCAGTTAAGAGCAATTCGGATTCGGCGATTAGTAAAAAAAGCAGATAGCAGACACATTTAGTTGGACATATGCAGTGAGCTTACGCACGCAACGACACTGCGAGTAACAAATGGGCATGCGCAGAACGCAACGTATCTAGCCGCGCATTGCGGACGCCCGCCCGCTATTAAGCATAGCGTAGCGTACGCAACGTGGGACGCTACGTGCTGCGCAGAGAACAAGACGGCGACCATCTCGCCCGCTTCGGAGTAAATACATCTCGCCGCTGGATTCTCTTACGCAATAGCTCACTCAAATGGTAGCGGTGCGCTTTTATTTCGCCTACTCTTGCCCACGCGTACCGGTATAAGCGACAGCTAGCCCCTGTTTTCCAGATAATTTGGCGATTTTCAAGCTCCTAGGCCTAACTAAATGCGGTGTGTTTGCCTCGTAGCAACGACACCTGGTGAAGCAGTTTTCTAGCTTTTACTCAGTTCTTACACTTTCTTCGGTTTGCATAGTATTTATTCTTGGAACAAAAAAGGCTCGCAATTCACTCACCCTAGTTGTCAGAAATAACGTATGAAAATTTCTTCAACTGAGCGTTGAAGTGCTTTGACGTCTTGTCACAAGATGGCGCTACTAGAGGGCGCTCAAGGAGGTTGTATTAAAACTTCGAAGTTTTAATATATAACCTCCTTGAGGGCGCTACTGTTGTCACGATGACGCTACGGCCAACTAAAGGTGCCGCGAATACGCTATTCACAGCGAACGCAACGCAGTAACATATGTGTACGCAAGCTTACTGCGGACGCCCCAACTAAAAGTGTCTAGTATGGGTGCCCGGTAACCATGCAGGGGGTTGAGGGGAACGAGGCCGCTCACGCGGCTGGCCGAGCGTTCCTTCCTCCGGTTTTGCAGTGGCAATCATACCAATCTCGCTAATCTGTTACGCGGATATTACAAACCATCTACGCCTCTGCAGGGGGGATAGAACCGAGGAGCTCCACCTTACACGGCTCCAAGAAGGGTCTTTCTTCAGCACACGGGCGCCTTAGCGTTTTGCCTCGATAAAAACGCAGCCGCCGTGGTCGCATTCGAACCCGGGAACACCGGATCAGTAGCCGAGCGCCCTAATCAATGAGCCACCGCGGCGGGGCAGGTCTTTCTTAAATCCCAGTTCCCGGGTTCGAACACGACCGCGGCGGCTGCAAGAAGCGCGGGCCCTTTGAATATGCCGTCCCGGCCGTTTCGTCTGCTTCAACTGAAGCGTTTACAACATTTTCGGCCAATTGAGCGGAAAAAAATATTAGAACAACTGATTTCACGAGGCTTTACCTTTCAAAGAATGTTGTTTGCAACGCTCGTCTCGTTGGTCGCTTCAATGTTGAGGGGGATTAAGGACTCTTTTTTCTGCTACTCCCTGCGGAGATCACTGCTCAAAGCCGGGGTGGGGGAGTAGGGGAGGTGGGAGGGGGGATCAGCGAGGGCAACACAGCACACACACACAGAACACACACAAGTCTGGCATCAGTGGCACATAGGGTACAACACCGCATCGGAGGATCACTGCACTGCCGAGTGTGAAGGGCATGCGGAAGGACTGCTGACACAGTATCTGTCCTGTTAAGAAGAGGTTCTTTGCAGCACTCTGGGCACTGATAGTTCACTCTGGAATGCACAGGGCACAGCACTAGAGGGACCGATTGTGTGAGCGCTCTTTATACACAGTACACGGTCTTTATACACAGTACACTGCACAGCACAGAGCACCCGACAAAGCACAGCACCGAAAGCCAAAAAGGTCCTAGGATGTCCTTGGGAGCACTGAGTTTAGACTTTGTGGAGGGACACAGCACTATAGGAATTGAAATTGGGCAACAGACCAATTGCGAAAAGGGCAAAGGTTATGGTCAGTGTGAATTAAGAGTGGCACGCCAAATAAAAAAAAAGGGGGAGAGGGCTTTGATTTTGAGAAGACTAAGCCTATTTGGAATTGAAGTTAACAGAGGAATGTATATGTTGTGAAAAGGAAAGTTGTAAAATAGAAAGAAAGAGAAGAAAAAAAAGGTATAAGGCGAGATGCCTTGTTAACATTATAGGACCGAGGATAAGGTTGTGGTGTCAAGGAAAGTAAGGAGATGTTAGCAGGCTCGGAGGATATGCTGATTGGGGAAGAGGAGATGGTGTTCAGTTTCCGCAGGCAATCCGAGGAGTCTGTAGTTGTGAATTAATGTATTTCTCTGCGCGTCAAATGCCGGGCAGGTGAGAAGAAGATGACCAATGGTCTCTGTATCACCGCACCGAGGGCAGTTTGGATTCGTGGATAAACCATGGCAAAACGTGCGGGACCTTGTCCAGGTGCAGCCGATTCTGATACGGAGCAGAAGAGATAGTTCTCTTCTTGGAAGATTTGCTGGGAGGCACTTGAAGGTAAGGCCTGAAGAGACTCTTGGATCCGGGTGATAACAAAGAACATTGCTACGGAGATGTCTTTTGGGGTAGTCTAGAAGTTTCACTGCTGAAGACACATCAGTGGAAGTAGAGAGAGCCTGTTTGGCTAAGGTGTCAGCTGCTTCGTTGCCTTCGATTCCAGAGTGTGAAGGAATCCATCGGAGGGAAATGTCAATGCCCGAGTCTTCTAAAGCCATGAGGCGGGATTTGAGGAATGCTGCTGCAGAAGAGGTATGTTTAGGGTGTTGTAGGCTCATAAGACCAGTCTTGAGTCTGTAAGGATAGTGACGCCTTCTTGAGGGTGAAGTTGTTCAATGAGGTCTGTAGCTAGATGGAGAGCTGCTATTTCTGAGGCGGTTGAACTGGCGGGAAAACCAAGCCTACATGTTTTCGATATGTTGAGAGAGGGAATAAGGCAGGCAGCAGCGGCCTGACCAGTTTGAGGTACGACAGACCTATCTGTGAATATGAGGAGCCTGTTATGAAGATCTTCATGTATAAGTGTGGCTGCAGCCTGTTGGAGATGAGCCACTGGGGTGCGATGTTAATGAAGGCCTTCCAAAGAGGTGCGTATGTCAAGAGGACGACGGGTGGGCGGAGGAGGAGGTACAATGGAAGGAGGAGGAAGATCTTCATAAAACAGATCTTCAAATGCAGCATAGAGGATGCCTGCCCTGGATGAGGTGCGTGAAGAAAGTTTTGAGAGAAGTTGCGAATCTTCGGGAAGATTGTAGATGCGATTGATATGTATGAAACCTCTTTGAAGGAGGAGGAGGAAGAGGGGGAGGACTCCAGCCTCAGTCATGGTAGGGGCTACTTGGGAGCTGTTGGGTACACCCAAAAATTTCCTGATGTAGTTGCGGCGAAGGACTTCGAGTTTGCGAAGACGAGCTGGGCGGAGGGACACGAATGGGAGGGCATAGAGAATGGAAGAAGTTGCTGCAGCTTCGAAGAGAGCTATGGCCCATTTGGTGCTACAGCCAAGCCCACGGGCCAGTAGATTGGTTATGGCTTTTCCAACCCTGTGGATATGCGGTGTGAGGGACTTTTCTGCTGGTATCCAGGAGGGTTTCTTGTCAATTGTTAGTCCCAGGTATCGAACTTGACTCCGCCATGCAAGGGGACGGCCATTGAGTTTAGGTACTCTGGCAAGGGAGATTTTAGGGTGAATGAGAAGTGCTTCAGACTTCTCTGGAGATAGAGAAAGGCCGATGCGGGAGATGTATCTCTCGAGAGCAGAGAGAGCCTGCTGAAAGTGTTTTCGGGCAGTTGCGAGATGTCTTGTGGGGCACCTTGGCGGCCTTGTCGTGACGCTTTCCACTGCCGAAAACAGATGGCGCTACCGCCGCCCTTCAGCGAAAAAACGTTGTCTGCGGGTTTTGGTTCGCCGATCTCTACATAGACGATTACGTTTTCGAATCATGCATGGCTCAACTAAGTAAGTACCGTTGCCAAACTTGCTACGATACAAAAGTTACCATAATACGCAAGCTCTGTGTGCAGTTTCATCGCAAATGAGCTAGCGGTTGAGGCAGCGAAATTTTTGAAACTCTTCACGATAAAAACGCACAATACTGTATACAAGGGCCTCTAGTATTTCGCCTCCATCGAAATGCGACCGCCTTGGACAGGATCGAACCCGCAACGATCGGGTGAGCAGTCGAGCACCGCAGCTACTGAACCACCGTGTCTTTTTCAACGCATGTCTTTGGTGGTTTCATTTTCTCATTTTGTGCCTTATGTGCATTTGAGTCTATGTGTCGCGAGGTAAGACGCGAATACTGGCAGTCTTATGAATTCTTCTTTCTGCACTTTGTTTGCTGCTTTCAGTGAATGCTTTGCTTCCATTTTTTTTTCGATGTGAGCAGAAATTTAGTTACGTTTTCTTGATTTTTAGTATCGGTGTTTCCTCCACTTACAGTACGTATGGGGTCCCGGATCCGCTCAAGTGACCGTGGCGGGTATAGTGCAAGTAGATTTTTGAAAGAAGTGAACTTTGCTTTCCGGTTTCTAAATGCTCGCTTCAGTTTGGAATACCGCGGTCGGGTATAGTGCAAGAAGATTTTTGAAAGTAGTGATCTTTGCTTTCCGGTTTATAAATGCTCGCTTCAGTTTGGAATACCGAGGTAGGGTTCGAAGCCGGGTACTCCGGATCAGTAGTCGAGTGCCCTAACCATTAAACCACCGCGGCGGGTATAGTGCAAGTAGATTTTTGAAAGAAGTGAAATTTGCTTTCCGGTTTATAAATGCTCGCTTCAGTTTTTGAATACCTTTCAAATGTCACGCGTAAGAAATTGCTAAAAGATTCGCTTGACTGTGTCTTCCCTGAGCCAATGTATCGATCTCTGTATAGTGGAGGTCAATGAGGAAACGATTTAAAAAGAGTACGGAAAATGGTGGTGCCAGCGGGTGTGCAGACGTTTTTCTTCAAGTTGCACACTGGCACGTTGCCGGTTAAAACATAAATTGAGAAGAAGGGATTGTTATTACCATGGTGTGTTGACTGCTTGTTGTGTCACAAACCAGAGTCAATAGAACACGTCTTTATTGATCGCTGGGAGGCGCTGCTCATGTGGGACGCGCTCCAGCGTACAATAAAGACTTACCCTTGACGCCGTATCGGATATACGATTCCTGAACTTTGAGCCGGATCTTTATAATTTTCCTTCATGGCCTGCACAGTATTTGGCGAAGCAGGATGGCAGTACGACACTACGAAGAAAATGCGCGGTCTGTTCGAGATTAGTTCAAAAAAAGCGTATTTAAGCTGCGTGAAGTATACAAGGACCTATGTTTTGGAGATGAAGTTATCGAGTTGATGGGAGAGTTGTGTTCCTTGAAACAGTCTTGATCTTCTCACGTGACTGAAGCACATGTCCGCTTTTGACCTTTGAGGGCGCAGCACAGAACGAATGTTTGTGGTCTGTTGTAAACTTTTAACACAGGCAATAAAGGCAACAAAAAAGTGGCGGACTGAAAGCATCCCCGTCTTGCAAGCCGGAGGCCCCGGTTCAATTCCAACCTACACCACAATTTTCTTCCGTATTATTTCTTAACTGAGGCCGCTTCAAGGTCATATGTACGCCGTAACATAACCCTAAAGGTTTATACACGAAAAGTGAAAAGAACGGCTATGGCTCTCCGCTGCTGATCCAAAGGCCCGCGGGTTCGATCCCGGCAGCGGGGATCGCATTTCGATTTCGGCAAAATGCAGAAATGATCGTTTGTTGTGCGATGTCAGCGCACGCTCAAGACCCACAGCTCGTTTACGTTAATGTGGACTCCTCTACTACCGCGTCACTGATAGCCACCTGTCTCCTTTCACACGTTAAACCCTAGATATTACTGCTGTTATTACTAAACAGAGGATGTATAATTTGGTGTTTTTTTTTCACAATTCGAATATTCGTTGTTATACGCGACAGTAATAAGTAAGGAAAGGCGGGCTTATGGCAGCGGTAGATACACTGGAGAGAAAAAAATTACATAGCTATTACACAAAGGGGCAACGCGGAAATGCATGCGCTCGCTGGCATACGATAATGACCACGCCCAGAAAGATGCTACTGCAATTAAATGTAACCGTGATAAAATGATACTGTGTTATGCCGATTCGCTGAAACTGCTTCGCTTATAATAAAGATGCCAATCGCTGGCGGGCGCCGTCGCAAGCTGGTATAGGACGGCTGGGTCTTCTCTGTCGGCTGGCTTACGTCTGCCTTTCATGGTGGCACTCTAGATACTGGGCGGGTGGGTTAAAGGGGGTGAAGGTTGATGAAGATGCATTATTTACTCGTGAGTGCCCGGATATGCGCCCACCGCAGTGTGCATCAAGACTGGAGGTTGCACACGCGCACGCGCGCACGCATGCACGGTTATGTTTGGGAAAGGAGGCTATATTGCTAACGAAGTTGAAAACCTCACCTCCCATTCAACTGGGTCCGCGAGCCATGGTGTCTAGAGCCTGTGTATAGAAGGGCGGAAAGTTGTGGTCCGGGTAATCAGACCAAGACCAGCGGGGCGCGGTCCGGGCGGATTTCATCAAAGCAACAATTTGACGGCACTGCGCTCACCGTGCGTTTTTGTGGTTCTTCGTGCCATGATTTACGAACAGGAGGCGGTGACAGTGAAACAGCGGCTGCCGATGGCGTCCGTGGCGCTCTGAGCTGGAGAGGTATTCCGTGAGTCAGCATTTCCGGCGGTTGGCTGCGGCTCTGCTTCCTGGCAGCGGAATGGTGTCACAACCAAAATACCATCCACTGTGCTGTGCCTTTTGCGCCAGCAGTCCCTGAATTGAGCACCGGAGAACGAGGAGAGCACAGTACCGGCGACACTCCCCCCCCCCCTCCCTCCTGCCGTCGGTATCGTATTGAAGGCAAACTGCTTGCATCCACAACTCCAGTAGCGGGATGGGGCCGACGTGTTGCACCCACAACTCCGGTAGCGGGAGGTGGCAGTACGTTGGGCCCACAAACCCCGAAGCGGGAGCGAGCGGACGGGTTGCACCCACAAACCCGGAAGCGGGAGTTGGCGGACAGTTTGCACCGACAACTCCGGTAGCGGGATAGGGCCGACGAGTTTCACCCACAACTCCGGTGGCGGGAGGGAGCGGACGGGTTGCACCCACAACCGCGTGGTAGCCGGCAGCTGTTGCAGGTGGTGTCCCCATTGCCGATGTCGGTCTCGGGCAATGGGTCGACTAGTTGGAGAGGCGAACTCGACGTCGATAGGTATGACCGCCATTAGTTCGGTTCTCACCTGAAGAGAGGGTGGAGCCTGTGTGGTACTAGAACAGCGAGCCGTATGCGGTCGAAGAGTAAACCTTGCACAAGACGGCTCGAGGAAGGCGTCAACCGAGGAGGTGGCTTGCACTGCAGCTCCGCCACGAAGGACGCCTCGATGCGCGACGCTTCCATTCCCATGTCTTCGAAGTGCTGGAACAGTCGGCGCCGGTAATACGGTTCGAACCTGATACGGCACCTGTGTATGGCATGAACCATCTTATCGGCCTCAGGTACTTCGGGATCTGCTCGCTCGCGCAGCTCTTGGAAGCTGCGTAGAAACTCAAGCAGGCCTTCAGTTTCGCCTTGTGTTCTGGTGTAAAGCTTGTCTTTTATGCGGATGATGTGGTGTGTAGGATGATGTAGGCACCAAGGATATTTTCCGAACGCGCTCTGTGAAATCCTTTGTTATGAACAGCCGTTGTGTACGTCTGCAAGTTGCTGCACAACTCACTAGTGCGACCGGTAGGACACGTGACAGCGCAGCGAAATCGGAAATTGTCATTATCTTCTGATAGTCCTCCAATTCGTAAAGGAAATCGCAGACAGAATTCTTGTCGGCGTAGCACTCATATCTTGGCACTGTAAACTTAGCCGCAGGCCCTGATCCATTAACAAAGTGCCTACACCACAGCCAAGAAGAAATGTTTGAGTCAAGTGGACGTCATATGATACTCATCCAGTGACGGTCGTCTGTCTCCGAACACCTCTGTGAATTCAGACTGATTGAACGAGTTTTGAGAGAAAAGGTTAAGCACTCGCCTTATAAAATCGGAGGTGTCCTGTGAATGCACCTCCGCACATTTTGCATTCAGGGACGGCTCCTCTTTCCCTGCTGACTGGGAGATTCCGCAAAGTGACCTTGAAGTTCCCAAGATAGTTAATCACTAAAGAACAGACCCTGGAAGGATAATAGCATATCGCGACACTCCCAGGCGGAACCAGTGCTGGAGTGAAAATTCGCGTTTGGTGCCAAGTGAAGGCCTCGCCTTCCAGGGAACGGGGTCCGCGAGCCATGGTCTCGCCCGACGAGTGACGCATCCACAGTCAGCATAAAAGACACCTGTTTATTCCGGACCAAAACAACGCTTCCAAATGGGCACACCGTAGAAAATAGCGGCGGAGCCAGGCACGTGCTTCACGCTCTCGACAGCGCAAGGCTAAGGCTACAAGAAAACGCACTGCACATGAGCGCGGTAGAACAAAAATGCTTAGAAAGGACGGGTGAAAAGAACATGGTAGAAAAGACAGTGAGACGACGATGGGACAGAGCGGCAACGGTAAGGGATCGAAACACCACATGAAACCTGGCTGCTGGCGTAGCACCCACTCAAGGCAGGCAGCTATTCCATCTTCGCTCTTCATCCCGCGTCCGTGTATACGTCATGATGGGTCGTGCTGGCTTCCGAACGCATGACCGCGCCCCAGCGGCGCTGCCGCCTAAATCCCCTTGGCACGACGCTTTCGCTGCCCTTATTACCACCGCAGTGAGCAAGGCAAACAACTGCGTGTCCACGCACGAACATCCTTGTTGATGCGCAGCCAGACGAATGCCGTGTTATAAGGTCCTGCGTGGCGCGGCAATGCATTGTTCTCAACAGTGACTTCGTTCAACGCGGCGGTTCAGCGTGCCCATTCCAACATAAGGCTTTTCCACACTCTAATCAGTCCTATTAACACGAAAAGTTCGCACGGAATTCAAGAGTCTCATCACCGGCAGAGATCTTATAGAGTAAGGTGCGATGTCAGTGTGTATCTTAAGAGTCTGCTTAAGTATGTCCCAAAAGAACACAGCATCACAACAGAAAAAAAAACAATAGTTTCTCGTTGCTCTCGCAGGTAACAATTTAGTTAGTGACCACGAGGCAAACGTCCCCTTGGCGCGAAGGCTCGTCCTAACGCGTAAGGTCCACGTTTGGAGAGTAAGAACGCCTTTGCGGCCGCTTAAATCTACATCCGCTGAACTCGCTGTAATACACTGGTGCCAAGTATATCTATGTGATGCTGTAGATATGTGGGTAGTGGAAGTAATGAACGATCAGACCCGTTGTCATCTGCCTTCTGGAAATGTCATGCAGTATTCTAAGGAAGCGCGAAGAGTGACGAAACCGAATATATCAGCATAAAATTCTCTTGCCACCATGTCCAGAAAAGCCAGATGAGCACTTAGTCGCCTATAAAGCACAGCTGCCAGGAAGAAAGAAGTTAAAACGATACCATTTTTTTCTGGTTGTTTCGCTAAAGCCTTTAGTCTCCTCGTAATTTCGCCCTGTAATTTCACATAACGTCTGATATTTGAGCTTCCTGCTCACAGCTTGCCACAACGCCGCAATGGCCAGAAGAAAGGCAAGTGGAGCTGCCGCCACGATTGCACAGATTGTTACAATCTCTGGTTGGAAGTAGCTTTCTCCGTTAGTAAGCGTGAGGGATTCGTTAATAAGCCTGAGCTCGTGTCTTGAGCCAACGCGGCGCCAGAGTTGTGGAAGCCGACGGGTAAGTAAGCGCTCAGCGATAGACCGTTTATCATATAGCTCTTTGAAGATATGATGGGCATGCTTTAACGATCCAACGCGCAAACAACCGCCACGAGGGACTCTAGACTCTCACTTGGTATAACGCAGCCGTGCGCCGCTTCTATCTGCCGCATTTTCTTTTTTCGTCACGTCGCCTGTTTATGTCGTGCTTACGCTTAGCTTGTCATCAAATCTATATAGTTTCTGCACAATGCGGCTGCACACCTGACGCCTCAAAATTGACTATGTAAATCTGATAGTTGAACCTAAATCTCCCGTACCACAGCAAACCAACCTATGGATTATTCGTTAATGGGCAGTTACCATCCATTTCCTGGCTTCAGCGAAGATCAAGGTATTTAATCGACAAAAGAAAAGCAGATGAATAATCGTCGTGTGACATACCGAACCACTGTAAGGGTACCGAGTCCCTTCACAGCTGTGTTCGACAAGAAGACGAAGAAGAATCTGCCCACGAAGAAAGCGACGCAGAACCGCAATACACGTCCTTCGCCAACACGTTCGTTGCAATCCCGGCCTCACCGTCCTTATGCACGACCGCGCGCACTCTCTTCGCGCATCGCTACTACCGCTGCTTATTTTGTTCCATTATGTAACCACCTTAGTTACCATGGCAACCAGTGGGTTACGATTTGTGTTATAACGCACAGCGCTGAGACCCGAAGCGCGAGAAGTAGATCTTAACGCTCTAATACAATGTCGTTGCTATGAAGTCTGCTATGTGCTGTGCGATGTCAGTGCACGTTAAAGATCCCCACGTGGTCAAAATTATTCCAGAGCCCTCCACTATGGCCCCTCTTTCTTCTCTCATTCCCTCCATTAACCCTTCCTTTACGGTGCGGTTCAGGTGTCCACCGAGATAAAACAGATACTGCGTCATTTTCTTCCCAAAAACCAATTTGCAATTTTCGACGGTACCGGAGACGCATTTATTACCGGGAAAGCGTTTACCGAGAAAAGTATGCGACAGCTGCATCTACCGGTCCTCACCTACGGAGCAGAAACGTGGAGCCTAAAGAAAAGAGTTCAGCGTAAGTTAAGGATAACACAGCGACGAAGGGAAAGAAAAATGATAGATGTAACGTTAAGAGACCGGAAGCGGGCAGAGTGGGTGAGAGAACAAATGCGTGTTAATGACATCATAGTCGAAATCAAGAGGAAGAAATGGGCTTGGGCAGGGCATGTACTGCGAAGGCAAGATAACAGTTGGTCCTTAAGGGTAACGGAGTGGATTCCAAGAGAAGGAAAGCGTAGCTGGGGGCGGCAGAAGGTTAGGTCGGCGGATGAGATTGGGAAGTTTGCAGGTATAGGGTGGGCGCAGCTGGCAAAGGACAGGGTTAATTGGATAGACATGGGAGAGGCCTTTGCCCTGCAGTGGGTGTAGTAAGGCAGGCTGATGATGATAATGAACTAGAAACGTCATGACTCTTCATGGCCTCGTTGTTCACGCTGTACACTAGATCCAATTTATTCTTCCAGTATGCTTGGAAGCGCTTTAATTGCATCGCTTGTGTTTTGAACTGCACTGTGCAGGTTGTCTTTGTGATCCCGCATGGGCTCGTCGGCAAAAAGTTTTAGTTCCAACTGCCTTGTCACGTTAGGATTAATGCTAGCTATCCAGTTCTTACAATCACTTAGGCGGGATCGCTGAATGGAGGCAGAAAGACCTTGTCGGCTACGCACGTCTGCACGACGTTGCGTGTGACGAGCTTCTCCATCATAATATTGGCCTTAGTATGTCAGATCATTCTCGGAAAGGCTCATGAACCGGCAATAAATTAATAACGAAATTAGAAACACTTTTTTAACATTGGAGCCTCATGTGAGCTTTGAGGTGCTAGTGGTGGTGAGAGTGTTTTACAGACACGCTTAATAGGCGAGGGACCGACATGGTCGGAGTCCCAATTTTGAGAATCCGTAGGCTGATGCTGCCGCCCTTGCTCGGTTGAGGAGCCGGACTTTCTCCTGGAACTGCAGCTGATCAGAGCCGCCTCCCACCCCTCGGTATTTGGCTGACAAATGCGAACGAATTTTCGATTGGACTTACAGGCCAAGACCATATGATACAGATTGGAGATCTCGTCACGGAAGCGGCATTCCGATGGCATTCTGATAAATGAGTCTGGGGGTATGGCAATTAATTTGGATGAATATTGGAATGTCTGTGTTTGTATACGTCGGAAGTGTACTTCCTAGCGGAAGTAATTTGGCAGTACCGTAAGCCATCGGGTTTGCTCTTTACTGTTCTCTTGAACTTTTGTACGAATCTAACACTCAGCCATTTTCTCATATTTTAACAGTGCCAGCTGTGTGTTGCGTGAGTACCGATCACTTTTCTAAGGCGCGACACGACGTAATTCAAATAATAATGGCCTCCAGAACACGAAAGGGGCCAGTGTCGTGTCACAGGTGCTTCTGACACTAACAACGCGCGCGGAGCGGCGTCCACAGCCGCACTAAATCGCGGGGTACATAGGAGATCTCTTGGCGTCGGGAGTCGTAGCGATGCTTGGAGCGATCCTGCGAGCCGAAAATGCGGGTGCGGGAAAGTCGGCGATCTTCTTCAGCTCGGCAGAGTGTGGCGGCAACAGCAGGCTCGTCGTAAAGAGTAAAAGAAATATGATGTCGAGGCATCTGCGAGGTACACGAGCGCAAAGAAGATAAAATGGGCTGCATGCAATTGGATCATGTTGTGCAGTACTGCAGACACATGTAGCGAGTATTTTTTGAGTAATTTTTCCTTTATTAAAATCGGCTCCACTTTCAGGAATTCCCCAATCATTTGATTGACATCTTTCCCACTTAAAGGCATTGATCAATTCGCTCTCGCCATACCATACAATAGCCGTCCCGGTTAAGTCAGTTGATAGAGCAACTGCTCCAATGAAGCGGTGGTCCAGGGTTCGAACCCCGGATCATGACGAAGTTTTCTTTACCTACGGGATTTCTGTCGAAGCTCTATAGCTTTCCTTTCTTGCCACATGGCTGCGCTTGGCTGGATTCCAATTAGTAATTGCTCCCTTATTACAAATCTACTGCACCTTGGGGGATTCCCCTAAGCATTTCACCAACGAAAGGCCAAACGTCATCCCAGTCATCCCGACTGTGCGGTTTGTGCGTGCAACTGGATCATTCTTTTAGGGGTCATACGGTGTTCAGTGACGAAAATTCCATGCGCGAAGACAAAGATGGTGTTTGGTTTAGTGGGGTTCAAGGTCCCAAAGCGACTCGGGCTATGAGGAACGCCGTAGTGAAGGGCTCCGGAAATTTCGACCACCTGGGGTTCTTTTACGTGCACCGATATTGCACAGCACACGGGCCTCTAGAACTTCGCCTCCATCGAAATTCGACCACCGCGGCCGGGATCGAACCCGCGTTTTTCGGGCCAGCTGCCGAGCGCCATAACCACTCAGCCGCCGCTGCGGCTGCGAAGACAAAGATGTCTTTCAAATGCATCCGCACTAAACTGGCGCCTACGATCATTGATGAAAACTCCCGGAGGACCCAAACCAAATGTAACAGTGCCATACCCGACACACGAGCAGTGGGAGATGGACCTGACCAGCGAACCTCACCATCCAGCAAATCCGCAAGTCAGCTGCTGCCAGTGGAGCCCTGGTTAGCGGCACTTATCATCTCCTTCAAAATATTCTTCAGGCTGAATAAAAGTTTTTCGCTTTCTTCCAGAGGGCTGCGTCGCAGAACGAGAAATAGGGGATATGCAAAATTACTTGGACGTCGGCCAACACTGGGTGCAAAATTTGGGCCACCATCTTGGTTACATCGAGAACCTCGGAGCACCGTCAAGGTACTCCGTGCAGCCGGAGCAGCTGTAGAGTCTGCGTGGGGCACTGACATGGGGGAACATCGGCGTTTTCCGAACTCTGACCACGAGATATGGAAAAACGATTTAGAAGTCCTTCCGCATTTGTCAGACGATTCATTAGCAGACTTATGTGCGTCGGCAGGGCCGTCGTTTCGGCAACAGAACAAGCCATTCATCTTTGCTGTCGAAGCGCATACGCTCCCGTCATCGGTATCTACTAACGCCTGCGACTCTAGGTGCATATGCCTGATTTCTACGATTCTTTGTAAACACTGTTCCCAGCCAGAGGCCACTTGGGCGAACCTTTTACTGCGGAAGCAACACTACGCCAGCCAGCGAGCCATTTCGGCTCGTCGCGTGGTCGCACCTCAGCCGCATGCTGTATGCCGTGGCCGAAAAATGGCCTTTAGCCGCCGTTGCCTAGCAACACCGCAGCCGCGCTCCAAAAGATGGCGCTGCCGTCGACGCCGCTGCCGTCACCGCTCGCTCCACCAGATGTGCTCCGCTGGGGAAGAGGGAGAGGAGGCGTCGCCTCGCGGGGATAATATATATATATATATATATATATATATATATATATATATATATATATATATATATATATATATATATATATATATATATATATATATATATATATTCGCTTCATTGTATTGTAGTAGTTATGCAGAGCTCGAAAGAGACGCAACAACGAAAGAACGAAGCGAGGAAGAGACAACGCGCTCAAGAGACGCCAAAAGAACGCGCCGCACGGCTCGAGAAGCGTCGTAACGAAGATGCGGCTAGAAGTATTGCCACGTCCCGGAGTGACTCACCAACTGCGGAAGAGACCGTTTTGTGTTCCCGAGAGCGTCGGAATGAGACGCTGCGTAAACGACGTGCCGAGGAAACGAAGCTTTCGCAATTCGACTAGGGTTAACCAGAGCTAAACCACAGCCAATTTTTTACTTTAGCGTGGGCTACTCGCGAGGAGAGACAGTCAGCAATATCTTATAACAAGAGTAAAAGAAAGCCAACAAAAACATGCTGCTTACTCCCTAGCAGCACAGGACATGCGACGGTAAATGTTGGTTGTACAGTTCTTGTGAGCACAGGGCTCCTTGGTACAGGGCTTACGTAGTCCCATGGCTAGTTGCGCGCCGTGCTCATGGCTACACACGAATCCCGGCGTGACATTCTCGAGTCTTGGCCACTGCCCATGACCTGCTGCTTTCAATATTACGAGATAGCGTATACATCTCGTTCGGTCACAAAGCCGTCGGCGTCGTAGTAGTCATTTTCCTTCCCTGAGGGCGCGGTTCGGGTGTCCACCGAGATATGTGAGACAGGCGTCGTTTCCTTTCCTTCGGGCAATGCGTCGCGCCGAACGGGAGATGGCGTTTCGTGGACCCCTTGGCAACGCTGCTTGAACACGCTGTCGTGTCCCACTCAAAGAGGACACTTAATTCCCAAGCAGCACAGGTCATCGGCCCAATATTGCAACAGGATGGTCCCATCCTGGTCCTTTGTAGGGCCAACTTTGCCAATACAGTTCCAATGTTGGGCCAATTACTTGTGCTGCTGGTAAGCGTCCTCCCATTTTTGTAGCGAGAGCTGCACTACGCTACCCAGTCGAGCATTTCGCTGTGAGCCTGGGAGGCCGTTAGTGCGCATGCGCGAAACCAGATAGGAGCAGCATTTGCGCGGCGCATGACGTCAGAGTTCGCCGCCGCCGGCGCGCGAGGAGCCGCGCCGGCCCGAACACGCCCGCCGGCGCCGCGCGTGATTGCGCATGCGCTGCAACCGGAGAAGGGCGTTGGCAGTGACGGCGACGGTGTGCGGACGCTGAATACTCAAGCGCATTTATTTTTGCAGGTTGGTGGTTATTTCTTTGTCTTCTTGTAAACGGCGTCATCGCGTTGCCGTCGCTGTTGCTGCCGAGTGTGTTGTGGTTTGCTGGTTGTAGTTGGAACTGGGCTGTCGTTCGATTGTCCTGGCCGAGTTACTAAGCGCGAAAATGGGGGACCGTAACACGGGACACTAAGGCTCTTGCAGAAAACCTTCGAGTAGCATGAAAGAAGTTGTGAAAGTGCTAAATGAACTAGTAGTTAAGCTGGATGCGTTTGCCTTTGGAATGATGACTAATGTAGAAAAAATGGGGAGCATCAATACAGGAATTTGCGCTGAACTCACAGGCATAAGACATTCGATCGATTTCACGAATGACGGGTTCCAGTGTTTGAAGGGTGATGTTGAAACATTTCGTCGTGAGCTTGCTGAGGTGAAAGCGCAAAATGTTTAATGTCAAAACAGAAATGAACTGCTCCGCACGGAACTAAAAGAAGCTAGGAAAGAAATCCTGTAATTAAAAAAGTTCAGTCGGAACTCAAACCTCGAGATCAAGGGTCTCCCAGTTGTTCAGGGTGAGAACCTTTTAAATGCTGTACAGAAAGTGGCTATTTCCCTGGGCTTTGAGATTGCCGAATCAGATATTGACATTGTGCATTAGAGTTCGCTCTAAAGATAAAGACAAGCCGAATGTCGTGGTCAAGTTTGCAACCAGATCAGCCCGGGACAGGGTGCTGAATGCGGCTAAAAAGACTAAACTGAACGTGGGCCTTCTTGGTTTCGACGGGGAGCAGCCACTGTATGTCAATGAGCATCTTTGCGTTGAAACTAAGGTACTCCTCACTAAAGCGAAGCAAGCAACGAGGGACAAAGGATGGAAATTTGTTTGGTGACGCAGGGGAAGGTTCTCATGCGCAGAACAGAAAATTCCACTATATTACACGTCACATGTGGATGATCTGTTGAATGTTGTGCGAGTCTGCTTTTCCTATTTTTTTGCTTATGTGGAATTTGCTTGTCCTTCACCATGGCTTTTTAATTTCTTGAAGTTGAATAATTGATGCGTGATAAAACGCTCTTTTCAGTTTTTCATTCCAGCGTACGCAGTGTTAGAAAAAACCTAAATGATATTGTTGCACATTTGTCAAGGTATGAGTCACCTTTTGATGTCATTGCATTGAGTTAAACGTGGCTCAAGGATGATGAATCAGTCTGTCTTCCTGGTTATAAATTCTTGTCTCGACCTCGTGAATCGCATACGAGACGAGGCGGGGTTGCACTCTTTGTTAAAGATAACCTTGTCTACCAAGTGTTGACCGTGGCATCTTTGTGATAATTGTATTGAAACACTTTTTATAAAGCATTCCAGTGGGCTAATAGTTGGGGTATTATACCACAATCCAACTCATCAATAACAATCTTTCTTGAAAAGTTTGAAACTATCCTTGCAGAAATATTTGGTAGGACTTGCAATGTAATCATTGTGGGTGATGTTAATATTGATCTATCATCTGGCACACAGAACAACTATACCCTTCTCCTCGAATCGTTCGCATTGCGTGATCTCATCTCAGAACGGACCCATATAACGAGTACCTCATGTACTTTAATAGATCATGCCCTGTGCAACATTGACACAGGTGTGAAAGTTGGTACTTGTGCTGATATGATTGCTGACCACCTGCCGATTTTTGTCTTATTTGAAACAGAACTACGTAAGCAACAACAGACACCACTCAGCAAAATGCGTACTAAAATAAATTACTTTTTAATGCGCAAAATGCTTAAGCAAACCACTTTTACTTCTGCCTATGACAAAGATGTTAATGTTGAGCACACACAATTCTTAGCTCTTCTGAAAACCGCTATTACCCGGAGCTCTACAGTGGCCACTAAAGAAAAGAGCCAGCCAACATGTCCCTGGATCACAACTGAGATCTTAAACATACTAAAGGAAAATGACAAATGGTACCAAAAATGGAAACAACCAGTTTAAACGCTACCGCAACCTATCTGTATCTCTTATGAGGAAGAGGAAAAAAGAATATTTTTCGTCACTTGTAGAGGAGACTCGAGGTAATATGAAAAAAAATGTGGAACATAGGTAATGATGCAATTGGCCTTCGTTCAAGAGTGGATGTTTTGCCTGAATAAGCTAACGAATACACGGCTGAATTATTTAATACCCATTTTGCCTCCATAGGACCTTCGCTGGCTTCACGAATTAATATTGATGTCGCCACGATTAGAATGCCTGAGCGTGTTCTCAATACTTCCGCATTGCCTGACTTATCAATAGAGGAAGTGACAGCAGCAGTCAGCAGTCTCTCATTAGGGAAAGCAGCAGGCCTAGACGCAATACCTGTGAGACTTATCAAAAACAATATTGATATTGTAGGTACCCATTTGTCGCATCTTTTTAATGATTCCCTGAGAAGTGGAGTGTATCCTGATGAGCTCAAAGCCGCTAAGGTCACGCCTGGCTTTAAAGTGGTGAGCGGCCCATTTTATCAGGACAACTATAGGCCAATTTTAGTATTAAGTGTAATTAGTACAGTATTCGAAAAGGTGCTCTGCAGGCGAATACAAAGCTTTTTAACTAAGTACAACGTCCTATGTCCAAATCAGCACGGCTATTATTGAATTGATATGGGTCCCGGCTCACTCGGGGAACCCTGGTAACGAAGCGGCACACATAACAGCTCGAGGATTCGTCAGCCGAGCAGGGGACGCTGTCGTTGCTGATAGTTTTTCGAAGGACGGCCTTTCATCTTTTCACGATATTACTAATCATTTTAAACTTGAAAGGAGGATATTCCCTCCTCCAGACAAAGCCTTTAATAAGGAGCAGGAGACCACTTGGAGGCGACTCCAGACGCGATCCTTCATGACGCCTTACCTGTTGTCAAAATTCTACCCCGGTGAATACGACCCTGCATGTACATTATGTGGTGATTTAGCCACTTATGATCACCTATTGTGGAATTGTAAAGAGGAGCCGCCCCCGAAATCTCTAATACAGGTTTCTACTCTCGAGCAGTGGGAGGCCGTGTTGGTCAGCTCCGACTTGGGAGTTCAAACCCGGGTCATTGAATGGGCTACCCAGGTCGCTGTCAGCCGTGGACTGATAGCCACCTAGCACGGATCGTCTCCATTCTGCCTTTTCTGACGAATAAATGTTTTCCAATCCAATCCGACCCCAAAGATCCACTTCCTCGGTAGTTCTGGTCCTTACACAGCTGATAAACACCGCATTACGTAGCAACAAACTGGCCATATTTGTTTACTTAGACATATCAAAAGCCTTTGACACCGTTGACCATTCGAAATTACTACAGAAAATAGAGACATGGTTTAAGGGGGACAATTTATGATTTAATCAAAAGTTACTTTTCTTGTCGAGAGCAATGCGTTGTTACCAGAAACAATATCTCCGCTCCTCAAAATATCACACTTAGTGTGCCGCAGGGCTCTGTACTCGGGCCCCTCAATTTTCTTTATACATCAATGACTTTCCATTGTTTCTGAACTATTCTGAAGCTGTTATATACGCTGATGACACTGCGCTATTTTTTACAGGAGATACATTAGAAGATCTGGAGGGCAGAATTAACGAGGAAATTAGTAAAATTCCCCAGTGGTTCGAAAACGATCGGCTCACACTTAAGACCGAGAAAACATAGTATGCCTTATTTCACTCAAGGAAAAAGAATATTAGCTGTGATAACTTATTTCTAACCTTAAACGGTACGTATTTGCTTAATGTCTCCCACACCAAGTACTTGGGTGTAGTCTTTGAATCGGACATGCATTGGAAGAAGCAAATTAAAAATGTTTGCTCTAAATTAGCTTATGGCTGTCCTATTTTATTAAGGGCGTGGGAATGTTTTCGTGCACCGATTTTACGCATATTGTACTTCGCGTTTGTCTATAGTCACTTATATTACTGCCTAGAGACATGGGGCGGTACCTATAAAACGTATTTAGAATCAATCTTACGCTTGCAGAAGCGCGCTGTTCGTACCATACATTTTGCATAGACAATCGACCGTAGCCGACCACTCTTTCAAGAACTGCGAATATTACCGGTATCAGTTGCATACAAACTAAAGATATCTCAAATAATAAACACAGTAATAAGAACTAATGATCCAATTCCTCTTAGACTCTTTAGATCGCCGCTGAGAGAAACAAGAGCCGCCACTAATAATAGATTTAACCTACCGCCTTGTCATTACACTTACGGTCAAAGGCTATTAGAGTACAATGTTGCCCAGATATGGAATGAGATTCCCGATGACATCAAGCTCAAACATAATTTTTCGGCCTTATTGTAAAACATTTTCTTGTCTGCCCAGAACTGTGGGACTGAATGCGTTTGTGCTTGGTTTAGTACATTCATAAACCTATTTTTTGTTGTTTTTCAGAATATGTATGTGCTTAACATATTTGCAATGCCGCTATTGTAGCATCTCACGTCTTTTTGTACATGCATTTTGAATGTCTGCCATTCTTTAGTGAATCTTGTGTATTTGGACCTTTCACTAGCCGAGCTGGCTACGGGTCCAATCAAGTTCTGATGTATTGGTTTTATAAAATAAATTGATGATGATGATGAAAAAAAGAGCTCGGCCGCCGCCGCGGCCGTGTGTGGGGTCGTGAGGATAAACTGCGTATGTGCGGCTGTGTGTATAAAAGCTGAGGTGATATGACTCGGCGTATCACAATCGCTTCGTATGTGTGATGAAAAGAAGACTACAGCCGCCCTGTGCGGTGGTATCGTCAGGAGAAGATCAGTTCTTCGGACCTAGAAGTCGTCGCCTGGCACTTGGCCGCTCTAAAGAGAAAGAATGTACAGCAGAAGGCTAAACGAGCGGCGGAGACGCGTAAGCAAACAGAATAACGTCTTGCCAAGCGGAGACGCCAAGAAGTGGAGCGTAACAAGCGGCCCAGAGCAGCTGTAATAGCTGGACAATTTTAACAAGCTGGGGGAAAGTGTCCGTCCTGGGGATTGTGCCTCCTGGTTCACCGCTGCCCTAGAAGCAAACGAAGCTGCCTGCAGGCTTGAAGACTTGGAAAAACATTCCAGTGGGAAGTGGAGCATTTGCACCAGTTACAAGGCTATTCCTCTTTGACAGAGGAGTGCAACATGCCTTTCCCAACACATTCAGTGAACATGATTGGAGTATGCTGAAGGTAAGTGTAACTTAAATCTAGTACCTCAAATTAGTTTTCCTTTTTGTGCAGTTTTGCGAACTGTAACCTTGTAACATGGTTGCCTGAAATTGTGCAAGCATGCACACAGCTGCATAGTATATTAGCTGTTTAGTTCTTTAATTGTGGTGTTGAACATAAGGCAGATGCATCAAAGTGGTGCCTCAGACAGATACTGTGCTGCTATGAGGCGCCTCGGTCATCAAATCACTCTTAAGCACTGCGGATTGTTGGTACACCCGACATCTCCATGGATAGGCGGTAGTCCCCAACAGGCTTGTGTACGACCGAGAAGAGCTGACATCTGGAGTCCTAGAGGTCAAGTGTTCATACTCTCTAAAGAACAGCGAGCCAGCCAGGCCAAGCTAGGTCAGCAGAGTTCTGCATAACTTCTGCTGAAAGCGATGAGCCAAGTCTCAAGAGAGACCACGAATACTGTGCTCAAGTACATTGGCAAATGGCTCTGATGGAATGCCAGTAGGCGGGCTTTGTTGTCTGTTCAGAAAAATGGACTGCCATAAAGCGCATCCACTTTGATGAAGCACAGTGGGCATACATGAAGACAAAGCTAGAGAGCTTTGCATATCCCACCTACACTTACATTTTTGTCTCCTTATTCAAATGGTCTGAATTACATGATGCAGAGAAGTGCGGTGAAAGTATGCAAAACGTGCAAGAAGCAGAACAAAAAAAGGAAGTAACAAAAAAAGCTTCTATACAACACAAAATACATTTTTACAAATGTAGCAGTGGCAGAAATATAACTATAAAATAGTGAATAAATGAGCAAGAACTACAGCCCGACATGTTAACAGAAGAAGACGCTTTTCTTACCATTACACACAAAACATGCCGCTTACTACTGCGATCCTTTGATGATCTAAGGTGCGATGAGGAGAAAGCCTTTCCCACAACGCTCTCCAGCGTCTTTACGCTAGACGAAGAGAACTACATATGCGTTGGCAGGAAGTCGGCGTAGCGATGAGGAGAAAGCCTTTCCCACAACGCTCTCCGGCGTCTTTACGCTAGACAAAGAGAACTACATATGCGTTGGCAGGAAGTCGGCGTAGCGATGAGGAGAAAGCCTTTCCCACAACGCTCTCCAGCGTCTTTACGCTAGACAAATAGAACTACATATGCGTTGGCAGGAAGTCGGCGTAGCGCAGGTGTTAGCACGCTCGGCTATGGAATGGAAGGATGGTGGTTCGATTCTCGCCGCGCACAAGATTTCGGGATATCTTTCTTACCGAGTGACACATCAGCGCACAGATCTTCGCTCTATGAGCCTAAAAACGCTTTCGCCTTAAATGTGCTTATATATAGCATGCCAGCGCAATCTACCAGCTTTATATGAATGACCTGCATGCAGTACTACGCGACCTATTAATTCAGTTCTGATTTGCAGTCCAATGGATCACAAGAGAAAATAATCTGGGCATACAAAGTCCACAAACCACATGAAAAAGAGTACTTATGTTGTTAAGTGTCCAAGATGCGATTTCATTTTAAATTTTATTTGAATGCCGGCCTTGGTCTGCTTCTCTTTGAGCTAGGCAGTTGGCATGGTCATCCTGGCTGCTCTCACAGTTTCAGCATCCTCTGCCACAAGCCACTTTTAACGCGATAGCTGGGGACGCTACCTCTGCTTATATTCACTGAAATATCAGTGAATATAAGCAGACTTCTTACGAGCACTTTGCCTCGTACAGTGTGTACGTCAGAATACAGCTATCGCTTATCACTGCTAGCAATCACTCTGATGGAGAAGTGTGCTTTTCAGATAGGTTCGGCCTCGTGCTTGGTGCGGTTTGAGGACAATGTGCACCCAACTTTGCCAGTGGGGGCTCAACGCATTTTATGTTTGGTTCCAAGTGGATAATAACAAGAGGTGAGCAACACTATTCAGATTTCAAATTAGAAGAAAAATTGAACATAAAAGAGTATGTGAGAAACTAAAACACATCAGTTTGATCACAAAGTGCAAGTATAAAGGTTTAGCTACCACAACGTACACCAGAAGCATGTGAAAGCACTGGCTGCATAGCGTAATGCCTCATCTCAAGTGCTTTAAATGCTTTCACTGCAGAAAGAATTTCCATGTAGAAAAATGCTTCAGAAGTATGTATTGTACATATATCAAGCAAAAATAAATGAGACATTATCCGTATGTTCATATCTTCTGTGTATGCCTTAATGGCACAAACTGCCCAAGACTTGAATAAAACAATGCACACAATAGTCAAGAGTATACAACACGAAAGAACTCTAGAATTGAAAAAAGCTCTAATGGACATATATAACACTTGAACAAGCTTCGCCGCTGCAATGGCTATGGTGCTCGCCGGCTCAATAAAGATGCGAGTTCGACCCCGGCCGCGGCGGTTGCATTTCGATCGATACGAAATACTAGGGGCCGTGTACTGTGCCATGTCAGTGCGTATTAAAGAAAGCTAGGTGGTCAACATTTTCGGAGCCCTCCACTGCACCACTCCTCATAGTTTGAATCACTTTGGGGTGTGAAAAGCAAAAAAAAAATGGGTGGTTTAGCTATGGTCAAACCTGGAGTGACGCGATAGTACAGCTGGCCGAGTGGAACTTGGTAACGTGACCAACCACGTGACGAACCCCGTGATCAGCGACGGCGCCGCGCCGCGGGCAGCTGCTCCGCACCACGTGAGCAACCATGTGACAGCGTGGCGGCGCAGCCACGCTGAAGGCCCGAAATGCTACCGTAATTTAGCTATCGCTACAAAACAAAAATACCAATGAACTTGCCGAACAGGTTACCTGAAACAAGCTCAGGTTGTACAAAGCTTGTAAGAAGGGATAAAACACAACAAATGACACAGACTGGAGCGCTGCCTCAATTCATTCTGGCAGACAAACTGAGCACGACCAACCAATACAGAACAAAAATAGATATCAGTGCTGCAAATGCAGCGCTGTGTAGTCTACTTTGTGTTAATAAGTCTTCATTGCACACGTGCTGTTTATCAGCCAGAATGAATGGCATGGTAAGCTCGCATTGAGCTATTATGAAAATGCGTCTGGAATGTTTTGGCACCGAATTAGAGAACTTTAGAAAAATGTGAGGATAGATGCTACTGTCCAAATCTGATAATCACTAGAGCTACAGTGAGAGGGATCGGTCGCTCGAAAACATGATAACCTTTGATTGGTTGTATTCTCCGCTCCACATGTATCCTGAGCGAGGCAATCTCTTTTGTTTCCTGCACCTGGAGTCTTGAAAACGTGCCGCCTCCTAAAAGTGTGGTATGTTCAATTACATGCCCTTCTTTTCCATAAGATCGTCAATAACGAACCCCTCCATTTTCCACAAAAGGTGTCCCCACACCTGCTGATCCCATTGGCATTAGTCCACTAACAAAGGGAGTCGTTGCCATCACACTGTCATTCTCTTCAAAGTGTAGCTCCAGAAACCCCCTCCTTACTACACGCTCTGATTCAGAAGTGGCGCCTGTAAAGAGCTCGTTCACAAATGTTACGAGTCCATTAGGAGAAACGCCCAGGAGTCCTTTGAACGTGTTCGAGTACTTGTAGGAGGTGTAGGTTCTCGACTGAAGTGACAGAGATGATGGCACCTTACAGCGAATCTCCGCGGCAACTAGGATCGCTCTTGTTGAGGCATAGTCCCCCAACAAACACAGCTGGCATATGGTCATTAATCACATTTCTAGCCGCCCACAAGGGTAAAGTGCCAAATTTATCATACAGAAAACTCAGCCAGGGTCTGCATACTATCGACACTGCACACTGTGTGATGCCAAACCTATGTGCCAGGTCAGCCTTAAACAATCGGAGACGCAGCCTAACCAAGACCAAGAAGAGATGATTCTCAGCGCTCGACTTCCTCTTGCGGCGCTTTGCAGACCTAGCTGAACTGTTGCCCTCAGAACGCAGAACATTGCAGCCACTGTCCCCAGGTTCCAGGAAGACCAGGAGAGATATGAAGTGCCCCTAGCTTGGCAGCCCGCTATAGAAGTGCACATCTTCATCAGAATCCTTGGAATGTTCAATAGAAAAAGCAGATGTTCTTTCTTTCTTTAAAGTAAGCTGGTGTGCCATGGCAACCTTCTCTTTTCGCAGTTCATGAACTTCAGCCCTTGGTGACTGCAGCTGTTCTTTCAAACGACCACACTCATCGCGAAGCTTTCGGATGTCTTTGTCTTGCTTCTCGACAGTGGCAACCAGACGCTGAGTTTCTCCCTGATGTGATCGGTCTGAAGATGCAACCTCTGGCAGCCCTTCAGTTTCTGCTTCCGTGATGGCGTCTCTAGAAGTAGACGGTGCCTGTTCTGCTGTCAGATTTCGCGTGCGATCTTGTGCGGGCAGCAGCTGATCCTGCAGCTTGGAGGCTTGTTTAGGTGGCAGTGCTGCACGCTGCTTTGGTGACTTGCGTTGTTCACACTGCTTACCAAAACTAAACACAGCCGGTACTGCTGTTTCTAGGAGAATGCTATGGCCACTAGCCACACCAAGAATAAAATCGCACACTCGAAAATGTTTACAGCATACTTTCGTGTACTTGGTCACAGCAAAATTTGGGACTTCACCTCTTCGTATGGCTACAATCCACTTCTTATGCAGCGCGGCGTCTTTGGGGGAACGGTGAAAGGACACCTATAAAATAGAACTGTAACCTGACCTTAATTTTCTGTGTCAAAAGTACCTTTAGCAGCAAAATGACTCTACCAAATTGTTAGAAGCTGCTCTGGTTCTTGTCACCACATGCAAACGTTCCTATTCTGTAAAAGCAACGGGTAAACTAAACGTCCCATGCATCTGTCTGTATAGATGGTAACATCAGGCACGTACTTCTGGTCTGCGGCGGAGAGTTTCAAGTGGTTGCGGCCCTTGTGATATCACCTAGCCGCTAAAGTACAACCGTGAGCATAGTGGTCTAAAGCAAGGTACCGACTAACAAAATGAAATCGCAACGCAAATATCCTTAAGGGCACTGTTTTCGTGCTTTCGTTGCTTCGTTGCTTATATATTGTTACGTGGCGGCCAGCCGAAGAAAGAGACACGATGATCGATGGAAATGAGATGATTTAATGGCTGCCGGCCTAGCGCGAGCGCTCCTGCCCGCCCCACTGCGCAGTTCGTCGTCTTCTTCGTCACACTACTCGGGGCCACCGATCGATCGTCCCGATCGGCGACAGAGTCGCGCGAAGTGGTTACGGGCTAAAGAGCATGGATGATGGATGGACAGGAACGAGAAAGGGGTGAGGTGCTGGCCGCCACGATGAATGAGGTGTCTGAATGATTCCTGGTCTTGAAGCTTCCGGTCCGCAGGTCGCCAAGAGCCGACGGTCGAGGCCCCAGGGCACGCCGAACGGCCTGGGCAGGGGAACGATGTCTTCAGATGTAAGCGCGGTCTCGGGTCGGTGGGGTCGGTAGGTCAGGTCCTTGCGTCGTGTTCAGTTGGTCGTGTTGAGTGGTCAGGGCGGGGGACGGGGCGGGGGGGGGGCAACAACGGCGAGGTTGGTGCGGGTCTCAAAGGCTGGGGCACGACAGAGCGACGCACACCAAGAACTCACGGCTGACGACCACGGCTGACGCAGGACGCCGAAGCTCCTTGGACCAGGATGTCGACGGTACCCCGCACCTCCACCAAATGTTACGTGGCGGCCAGCCGAAGAAAGAGACACGATGATCGATGGAAATGAGATGATTTAATGGCTGCCGGCCTAGCGCGAGCGCTCCTGCCCGCGCCACTGCGCAGTTCGTCGTCTTCTTCGTCACAATATATATATATATATATATATATATATATATATATATATATATATATATATATATATATATATATATATATATATATATATATATATATATATATATATATATATATATATATATATATATATATATATATATATATCGAGATCGGGCTCAGTCCGTGGAACCAAGTGCCTGCTTGAAAACCTACCTTCACTGGCTTCTCAGAGGATCAATCGAGAGCTCTAGCCAAGCCTGCTCACATCCCTTAGGCCAGGGTGGTCGTAGCATTTTATATGATGCCACTTTTTTTTTTCAAACTCCCGCATGTAACCAGTTTTCGCCGTGAAAAAATGCCGGGCATATGAAGCACATTCATGGGCACGTCACGCAACAGAGCAACCCTCGACGCGACCGGGTGCAGAAACACGACATACGAAACGTATGCGGCAGCTCCTATACCGAGAATGTCATATAACCGCTAGCGTCTGATTCCGTACGAGACACAATGTACCGGTTTCTACTGCTAAGCGGTGTGAAGCTTCAGCTTATAACAATCGAGGAACCGTGGGAAACCGGCGGCACTTACGCACTCTACGTGCAAGCTGGCGCCGCAGCTCATCTAACGACGCAGAATATAATCTTTTCTTAATTTCGTACATTCCCGCTGCGAAAAACGCTTAGCGCAGGACGAGCTTCCTTTATATGCATCAGTTCTGCACCAAAAAGTCGGAGTCGCTCCCCAGACGCGACCATTTCAACACCGAAAGACAAGCGCACCCGCGAGTAGCATTGACAATGCTGTGACACGTACATGCCTTGTTTCCGTTGCTGTAGGTGACTCCACGCTTTTACACAGTGGAACGCAGCAGTGAAACGGCATCATTGCGGCAACAAAGGGAACAGAAGCTGCACTAAACGCATACGTGCTGAGCGAGCCACAATACGGTGCCGTAGTAGCGTCGGTAGCGTCGTCTGCGCTCCTCGACTTAACCAAAATGGCCTGCTTGGTTACTTTCGCTGTCACCAGATGGCGCGATTTATTCTGCATAGCCCCTATTGCAGAAGAAAAGGACACATCTGAGGCAGTGGCGGACGGCATGGTGGCTGTTTCACAGTATCGTGTTAGGTGGTCGACACGCGTGAAGGCCTATCAGTTGCCATGAGCAGAACGTAGGAAAGGACGTAAGATGCCTATTCCCACTTGTTCAGATGTTGCGGTCTGAGTCATGACACTATACATATAAGTTTGCGTCATTATAAAATTAGAGTGTTGTTGCATTACATAATTGGCGTTTCTTCTGTAACATAAGTTAGCAATGCTTTCTACGTGTTACGCCTTCATAACACTGCAAGACTTGCGGGAACAGCGTTTTGACGCCCCAAATCACATACCGAGCTCTACCAATGCCAGCTAATGACAAAAGCGAGTCTGAGGAAGTGTAGGCGGTCCAGGTCCTAGGCGTACGAAGATTAGGCGTGTTTTGAATGCAGCGGTCATGAACAGGGCGTTTTTAAACTCGCGCAAAAGGAGCAACCCGAGGTGGCCTCTTTGTTCCTTCTGTGTAAGCGAGATAACCCACTACAGGTTCATACTATTGTGACATTCCTTGTGTGCTGCGAGGTTCCGCGTTCCACGGCGCGGCGTAGACGGAGACCCAGATGACAGCGGCATCATCAATTACCCAGCCATGCACTTTGAGTGACGACCAGAACGAAGGGACCCGCCGCCGTGACAGCGGCATCATCAATTACCCAGCCATGCTCTTTGAGTGACGACCAGAACAACCGGACCCGCCGCCGCCGCCGCGGGGAAACAGGCTTACCCCATCCCCAATATACAGGAGACGCTTTCTCAGCTGGGCTCTGCCAGGTACTTCACGGTAGTGGACATGGCGGCGGGATTCTGGCAGATAGCAATGGATCCGGCAGATGCCGAGAAAACGGCATTCAACACGCACTCAGGGCACTATGAATGGAAAAGAATGCCGATGGGTCTGGCCAACAGCCCTGCTGTCTGGCAGAGAACCGCTGATGTTATCCTGGCAGGTCTTCTGGGGAGGCTGTGCTTCGTGTATATGGATGACATTATCATATACAGTGACAGTTTTGAGAACCATTTGCGCGATATTGAGCAGGTTTTGGTGCGACTAAGAGGAGCGGGTCTCAAGCTGAAGCCCTCTAAGTGCCAATTCCTCAAAAACGAGGTGAAATACCTCGGGCACGTTGTTTCAGCTGACGGCGTGCGACCGGACCCTGAGAAACTAAGGTGTGTCTCGGATTTTCCATCCCCGACTAGCGTCCGCCAGGTCCGGCAGTTTCTCGGCCTGATCGGTTACTACCGAAGGCACATAGAGGAGTTCGCCAAGCTCGCTAAGCCGCTCACCGCCTTAACAGCCAAAAATGTCGCCTTTCGCTGGGACGAAAACGCGGAGAATGCTTTTGGGGCCCTGAAAAGGAAGCTAATGAGTGCACCGCTGTTGCGCCACCCGGATTTTAATTTGCCCTTCGTTATGGCCACAGATGCGTCAAAGTTCGCAGTGGGTGCCGTGCTATCTTAGGTTATCGAGGGCAAAGAACATCCCGTTGCTTTTGCTAGCCGACAGCTGAGCCCCACAGAGCAAAAGTACGGAGCTACGGAAAGGGAGTGCCTCGCCGTTGTCTGGGCAGTAAAGCATTTCAGATGCTACCTTTACGGCCGCAAATTCAAGCTAGTCACAGACTGCCATCCTCTGAAATGGGTGATGAGTGTCAGGGACCCTAGCTCGCGACTCGCTAGATGGAATCTACACCTGCAGGAATACTGCTTTGAAGTTGAGCACAAGTCAGGAAAGACGCATCTGAATGCTGATGCACTCAGCCACACAGCTGCCGTGGCAGCTATAGATGAGTTTGTCCCCGTAGTCGACGCCGCCGAATTACGCACAGAGCAGTGCAAAGATCCGGACCTGAAGCGAATAATCGAAAGCTTAGAGGACGCACCGTCTTACCCCGAACAGCTAGGTTATTTCATTGGCAAAGACGGCACCCTGTGTCGGCGCACGAGGCCAACCAGGAAATGGAGACCAGAGAAAACCGCTTGGGAGAGAGTCGTCATACCTCGGTCGTGGACAGAAAGGGTTCTTCGCGCGTTTCACGATGCGCCATGCGCCGGTCATTTTGGCGTAGCGAAGACACGCAGGCGTGTGGAGCGTTTGTACTTTTGGAGTGGCATGCGACAGGATGTTAGAGACTACTGTGCGAAGTGTCATTCCTGTCTCGAAAGAAAAACACCCAAGGGACGAAGACCAGCTCCAATTCAGCCGTTCCCTGAGGTTTCGGCTCCCTTCGAGCGGACAGGTATGGACATAATGGGCCCATTGCCCACGATCACTTCCGGAAACAAGTACATTTTAGTATTTGTCGATCACCTTTCAAAATACGCGGAAGCGGTAGCACTCCCAGATCAGAAGGCAGACACGATTGCAAGAGCATTTGTCGAACAGATCGTGCTCCGACATGGACCCCCGAGGCAACTCTTGACAGATCGGGGAACGAACTTCGTGTCGCAGCTAATGAGGAGAGTTTGCGAGCTGCTTAAGATCGCTAAGAAGCAGACAACACCGTACCATCCGGCTTGCAACGGCGCGGTGGAGCGACTGAACCAAACCGTGGCCGGGTTCCTGTCGCATTTTGTTTCGCGCGACCAGCGGGACTGGGACTTGTGGCTCCCGTATGCAATGTTTGCCTACAATTCCGCAGCACACGAGAGCACGGGCGAATCGCCATTCTTTCTTCTCTACGGCCGAGACCCGGACCAGCCTAGTGAAGTGCCAGAGGGCCCCCGTCGTGTCCCATACGCTTCACTGGACGACTATAAGGTTGAGCTAGAATCGCGCTTGCAAGTGGCGAGGGACATCGCAAAGGAGTCCTTAAAGAAAGCGGCGAAGCGCAGGAAGGAGGTGCACGATCGCAGTGCTAGAGACGCGCCGTTTGATGTGGGGGACAGCGTGTACATTGAAAACTGCCAAAGGCAGATTGGGCTAGCTCGTAAGTTCCAGACGAAGTGGAGAGGACCGTGCGAGGTTGTCGAGAAGCTTTCTCCGGTAAACTTCAGAGTCCGAGACGTGAACCGGCGTTTGATAAGGATACACGCAAATCGCCTCAAGTCGGCACCGGTTCAGTATTCACGAAATGAGGAAAGGGAAAGCGCGGATTTTGATGGGGACAGAAGTGAAGCGGAGCGCGCAGATAGTTCGCAAGAAACGCCCTCTCCTGCATTTGTTCGGCAGGCGCCCGAGGTGACGGCCGGAATGCCACCGGATTTACTTCATGCATTGCTAGAAGAAGAAGCGCGCGAGGTTGCCGCGCAGATAACGCCAGGAGAGGCTCCTGCCACGAGCCCTCGCGAGTCCCAAAGCAGACAAAGGGGCACAGACTTACTTAGTATGACTCATGAAGGCCGATATCCGCTGCGAAATCGGAAATCTAAGTCGGACTAATGGCGTAAACAGAGCGGAGTTGTGAACTGGTTAGAATTGTGTAATGCCGCAGCTCATAACATTGCTATATGCGTATGTGTTAAGTTATCGGAGTTAATAGTTAAACCTTTTGTTGACACGACGAAGCATGGTGCATGAATGACGCTTTATTGAAGAAGGCGAGCGGTTATATAGGCAAGCGGTTAGATAACAGAAATGGGGGCTGCTTCTGTCCGGCTAGGCGCGTGTGCATGACTTGCACTACGTCACATCTCCCCTCTCTCTCTCTTTTTTTTTTTAATCGTCGAATCAAGTAGAGTTTCAGAACTCAGGCGCCGGGTATCTTCGTGGTGGTTGGCGCTTCCGTTCACTCCTGCGGAGTTGTGTAGATTCGGATGTCCCTGTAGTGTCTGGGACTCCCACAGCTGGCAGCGGCGCGGGAGTCTTGTGGTCTGGAGACGAGGGAGCAGGAGCCGGATTGAGGTGTTCTCTTGTGCGCTGAAACTGTTGACCCTCTTCCGTTTTGACGATGTAGGCACGAGGAGTCTCAGCCCGCTGTACGACCGTGACAGGGGACCATGATCTTGAGGGCACATTGTACATAGTTGCGGTCGAGCCAGTGCGAAGCTCTGGAAGAGGCCGTGTACCTCTGTTGTAGAAGCAGCGTTGCTTGCTCCTGATGTCTTCTAGCCTTCGTCGCACGGTCTTGGGTGGCACTGTTTGTGGCTGTAGGTGGCTAGTTGGTACAGGAAGCAGCGTTCTTGTCTGTCGGCCCATGAGCCTCTGCACAGGGGACTTCAGAGAAGAGTCCCGAGGTGAATTTCGACACTCAAGCAATGCGGCACAAAACTCAGTGCTACCGAAACGGAACCGCCTTAACAGCTTCTTAGCTTCCTGTACTGCTCTTTCTGCCATCCTACTTCTGACACCATGTGGACACGACGAAGCATGGTGCATGAATGACGCTTTATTGAAGAAGGCGAGCGGTTATATAGGCAAGCGGTTAGATAACAGAAATGGGGGCTGCTTCTGTCCGGCTAGGCGCGTGTGCATGACTTGCACTACGTCACACCTTTCTGTCATTAAGTAACACCTTCACAGGAGAGCATGCGGAGCGCATGCAGAACCTGCCGTACTTCCTTTCGTTATCTATATTTTTGTCTGTGCCGTGATCGTGCTAGAAGTGGGAGCTCCTTTGTAACTGTGGTAAATTTATTTCGTCCAGTTTGGACTAGAAAGGAGAGGCTTGGGTGCTGAGTTTCATGTTTATCTGTAAAAGAAGATCACTGCTGCCCCTGGAGACGCCAGTTATGACAGCGGAGGCATTGGTGTTGTGCAGTGGTGTTGAGTGCAGCGAAAAGTGTTTTGTCGGACGCACTGTGCGAGGCGATTCAGAAAGACAAGGGGAGCTGCAGGGACTCAAATGTTCGGAGAACATTCTTCTGGAGGGTGAGCGAGTGTGACATTCCTTGTGTGCTGCGAGGTTCCGCGTTCCACGGCGCGGCGTAGACGGAGACCCAGATGACAGCGGCATCATCAATTACCCAGCCATGCACTTTGAGTGACGACCAGAACGAAGGGACCCGCCGCCATGACAGCGGCATCATCAATTACCCAGCCATGCTCTTTGAGTGACGACCAGAACAACCGGACCCGCCGCCGCCGCCGCCGCGGGGAAACAGGCTTTATCCTCCCCAATTTGCGTGGCCGTTCCAGGTGCGGCCCTCCCGGGCACATTCCAGGACAAGGGAGCTGTCAGCGGGCCAGAGCGCGCCGTACCACAGCCGACGCTATGCGCTACCGCGAAGACAACATTCTTTCCCTCCTTCCCCTTTCGACGTGGGCTATCGCCGGGAAGGCACCCACAGCTTCCCGCCGTGCCTCGTGAACAAAAGCGCATTCCCAGAAGGGCCGTGACGGACACCTGTCATGGCGGACAGGCAGTACTCGCCAAGAATGTGGAAAGACAGGCGCTAGTGAATTAGCTCCGAAGAGAGAGCCTGTGTATACTCTCACTTGAGAGAGAGTGGTGGCGTTTTTGTTGTTTATTTAGTTTGTATTGTTAACAGACTCTGGGTTCGAGGCTAAGCCCAACCCAAGGGGTTGTCCCCATCTCGCATGTTATTTTGGATTGGAGAATTGATGCTTTGGGCGGGCCACTGGAAATGACCGCCCTTAGTCCTTTGTTAATCAAGTGCTTAAAAGCACATGTAAACGGATGCAGTCCAGTCTGAGCTGGGGCTCCATGCTTAGCATGTAATGTGATGCTACTTAGGCACTAACCTGCCCGGTCGATGAGTAAAGTAGTGCAAAGTTTGTTCTTTTGTAAATTCAGTTCTGCTTTTTCCAGTTTAACTCTCTGTATATGTATGTTGTAAAATTATGCTCTGCTGTCATCATCTACAAGCTCGCCTCCTGTTCATCTTCCAAGCCGAACGACACTAGAGGAAGGGTTTGTGAACCATCCTCGAAGAAACGGACGACTATTGAAATTCTACTGCATACACGCTCAGGACGACATCGTTCGCCAAGAGGGCCTTCAGCGCCGAAGCCCGACGGCGTGCAGCTTCTGCCAGCAACCGCTCGAGCCCAACTCCGGAGCCACTCCATCGCCCCCATGAAGTCGTCGGCACGTAAGCTCGGACGCCCCAGCCTCTGATGTATAATCTTAATCATGTGTAATTATTGAATATACCTGTTTGTTTAAACTGAGCCATACGGTGTCTCTTTGCCTCTCCGTCCCGTGTGGACCTGCGCATTATGGGGGTCATCACACTATGAAGATTGGCGGCAGCCCTAATACTGCAGCAGGCTGACAATAAAGGTCCAGGTTAGGTCAAGGTTTAAAGGGTTCAGTGTCCCAAACTCAGGCAATGAGGGACACCGTACAGAAGGACTCCGGGTAATTTGGACCAGCAAGGGTTCTTTAACGTGCAGTGACAGAGCACACCATACGGGCCTCAAGCATTTCTCCTCCATTTAAATGCGACCGCCGCGGCCGAGAACCGAACCCTTGTATTTCGGGTCAGCAGCCAAGCACCATAACGACTGAGCCACCGTAGCAGCGATAGAGGTTCAGGCCTCACGTAAATGTACCCCGTTACTGTTGGCGCACGAACGCGACAGAACCGTTTGAGTACGTACCCGTGGCCGTGGCAAAGGCGTGACGGGAGATTTGGGCCTCGTTGGCCTTGCCACGGTCCAGTTGGCGTCGCCGCCGTAAGGACACACGTCCGGGAATACCATACCGCAGATCTCTGAAGTGCGCAGCTTGCTTCGCTCCAGCACGTAGACGAACTTGTCCTGCGAAGCGCGTCACAGGGGACACGCCTTTTACGGAATCCCACATTGTGCCAGAAGCGCATAATACCAGAGCGCTGCTTACCTCGTCCCCTCAAAGTGTTCCCGGTATCATTAAGCTCATTAAAACTAAATCATTAAAACTAATTGAGCAAAATGCGTGCGTCGACACCAAATTTGCGCCAGTCACTGAGGCTTTGCTGCACCCTCATTCACTTCAAAATAGTGCCAACCCATCATTTCCGGTAAGGATATGATGAGTTCGAATTTACTGCGGGAAGACTTTTATTCCAATTTTTTCTGTCTAGAATTGAGTCTTTCGCTGCCGGACATGCGCAAATATAACCAGAAAGAGAATCATTTATTTTTCAGAAAGATTATTGTATCGAATTGTTCTAACGGTGCCTTTATTGTGGCTGCCATTGCTGAACGTTATTACATCTCCATGGCGCACATAACCGGCCTCAGATAATGTCGCCGCTAACCGTAAGCGTATTTAAGGGAGGGAAGGTGCACCGTAGGAGGCTTGTTTTATCATTTCCTCATAGTCGCCCCACTTATGAGCAGCGCAGGACAAAGATCTCCCGTTGACCTCCAAGCAGACTTGTGCCACGCCAGCCGTGGTAGCCGCGTCCGCCATGTTTGCTGATATGCTTGACTTCATTAGCGCGCTGCTCTGGTTACGAAGCAAGGACGGAAAAGAAAAAAACGAACACACAGTAGCGCTCCAAGGAAATCAAGAATTGAAAACCAACTAGGCCCATTTGCAGCTTTGCTGACGTTCCTAATCTAGTCTCTTCTGACTCACGGCCTTCATTTCAAGCCCGAACAAGGCGACTGAACAGCACTAAATTGAACAGCGAGGTGCTGAAAGTGGTACACGAATATGTCTACTTGAGGCAGGTAGTGACCGTTTATCCGGACCATGAGAGGGAAATAACCACAAAAATAAGATTGGGGTGGAGTGCATATGGCAGATTCTCTCCGGCAGTTTACCAATATCCCTCAAGAGAAAAGTATACAACAGCTGCATCTTTCCGGTACTCACCTACGGGGCAGAAATGTGGAGGCTACGGAAAAGGGTTCAGCTCAAGTAGAGGACAACGCAGCGAGCTATGGAAAGAAAAATGATAGGTGTGACGTTAAGAGACCGGAAGCGGGCAGAGTGGGCGAGGGAACAAACGCGTGTTGATGACATCGTAATCGAAATCGTGAAGAAGAAATGGGCTTGGGCAGGGCATATAATGCGAAGGCAAGATAACCGCTGGTCTTTATGGGTAACGGAGTCGATTCCACGAGAAGACAAGCGTAGCAGGGGGCGACAGAAAGTTAGGTGGCGCATGAGATTAATGAGTTACGATGCGCGCACGATGGGCGCAGCTGGGAAGGAGAGGTCTAAGTGTAGAGACATGGGAGAGGTCTTTTCCCTGCAGTGGGCGTAGTCAGGCTGCTGCTGCTGCTGATGATGATGATGATGATGACGAAATGATAGCAGCCTTGCCTCAATTTGTTCAAATGAACAGCGGCGTCAAATTTCCTGGAATGTCATCTGCATACATCTCTAGTACGAAATCACAAGATGATACGTCTTTCTTCTTGATGTTGGCATGTGACCCCCAGTTCCGCGGTTCTATTAAAGTCTTTGATGGCGCACACACTCGCCAAATTCGTAATAGATCAGGAGCAGGACAACGATCGCCAGATAAACATTCCTGCTATATTTTTGTCAACCAGTTCAGAAAGTTGATACCTGTGATGGTCGCCTCAAATCTGAGAGCCTACTTTCGAACCAGACTTTAGACGCCAGGAGTTTCCTGTTGCCAATGTTCACGACAGGGAAGATTGTTCTGTGGTAGCAAGTTTTTACTGTCGTCTGTTTTTTGAAAGAGGCATTAAAGAGACACGAGGGCACACAGAATTTATCCTCTATCGATAGGCTACGGCACTCTAACTACATAGAAAAAACAAAGCTGTTATAAGCTATAAAAAACTGCAAAACAAAATATAAATGTCGCCATCACCAGCAAAGCTCGCATGTGAATGGCGTGCGTCGACAATTAATTTTCCGCGCGGATCCCAAACGGTCTGGTACACCGACGTTCACTACAAAATGGTGATCACTGACTCTCTTCCAATGTAGAAGTCACGAGATCGAATCAAGTGGCGAGGAAATTTTCAAATTGAATTTGTTCAGCAATAAATAGCTTTTTCCTGGTGGAAAAATGTTAACGTGCCCAGGAGGACCATCTTTAACTCAGAAGAATAGTAGAATGGTGTTGGCCTTGTTGTCCCCCCGTTTCATTCGTCCCTTAGTGCTATGAACGACGACGGTACCTGACAGTAAAAATATATCTTGGGAAAAAAACCTGTTTAAGGACAGAAGCGCATGAGATCTAGCGTTTATCATGACCTGCCTTCCTAGTTATTTGTTTTTCCGGTGAAAGGAAATTTATTGATTGCCCTGCCCGCAACTTATGCTAAAGCAATTTTCTTCTTCTAGGCTAATGCTAAAGCAAAGTAATCGCCCAAGCCGTGTAACGTCGCAAAAAAGGACGCAGCAGTGGGAAACGCTAAGTGTGTCGAAGCGCTCAGGCAAGGGGTACCGTGCAGCCACGGTTAGCACCAAACGACACTGTCTGTTGCGCAAAGCTGGATCATTCCGTCCCCTTACCTTGAAGCGTTTGACGAGGCCTCTGCAGACGCGTGGTGTTTCGATGTGCAGTGTCTCGCAGGCGCCATGGAGGAATGCGGTTATGCCGGACTCAGGCAATCCCCAGGTCAGATACTTGCGCAGGATAGCAGTCGACACCTTACAGGCGCTGCAGTATGGCACCGCGCTGCCGGACGTCAGCAACGAGAGGTCCTGCGGTTCGTTTTCCATTTCGCTAGTGTTAGCTTGTGCCCGTGACCTTCCACGCACATAGGCTACTAGCCTGCATGCGGGCTTAAATGCATTTCCCTAGCATGCCACCCCACCACTAGAGCCACCGGCCTATCTGCCGCTGTGCCTGCATCGGTCAGCTCAACTCTGCGCACTAAACAAGGCAATGCCATCGGTACTCGCCGTGAAACGCTGTGCTTACGAAAGACAGCCATTCTGGGCTACAACACACGCACAGTGTGTGGCTGAGCTCTGCAGCCAACGAATGTGCGCGTGTTTGAAAATGAACCTGTACATTTCAGCTCAACTCCTTACTCGACAAGCAGTCTGCTAAGGATGTATGGAAAAGAGTAACAAATCTAGGCCGGCGCAGTTTCCAGTGGCTGTGCAATGAATTTTCTATTTTCACATACACTGGCTCGTTCGTTATATAGCCACGTACGCGTTTAAGATCATTTGGTTTTTATTTATTTCTTTATTACAATACTCTGAGGGCCTGAAGGGCATTTTAGAGGGGGTGGGTGAAAAAAAACATTAAAAAGTAAAGGCAAAAGGCAAAAAATCATGATGCAGCCACTTGGTCGATGACACACTTGGTGATATGTGGCTTGAAGGATGACGCGTCTTCAATACTGGCGATATGATGCTCAGCGGCTCAAAGCGGCTCAGGCTATGAGTGATGTCGTAGTGGAGGGTTCCAGGTAAGATAAATCATCTGGGGTTCTTTACCGTGCACTGACATCGCACAGTACACAGGCCTCCAGCATTTCGTCTCCATCGCAATGCGACTGCCGTGGCCGGGCCATGAGGAAGAATGTCGGCAAATCAGTCAAAAAGCAGTGGAAATAGATTGACGGATGAGCCTTACATCAATGAAAACACCAAAAAATGACATACAAGACAGAGATCAAATGGAGATTATGGCCTGTGGACACACCTTTAATGCGACGTGCAAATGTTTTTACGGGCCACGCATGCTGCGCAAACCATAAAGAATCCACTAGATGTACCCTAAAATGAAAACCTGCAGCCAGCCCCTTTGAACAGAACTCTGCAACGCTGCTGTCATTTTCGCGCTATCCATGGGGGCTATACGGAAACGACAGTGTTATTAACTCACACAGCCGTCGAAGCAGCATGGTATTGAGATAGGTTGTCTTAGTTCCTTTACTTCACGCAATTTTTTCCATACGAAATTGCGAGCTAAATGCCATATGTGCTTCACCATCGGTGTTATATCTTTACATGCAACTCCGGCATGTTATGCAACCGAGTCACGACCGGAAGGTCATTAGCAGCGAGGAGTGGGAGCTGCCGACAACATTCCCTTTCTACCTGATCAAGAAGGGTCTCGGAAGGGTCTAATCGTCCTGAGGCGAGCGTTCCAGTAGCATGGGATTTATTCGCTGACGCGCCAATGGCTGGAGAAATGTTTTAAAATCTTTTCTTGACCATATCACTCATAGACAAATCTTGCATCTATGTCCTCTCCGGTTGACTTGGAATGCTCCTACATAATCCTTGGCTAAATACCGCTCCTGGCGAGCGCATGCGCGCACTCGCAAGCCTAGGTGTACAGCTGCTGTGGTGAGTGTTTGCGGCATGATGGCGTGCTACAGAAGTTTTCGCACTGCTAGAATGCTCACGAAACCACTCCTTCAGAAATCTGCTTGCCTTGTAGGGATGACCTTTACCGCACGCTAATTGTCCACCTTTTCCACTCGCGAAAGAAATGTCACGTCTCACCTCCACATCGGAAAACACAAAACAGACAAGGGGCATCAGACCAATAGCCTTTGTATCGTGAGGAGAACTCGTCTACCTCCCGTGCCGAGACGAAGACGATTTCTCCTCTCTATTCGTTGCTAGCGGAGTGAAGCTCCACTGCCGTCCCTTGTTCGTTTTGTGTTTTCTAAGAACCCCATTTCCCTGGCCCACTCTCTACCATGAATCGACATTGGAAAACACTTGGATAGGAACATAGACAGTTTGGCAGCAGCAGAAAAGAGTAGTTCTACCCCTTTGTAATATTTACTGAGAAAAACATTTCTCTCTGTTTGTTCGCCTGGCCGTCGGAATCACCTTTTGTGATGCTACACTTGTTGATCATGATGCTGGCCACAGCAGAGAGACAAAGCGGTCACAGCCAGCTCTCAGGACAAGTGAAAGCTGCTTGCTGATTTCGCAGTGCATATTTCTGCAGTAAATTTCGCAAGGACGCTGTCTGCTTTAAGGATGATTTTATGCTCGTGGCGACGGATTAAAAGCGTGAGCAGCCAATTCGTGACTTCGTGGAGAACATAATTCCTGCTCATCATTGCATGCCCTCTCTGCGAAATTCGGAATAAACTAGTAATACCGTGATTTGTCCTTTGAATAACATTTTAACTCTTCTTTCTGTTTCCATGTACATCGCATACGTGCCCTATATACACGTGGAATAATAATGACTCCTACAAGGGGGCACTTAATCAATGAATATGTTTGGCCAATCGGTATCATAGCTGCTTCCCATGGACACCGATGCTTAGTGTGACCGGCTTCCAGAGGCATCCTTCTATGTGTTGGCAGACGGTTCGACTTGCGACCGATGGATGGCTAAGGTTGCGACTAGCAGTTCTGCATTAGATCTCATGCAAATTCAAATGCGATCAGTCCCGCATTAGTGCGACGATTTGGGGAGCACAACCATTGCTACCCAAACACCCGCCTCGCCAAGTGTAAGTGCGTACCAACAACAGCGCCAAGAAAACGCCTCAAAAGGCTCCTTGCACCATCGCATAGCAATCAGTAGCTGCAGCGTCGTGTCCTCGTATCTGGTTCCGTCTAACTTATGCACAGTCTTTCCTTCTGTCCTAATAGAACAAAACTAAAACACAACTTTTCTTGGTTGCTTTTTTATCTGCTCTCCTGTTCCCGAAAAATCACAGGTACACTTCAAAATGAGCGCAAAGGTTGAACTGCTTCTGAGAAAGTGCAAAAACCGCTTTGAACAGGAGACACCGAAGAAAGTTGCGAACGACAGAGATACTGGTTGTGTATTTCTTTCGCGTTCCAAGTTCCAAACATTATTTTCTTCTTATTCTCAAAATACCAGTTTTGCCACAGCATAGAATGTAAGAATAAGGTGCACGACTGTCAAACCAGACTGCCCGCTGTGGGACTAGCTCTCGCTTCCTCGCGTCGCCATAGGTTCTAGCCCATGCAGAGCCTGTTGCAGTGAGACCTCTAGGGAGCTGGATGGCGCGAACAGTACAGAATCACCAGCGAATCGTGCACGCAAAACATAAGCTCGACAACACACAGACTGTAAGCGCGATGAAAGAAGCGAACAAACGGACACTCAATGGCACTGAATACGTGACTTTATCGCGCAGATCGCGCACTTACCTTGTCAAGGTGCTGCGGCCGCCGTACCATGTTGTAGAGGGCGGCGGCCAAAAATTTTCTTACTGCGTCACAGCGTCGGAACGTTGGCGCACAATGGCTGCCGTGCAGGCTATAAAAGGCAGCCAGCAGCAGCCACACTGAAAGCACATTGGGCTTCATTGAACTCGTGTCAGCCTCCTGCGTAAAGCGCGAAAGAAATAATGAAACATGGCTACAGGAAACACACATCTTTTCTTTGGCACAAAAATGCCTTTGTCGTAAAATCGCCTTTGTTATTCCTTTCGCGGTCGCAGGTACTTGTCACCTTCGTCTAAATACCCATTGTGTTGCTGTTCTCATTGTTTATTTTTTCAAAGGTGGCTGTGAGCTGCTGTCATCGAAATTTATGTCTCACCTTTCATGAACAAACAGGCACCGTTTTTTTTTTCTTTTTTTTGCGATTAATGCGACATTGGCGAGAACCCCGTAATTTAGCGTGTTTCCGACTTCAAAATTACACTCTATTCAAAATTCTGGAGCGTACTCTACTACGTAACGCTTAGGCGATTGCAAGAAACTGCGTTCAGACTTAAGTATGCGCTTAGTGTCGCACATTCCACATCTATCAACGAGCTGGGCATGTGTTGAAGATATGCCCCCCCCCCCCAACCCCTAAAATTCAGTGTTTTGGCGGCCTTTAGCGTTGCTCTCAGTATGTTTCGAGCATGAGGCTACGGCTCTGCGCGCGGACCTGGACTAACATCCGACAATTAAGGAGGATGCAAACCCACAATGCTAGGTTACACATTCTAAGTGCAAGTTAAGGGATCATCGTTATGACTTCTCCCCGTGAGGTCTTTAAACAATTAATCCATCATTGAAAAGGAGAAGTCAAGGCGTTTAATCGAACACGTGGCTTCGTGGTCTTTAACAAAAGCTCATTACTACTGGCTACAGCGGTTGATGTCTTGCCTGCAGAGTTGTTTTATGAGCACACCGTGAGATTCCTAAAGTGGCCTTGGCGTTTCTTCAAGCTATATTAGGACCAGCCTCAGCGCTGGATCAGTGCCCACGAAACACAAAACATCTTAGAAACGTCATGAAACAGCCACTAATGATAACAGAACATCTCACAGACGCCGACAGGAAGAAGCTTCCTCTAAGACTGCTCTAAAACGTTTCCAGTGAGACGTTTGCTCACCAACTTCTCTAAAATGTCCGTAGTAAGGCATTTTCGCAGAATTGTTTCTGCATCGAGTAACTTTAGACCACGTGAAGGACACGCGCCTGCAAGCTCTAGCTACCAGGAGAAAGCTCTCACCGTGGATTAAACATCTTCTATATCACGGCACATAAAGAGCAGGCGCGCCGTTGCAAGACCGATCTGTGTGCTCAAACTCTGAAAGCGCGTTTTTACCTTTGGAGCCCGAAACCACGGTATAAAATCACGGTCCATATCGAGTCCAGCTGACCCACCACTCGTGGCGCTGGACTTAGGTAACATAGTGGCCCTGAAAGCTGACGGCAGCTACGCGAATGATGAAATTTGATTCATGTTGCGAACGCCTCTTCCTTCCGCCACAGCTGCCCGGTGGCTGCACCGGTGCAGCGAATGCTCCATCGCCTTCATCGGCACCTTCGCCCAGTCCGGCTCTCGCGCATCCTTTTTTGCGTCCAGCACGCCGCAGCTTGCTTCTTGGTGTCGCTCCGCTCGGTGGCGATAGAGTCTACAGTCGATGTCAACGTGGTTTTCAAGGTTTTAATCGAAAATAAATCTTTCTGCAAGCTGTAAATGCTTAGTTTAACAAAAAATTATGAGATGCACTTTGGTAATTGCGTTTATGATCTTGCTTTCTTTATTTTGAATTTTACGAATCCGGTACTTCATTTGGCTAGTTGGCATGACGTTGCAGTCGCTAGCGGTTGCTTGATGCACGCTCCGATTCCTCCGAACGTTTCTCCATCTGTTTCACGCTCGTTGGCGCTTCACGCTGCTGTTTGCAGTTTTTCCGCAATATCTTTTACTACCAGCGCTGCGCTTAAATGTGAACCTCGTTTTCCGAAAAACTAAGTCGTCTCCCATTTCTCTTGCGTAGTGAAAGCGTCAGCCTCACCGCGGCTTGGCCGCAAATGCTCCTGGTTGAACCGTCTGCTAGTGTTTCGCTGCTTTGGTTTGCTGGGTTACTTTGGATATATTGAAATGGCGCTTGCATGTGCTAGAGCTTTCGTTAAGTGGGTGCAGCTAGGTTGCTGTCGCACATTTAGCGTCCTATACGAGCTGTTTTCTTTACGGAGGTCGTGAAGAAATTTGAACCCCAGTAAAATCATGGCATAATTTATGTTGGCAATGTTACATAGCTTCAAAGCTATGTCAAAGCGACCAGCTTTGTTTAAACATAAGAAAGGCGCAAATTGTTTCTGCACATTCTACACACCTCGTCGGCCGTTTCATGGTTACTTTCTCCTGTGGTTTTAATCACCTCTAGGTGTTGATATACTGTTGCCCGTGTGGCTTGATGTATCCGGCTGTTTTTCTAATTAAGTGCTAAAATTGACGCGTTAAATTCTTGTCTTCCTGGCCTACTTTTATGTTTCCTTTTGCCACTCATTTATCCTTCCTTGTGTATATATAGACCTGTAGGCGACTTTTCACTGTCTAGCAGGCGCTGCGTACAAGTGCCCAGTCAGGCTTTGGTAGGCCTGAACTCGTAAAATGTTTTCTACAGTACAAAATAAACTGATTGATTTATTGATTGAGGTCTGTGCCTAATTGCATTCTGTAAGCATTTTATTCTTGCCAAAAACTATCTTGTGGCTAGCTGAGTGTAGTGATCATGAAACCCGTCGCGATGGATTTGTGGCTTTGGCTTTCGGCTGCTGATCCCAAGGTAGCGGTGGCTGGATGTCGATAGAGCGGAAATACAAAAACGCTCGTGAGCTGTGCGAAATCGGGCTGTGTTAAAGAATCCCTGGTAGTCCAAATTAACCCGGAGCCCTCCCCTATGGCGTGCCCAAAAGTCCATGTGTCGCCTCAGGACGTTAAACACCACAATTTACAAGCTATCATGAAGTCGACGTTGTAGTGGTTTCATGAAATTCAGTGACTCCATGCGCAAACTAAGCAATTCAAGAACTCAAGCAATAAATTGTTCATGACTTTGTTGGTTGCAAGCCATGATGAAAACATGGAACAGTAATAGTTGCAGTAAATGCGAGTGCCTGATTTTAGATTATTTGTGCAGGCTGACATGAGCTATTTCATCTGCTGTGTGACCCTTTTAAATGCCTCGTTTCAAAAACCATGCGCAAGCATTGTGATGTGTCCTTGGTGTGCGGTTCATCATTGACCCAGAGGATGCAAAACAGCGGAAATAATCGTACCAAGCTGGGTGGGTTACTGCACTTATTAAGTTTGTTTCCTTACCAATGAGAGCTCCGGCACTGAGGTAGTCCAGTCAGTGATGCTGCTCTCTATGTGTGCAGGCTGTATGACAATGTAATGAAGTGGGCCCTTGGCAAGCAGGGCTGCTTGATATTTTTGGCAAACCACTGCACCGTGCACAGCTGCTATTGTCTCTGCTTCACCTTGCACATCCATTTTTGACCACAGGCTGTTAAAAAGTGGTTTTCAGAGGATTTTTTGGCCCCCCTCCTATAGTTTTGGTAAGCGCTCTTCGCAGCTGATACTGTTTTTCTTTCATTTTATGCTTTCTTGTACAGGTGTACGCTGTTTTCTAGTGTTCGTTCAACAAATCCACAAGCCCCATTGCTTATTTGGCTTTTAAGACTTCTACTGTTGGGGAAGGAGCAAGCACCTAGGCAAGTTTGATGAAAATTAATCGCAGCACGTTGCAATGGATTGTTCCGACGACTTGTCCTGTAGATGGTTCAAGTTCTGAAGATAGCGTCTCGACTAATGCTTTTCGTGCAGTGGTGCAATCAATCTCTTGCCTGCAGTGCCCTTATTTGAGCATCGTACAGATTAGAAAGGGCCTCTTTGGTGATGCAATGTCAGGAGCCTTATACACACGCAACTGTGTCTTATCCTTGAAATGTGCCTCTGTGTGGCTCTCAAGGTAAGTTCCAAGATTTAGCCCACCACTATCGTACATAAAAGTGACGATAGTTAGGAAAACACAAGAGCATCTCTGCTACGTTTTCTTGCGATGTCACAAGATGTAAATCATTAACCACTTTTGATTCAGCCACACCTTGCAGGTAAGAGAAAGCCTGTTTGCAAGATACAGCAAATCGAGTCCGGTCAGTCCAGCATGCGTAACCCTGCGAAGAGCGATCGAGAAGTCTGCACCACACAGTCAAAAGTTAAATTAGAAAGGACTCCATGCTTTGTGGGAACATTGCTTGTGCCCAGCTTGCTTGCAGGTTTCTGTGGCTCTTCCATGGAAGCGCTACCTTTCAACGCGGTACGGCAAAGTGTCGACTTTTATGCAGGGAAGGCAGAGCTCAAGCGCTCTACACAAGGGTGACACAGGCTGTAGATACTTTTCTTTTGTCTAAATTGATCAGACTCCTGGCAGGTACAAGCACATTTTTATCAAGGCAGTTAAGCCACTAAGCGACAAAAGAAAATGTTCTCAGCTTAAGTTTATGGTAAGGCAGCGGGGTTTCAATTTATTTTGTGTCTATCTATCTATATAGGCTGTTTGAATTTTGATTCTCTTAAGAACCTTCACGGTAGGTGAATTCTTGAGTTTATGGTGAGCCATTGTATGTGCACAAATGCCACTGACATTAACATCATTCGCATCTATGTATATTGCCGCGAAAATTTGCAGTGTTTGTTTATTATTCAAATCTGCCGCAACACAACTTCATCGCTCTGTTTGCGACGCAAGACGCGACTAGATTTATCTCGGTTGATCGCAGCCTGGCAGCGCGGATTCTACGTTGTTCCGGAACGTTCTAGTAACCTTGCACGCTTTATCTAGAAAGTTCGCGATCAGCTTTAAATTGAGCATGGCCTACAGCGGCGGTCATTCTGTCCTACGACCACCGAGCACGCTTGTCGCTTCGCCGCCGCCGAGTGATTCAGTCCATTTTGGGTGCAAGTCAGCCCAATAAACAGTTTTCTTTTCGAAGACCTTTTTGTCCGTCTGCATCGCTGCTTCGACTGCCGTCACCCCTACGTGATATCTGGTGGAGGTGCGGGGTAGCCTTCCATGTTCCGGACGCCCCCTTCAAGTCGTGAAGCCAGCCCTCAGCGCTTCGCACCCGAGGACGAGCCAGCTCAGCGAGCCAGCCGACGTCTCCAGGGAGAGGGGCTTAAGTTCGGGACACTGCTGGACTGCGAAAAGACGCTGCTACGAGCACCGCAACCTCGCCGAAGATGTCGACACCGATCATACTGCAGCAGCCGTGGGTGCCGCCAAATTTCTATGGATCTCTAGGCGAAGACCCTGAAGAGTGGTTGGACCAATCTGAGCGCATGGCGTCATTCAACAAGTGGGATGATGCGGCAAAAATTGGACATGTCTTTTTCTCCTTGGATGACTCCGCACGCACGTGGTACAAAAACTACGAGTCGTCCCTTACGACATGGTAGCTATTCAAGAGAGATCTATTGCAGGTATTCACCAGTGTCGTGAGGAAAGAAAGAGCCGAACGACTCCTCGAGTTCAGGATCCAGCTTCAGAACGATGCCGTCCGCGGTTACGTCGAGGAGATGAAGCGCGTATTTCGCCACGCCGACCCCGAGATGACCGACAAAAAGAAAGTTAAGTTTTTAATGCGCGGCGTAAAAGAACAACTCTTTGGCAGCCTCGTCCGCCAGCCGCCAAAAACAGTCGAGGAATTCATGCAAGAAGCCTGCACGATTGAGAAGACCCTCGACGTCCGACCTCGGCAGTACAATCGCCCTTCCTCTGCCTGTGCAATTTGTTCAGACACGATGGCCACCACCAGCGACAGCTTGCGGGAAGTTTTCCGCGAAATCACCCGAGAGGAGCTACGCCGATTACTGTCATCCTCTCCACAGCCACAAGCAGCGACTCTGATGGATGTGGTACGGGAAGATGTGCAACAGGCACTTGGTACCCCGACTGCCACAAAACCCCAGGCCATGACCTACGCCGCTGCAGTAAGGACTCCTCAGCGCCAACGACAACCAATGCATCCTGCCCGAAATGAACAACTTGCTCCCGAACGCCACCTCCCTGCCCCCGCCCGCCCAGCCTATGACCGACGCTCAAACCCCAGGAAATGCGACGCCTAGAGGAATTCCGACAAGCGGGCGTTGTGCTTGCATTGCGGTGAGGCCGGCCATATTCTCCGTCACTGCCCGTACCTACGTATCGGTCTTCGAGGATTTGCCGTTTACGCCCCACGACCACGCTTTAGCCAACGTCCACAGGAAATCGACGAGTACCTGCGACGGTAGGAACACATGCCGAACCACTTTTCACGCTCACCATCGGCGTCAACCTGCCGCTTTGCGTCGCCACGCCGCAACTACGCAGCTGAGGTACGAGGAAGGTCTCCAAGCCCCCGTAGGGGAAACTAAAGACAGCAACCTCTGGAGGTGAGGTTGCTCACGAGCGAAATGCCGAAGATCTTCCACCGACCACGCCCCATGAAGACGCTGCACCCGCGACGCCGCATGAAGAACCGACACTCGCTGCACTGACGCCGCACACAATGACAACCCCCACCAGGGCGCAAACTGCCTTCAAAACGACGCCGCCGCCCAGAAAAGTTTCGACCACACGCCCCACCCGCGATTCGCATACGCGACGAAGCCGTGACCCGATGCCGAGAGTGACATGCAATGCAAGAGCCAGGACCTCCGACTTAGAAGTGACTATCGACGGCCGGAAAGTTACCGCTCTAGTCGACGCAGGAGCCGATTTCTCGGTGATGATGAAACATTCGCTGCGCATCTGAGAAAAGTCACAACGGCTTTGGACGCCCCACAAATTCGCACCGCTGGGGGCCACCTCATTACGCCATCAGGACGATGCACAGCGCGAGTGACTGTCAAAGGACATACCTATCCTGCCACCTTTGTTGTGCTACCGCAATGCTCCCGCGAAGTGATCTTGGGTATGGATTTCCTTAATGAGCAGTAGGCGATTATCGACCTGCGAATCAAGCTGATCACGTTATCGACAGACGAAGCTATCGCTTCGATGAAAACTCGGGAAAATTACGTTGCCCAGAGTGTCCTGGAGGAAGAAGTGAGCGTCCCACCCCGTTCAAGCGTAATCGTGACTGTAGGCGCCACAAAAGCCATTAACGCTGAAGCCATCATCGAGGGGAACATGCAGTTGCTTCTAGACCGAGGAATCAGCATCGCAGATTTC